>NC_143017.1:114806498-115115248 GCF_055824585.1 Amblyomma mixtum
GCGGCTCAGGTGTCCACCGAGATGACAGGTTTTTACAGCCCCATTTCCTTTCCTCAAAAAGCGTTGCGTTCAAAGGGCAACGCATCGCGCCGAACGGGTGGTGGCGTTCCTTGGACTCTGCGGCAGCACTACAACACGCTGTCGCGTTCCACTCCTAAAGGCGAAGCTTAAGCGTCATTAATTGGCAGTTAATTAATGCACCAACAAAATGTACACTGAACAATCGCGTAGCAGAATGCAGCACTCAGGCTTTCGCCTTTCACCACTTTAGCCGCTAAAGTTCCTCGTACTTTTCTTCTTTCACTCCTACCTTCCTCCCTCCTCTTACGGCGCGGTTGAGGTGTCCGCCGAGATATGTGAGCCAGATACTGCGCCATTTTCTTTCCTCAAAAACCAATTTACCAATTTAACGCCGACGGCCTACGGCTTCAGCGCTGCATTTCTGGCACAACCTTGTCAATGCCTGCAGCCCACATCTCTCTCTCTCTCTCTCTCATCACTCTACGTACCTATAAGCACGATTCAGGCGTCCACTGACCCAGGGAGCCTTTATGCGCACTTCCTCTAAAATTGGTAAATTGGTTTTTTTGAGCAAAGGAAATGGCGCAGTATCTGTCTCAAATATCTCGGCGGACACCTGAACCGCGCCGTAAGGGAAGGGAGGAAGGTGGGAGTGAAAGAAGAGAGAGAGAAAGAGGTACCGTAGTGGAGGTTTCCGGAATAATTTCGACCAGCTGGGGATCTTTAACGTGCACTGACATCGCACAGTACACGGGCGCCTCTTGCGTTTCGCCTCCATTGAAACGCGGCCGCCGCGGTCGGGTTCGAACCCGGGTACTCCGGCTCGGTAGACGAGCGCCTTACCACTGAGCCACCGCGGCGACTTCGTCTCCTTAACATGATCGGAGTGTAAAATATTGTCAACGTCAACTCCAACAACACAACGAACGGCGACGGCCTTTGGCTTCAGCGCCGTGTTTCTGGCACAATGTTGTCAATGCCAACGCATGCAGCGCACACCTATCACTACCGCCACTTAGCACGGTTGAGGTGTCCTCTGTTCCAAGAGAGCAGTTATGCGCCTTCCCTCTGGTTCAGGTGTCCACCGAGAGAGAGAGAGAGAGAGAGAGAGAGAGAGAGAAACTTTAATAGGAATTCGGGGCACGCCCCAGGGTCCCCGCACGACCCCACTGCACTCAAGTGTTTATGTTCCTAAGGTTCATAACACTGGCAGCACGGCCGGTGGCGACGGTCTGCACGGCCGGGTCCTCCGAGCGCAGCAGGGTCTCCCAGTCCTCCCAGGTCTTGAGGTTCTCTAGGTCCCGCGGGGGAGGGTCCGCCGGGCAGAGGGAAAGGATGTGGAGGGAAGAAGCGAGATGTGGACCCCTTGCCGTCACCTCACGCTACGTATATCCTGGCACAGCAGAGCTAAGCCACTGCCAATTTTTTTCTTTCCATAGCTCGCTGCGTTGTCCTTAGCTTAAGCTGAACCCTTTTCTTTAGCCTCAACGTTTCTGCCCCGTACGTGAGTACGGGTAAGATACAGCTGTTGTATATTTTCTCTTGAGGGATACTGGCAAACTGACATTCATGATCTGAAAGAACCTGCCATATGCGCTGCACCCCATTTCTATTCTTCTACTTATTTTATTCTCATGACCGAATCAGCGGTCACTACCCGCATTAAGTATATTCTCTGACTACTTCGAGCACCTCGCTACTGATTGCGAACTGCTGTTCTCTAGCAAGACTGTAACATTACTTTGGATTTCTGCACGTTAACATTAGCCCCACTGTTCTGCTCTGCCTATATCATTGATCATGCCTTGCAGTTCATGTCCTGAGTGACTTAGCAAGGAAATTTCATCAGTGAATCGCAACGTACTCAGGTATTCTCCACTAACTCTTATCCCTGACTGTTTCCATTTCAGGCCCCGGAATACCTCCTGTAAACAGGCGGTGAATAGCATTGGCGAGATCATGTCTCCCTGCCTGACACCTTTCCTTACTGGAATTTTATTGTCGACTTTACGGAGGACTAGGGTAGCTCTACAATCGTTATAAAATATTTTCTGATATTTTCACATAACGCTCTTCTACACCAATTCCGCAGTGCCTTCATGCCAGCTGAGGCTTCCACTGAACGAAGTGTTTTCTCTTAATCAATGAAGGCTATTGATAGGGGTTGGTTATACTCAGCGCATTTCTCTATCATCTGATTGATAGTGTGAATGTGGGCTATTGGCGAGTATCCTTTACGAAAGCCTGCCTGATCATTTGGCTGATTGAAGTCTAAGGTTGTATTGGCTCTATTGGCGGTTACTTTAGTAAATACCTTGTAGATAACAGCAGATTTGTTGAAGGAGGGAGGAGAGATTGTGCTCGAAAAACTAGCCACCCTGTATACGCAATGCCTTGTGACCTCGAGGGTACGTAGAGCTTGGAAAAATGCTAACATTATCTTAATTCATAAGAAGGGGGACGTCAAGGACTTGAAGAATCACAGACCCATCAGCTTACTGTCTGTTGCCTACGAGTTATTTACTAACGTAATCGCTAATAGGGTCACTACAACCTTAGACTTTAATCAACCGAATGATCAGGCAGGCTTTCGTAAAGGATACTCGACAATAGACCATATTCACGCTATCAATCAGGTGATACAGAAATGGGCAGAATATAACCAGCCCCTATATACAGCGTTCATTTATTACGAGAAAGCATTCGGCTCAATAGAAACCTCAGCAGTCATGCACGCATTGCGGCATCAGGGTGTAGAAGAGTGTTATGTCAAAATATTGGACAATATATATAACGATTGGATGGCTACCACAGTTCTCCGTAAAGTAAGCATTAAATTCCAATAACGAAAGGTGTCAGACAGGGAGACACCATCTCGCCTATGCTATACACCGCCTGTTTACAGGAGGCATTCCGGGGCCTGCAATGGGAACAGTTCGGGTTAAGACTGAATGGAGAATACCTAAGTTCGAGGAAAGAAAGAATATTTAAAGTTATTGGTGCGGGCAAACAAAGGAGATAATTTATGCGGATGGAAATGCCTTTTTACTCTAGTTGTTGAAGGTTTCATATACAATGAAGGGTCAAGACGGAACTGAGAACGGTAGAGTTTCTGAAATATAGTGCCATTTTTTCTGAAGTGTGATAAACATCTCACCCTCATGGCGTTACACAGCGAGAGTAGAGGCTTGGGCGAGTTGGTGATGGTTCACTTGCCACATAGCGCTAAAAAGACACAGACACAAGGGAGACTTGCGACCAGAACTGGCCGCAATGGTTCACCATGCCTCACGTTTTGCTGCCGACTCGGAAAAAGACAGATGCATTTCCGAGGGAATGGACGCTGTGCAGCGATATGAGCAGACCAACTGAAATATTCCTATTAGCCGTACTGTCTCCTATTTAAGAGATAACTCGCTTTGTTTGTTGGTTAGCGCCCGTCCTGTGTGTCTCCCTTGTGTCCGTGTCTTTTTAGCGCTATGTGGCAAGTTACACAGCGCTTTGTGCGCAGGCATTTCCAACCTGCAAGTTTTGGAAGCTTCGCCAGGTCATCTACTGCAGTCTCATACTTGCAACTATCTCAAAGCGTGTTCTGTCATGTCAGCAAAGAGCCACACTGCCTGTGAAATGACTAGCGATTTTTTTTTCTCTTTGAGGCAGAAATTTGATTTCTTTTCCTTCACATCTCTGTTCTTCTACTCACGCATTAAATTGGAAATAACCCGAAATGTGCTCATGTGGCTCCTTAATATTTTAGTCCGCAGCTTAAACAAGAAACCACTGGCACTCTTTTCAGGTAAAACAATTAAAAACCGACATTAAAGGCGCACTAAAGAGCAATGTGAACTAAACATTTTAACACGGTAACTCGATCAGCACGTTCCAAGCGTTCGTAAAAACTTCAAATTATTCTCCTGTGCGACCGATTTCTCTAACTTAAATGGGATTAAATGTCCCGGCTCCGCCCCCTCCCCTCCCCCTTTTTTTTATTGAAGTCACCGATGAAGGTACGAGGAGTCAACTAACGCGTGGAGTGCCTTTCAGGTAGTCGCGTGACGGCTTCGCTTTCGCTTTTATTTCTTTGAGGCTTCCGTGAATAAATAGATCCAGTCAGAGAGTACATAGCTGCAAATTAGGCCCACATAAATAAATATACACGCGGACTGTTTGCTTTCGCCGATCGCTACGTAGGACTCCGCCGATGGCAGAGCAGCAGCCGCCACGGGACTAGCTGAAAGTTTGGTCGACTCGTCCTGCTGTCAGCGGTGAACTAAAAAAAAAATGAGGCCGGGACGTTTAGTTCCATTTAAATTAGGGATATCGGCCGCACAGGACAATAACTCGAAGTTTCTAAGGATGCTCGGAATGTGTAGATCGACTTCCCGCAGTGAAAAGACGAGTTCAGTTTCCTCTTTAGTGCACCTTTATTAAAAGGCAATAGGCACTGCGCACTTTTTTAAAAATATCCAATGCTAGCAAAGGAGCTTGCAATCATGGAAGCCATAAGAAGAGAATGCATCGTTTGCTACGCCGCATTTGCAGCCTATGAATTGCAACTTGTCTGCGAGCTGCTAGTCATGCGACGTCCCTTACTTAATGTTGCGCCTCGATTTGGTCACTGCACAAGCTGGTGCCAAGGAAAACATAGGCCATAACAGCGGACAGCCACAAGTCCAACATTCTAGGACAAAAACTTCGAATATTGAAAAATTGTAAGCTACTGTTACGGAAATATTGAAGGTAATGGTCCATTCTTCTATTCTGTAAAAAATATTTCATTTAACGTGCTTCCATCGCTAGCCTGGAGCAGTTAAGACTGCAATAGAAAACCAACGGCAAACGCTTTTGACGACCGCAAAAACGCTAACAATAAAAAAAAAATAGCCTGCCACCGTGTGGTAGGCGGATACATTGATTGTCATACTGAAATCTTACATTATATGAAAAAATTGCGTTCATAAATTGTTTTCCGCCCAAACATGCTCTTGCCCACAATTGTTGGGTATGCTTTAAACTGATAGCGCTGTGCCTGACAAGCTGTCATTAAGCCGCACGCTGTGGCAGTAAAGGCTGAGGGAGTTCCGACGTATTAGATTTTGATACGGTATGTCTAGCACCGAGAGACGTTGTAAATGAAGTATACCAACCCACCAGGCCAGGAGATGATGGTTTAACGTCCCAAAGCGACTCAGGCTATGGGGACGCCGTAGTGAAGGGCTTCGAAAATTTCGACCACCTGGTGCCAAGAGATCGCGGGGCAGAGGGCGGGGCAGAGATTGTCACGTGCTACATACGCCACGCAGTGACGCGTTCTGACGGCCGCCGCTTTGCCTTCTCCGAAGGCGCACGGCATTACAGTGACGCTAGGAATGGCTGAAATTTTTTGAGCCGCAGTGGCGACCGTAATAGCGTTTTAGAAATGACAAACTTTAAAATGGTTCATAATAACGGCAAGCTACAGTTACCTAACTGCAATCAGGCACCTATCTGGAATAGTCAAAAAGTTATTCATTAGAATTCGGCCAATCAATTTTCTCATTATTATGATTCCCCTTTTTCTGACGTTTCCAACACTGATAGAACTGGTGCTAAAAAGTGTCTCTTGACCTCAAAATACCTATTTTAACAAATTACTGGCGGGCTTCCCTGAATCAACTGCATGGTATAAACCGAAACCTGCGCGCAAGTACATTGAAAAAAAAAAAAACATTGCCACCAGCGTTATCGATTTGGTAGACTCCTGCATGGCAATGTGTTTATGCTTTTAAGTGGCGCTGATCACCTACACCTTTCATCCGACGCCTTCGAAAGGCGCTTTTATGTATTCGAATCTCCCTTCTGTACACATGCCTATCACGTGTGTCTTCCCCATCTCGCTTCCTTAGGCAGCACAAAGTAGCAGATCAAACAATCATCCATCGGGCATACCTTAACGACAAATGAAAGGCCCGAAAAGGATCGCTAAAGAGCTGCAGTGCATGTCGCCGTTGATAACATCAGACTTCCGTAGCCCACCAGTACACTCGTTACAGTCACCTGCGACGAGCCACATCGGGGACGCCATGTTGTCCAAGCTAATCTATGTTGCTCCCCATGGAGGTGTAAGTAGCAAGAACTCTTGCCTTCCTCTGTGACTTCCGAGCGCAGCTACACGTCACCAGATCTTAGAACGAGCATCGTGATTTGTTTCGCAGTGCAACCATATCTTATGTCGACCATGTCAAGGAAAGCAGCGAGTGCTTTACTTGCGAAGATAACGCTGCTGGTCTAGAGAAACCGAACGCAGTCAACGATGTCGACGTAAATTCAGGCGTTACGCTTGAACAGCAACTGCATAAACTTTTCCTTCAGCTAATGTTTACGTAATCTGGAACGCCGAATGTTCATTATAAAGCACCGTATCATCACGCATGAATGCGTCCTACCAGTCGGCCAACAGCCATGTCTCTCCTAGTGCAAGGAAGGTGGACCGTGCGCAAGTCAGAGAGATGCTCGACGACTACGCCACCCTACCGTCTAACAGTCCGTGGTCGCCTGTAATTACTCTAGTACGAAGAAAAAGGACGGAACACTACGCTTCTGCTTCGGCTACAGGAAACTTGACGATGTGACCAAGAAAGACGTGTACCCACTGCCGCCGTACAGACGACTCCCTCGACAGACTTCAGCGAGCAAAGTGATTTTCTGCTTTAGACCTCAGGAGTAGTCACTTGCAAGCAGAAGTCGACAGAGTGCTCGTGAAAAAATAGCCCTCGTCGCGTCTTAAAGGCTGTAAACAATTCCTGTCCTCCCCTTCGGACGTGCTGAGCTCCAGCAACAGTACAGAGAGCTGTATACACTGCACTCACCGGTATGAAATGGCAAACTTGTTTATTTCGACAGCATACTAATTCCTTCTAAAACGTTTGCAGACCACCTGCAGGGACCAAAAACAGTACTAGAACTAGTTCCACAAACCCTTCGGTAAGCCAACCCCGCCCTCAAATGGGAAAACTATCATTTTATTTCAAAGAGCTCAAGTTTTTCGGGCACATTGTCAGCGCAGATTGAATATGAGCTGACTCTGAGAAACTAGGTGCCTTTGAGGCATTTCCAGCAGCAAAAAACACCACGAAGGTTTACAAACCTCTGCCGGTATAACCACGTCTTCATCAAAAACGTCGCTCAGCTCACCAGCCCTCTGACGCGAGTCACTTCAAATGACGCATCATTTTTGTTACGTAATGAAGAACTTCGAACTTCGAAGAAGCCTGTGACGAACTTCGACGCCTGCTAGAGTCACCACCAATAGTTGCACATTTCGACGGCGACTCCGAAAGAGAAATACTCACGGATGCAAGCAGCGTCGGCCATGACGCCGTTCTTATTCAGCGGCGGGACTGCATCGACAAAGTGATCGCGTATGCCAGCTGCGAGCTATCGCGCGCTGAATGAAACTACTCTAGAACTTCAAAAAGAGTGCTTGGTGGTAGTGTGGGCCGCCGCTATGTTGCGTCCTGTATGACAGACTGTTTTCACTCATCACTGATTATCCATCATTGTCTAGGTCGAGTAATTCAAAGAGCCTTTGCAGACATCTATCACGTGGGGAGAAGGCTTAGAAAAACACCCTTTTCTTGCTGTTTGTAAGTCTACACGCAAACACGCTGATAGTGATAGCCTGTCGCGCGAGCCTGTCGAACCCTCTCAAGACACCACGGGTCACGATTACTTCTTTGGAGCAGTCAGCACGTCCTACACTGAAAACGACGTGCTGACGCATAGTTGCTCGTGCTTATCGACCGTCTAGAAGACCGGCATCCAGCAATACCCCGGTTTCTGGCTCGTGAGATATCGTTATTTTTTTCTCCGAAGTGGCGTGCTTTGCAAAAGGAACTTTAGCTCGAGTGACAAAAGTTACCATCTGGCTGTACCATATGGCTTATGGTATGATGAAGTCTTTCTTGCCCGCCACAGCGAACTGGCTTCCGTCTATCTTGGATATGCACGTTATTACTGGCTCAAACTTGTCTCCAGCGTCAGGGTTATGTCACTACCTGCCGGGAATGTCAGCGGCGATTGGCACCGGCGCTATAGCCTCTGAGCATTTTGCAGTGAATAGAGCCACCTCAAATACCGTTCGAGAAAACAGGCACGAACCATGAGGGTGCCATTTTCCTTATCGTCGACCTAAAAAAAGTTGGTAGTAGCTACCACATACTACTTTGACACGATACGCTAAATGAAGGCCTACCCGCGAGGAACAGCCACCGAAGTTGCGAACGCTTTTATGCGCGACATCGTGCGCTGACACGGCGCTCCATCGGTCATCGTTACCGACGAGCGTACGGCGTTTACAGCACAAAGTCCTACGAGACAGGTCGTATACTCGCCACACTGCTCATCGAATGACGGCAGAGTTCAATATCAGAGACAAATGGGTTCACAGAAAGGCTAAACAAGACGTTAGAGGACAAGACCTCAGTGCATGTCGACGTAGAGCACAAAACGTTATGAATGTTAGTACCATACGTAACCTGCTCATACAATACCGGTACGCATGAAATGACCCTCTTTACTAAGTTCCGTCTTGTTTATGGCAGAGGTACGCATGATGTTGGACATGATGCTCCCGTAAAAAGATACAACCTCCCGCTGTACGCGGGCAAATTCGTCAAACAAGCGCTGCAAACGCGTCCAGTCCACAGATGCTATTAACTGCAACCTTCGCTGCAGGATAGTGCATTACGAACCAAGTGACTAGGTGTAGAGCCCCATCCACCACGAAGGTTTGTGCGAAAAACTACCACGCAGTTGTTATTTAGGACCCTATACATTACTCAGCCGCCTCGACAGCGTCAACTATGGAGTCAGTCCTGATGAAACTGTGGCAGTCGGCAGCCAGGAGCCTTACATTTCGCATGACTGCAACACTCGTGTTCTGTTGTGACCTGCTATCGGCTCCCCGCCCATGCTATCTTTACGTATTTTTTTCTTCGCTTCCTAACCTGCAGGTACTTTCTTCAGCTGTGACAGCTGTCTTTTTCTTTTCTGTTCCGTTGTACAGGTAGAAGCAATATGAAAGGGAATACGCGAGCGCGTGGCCTCCGCGCTTCGTACCACTGCCTCCGAGAGCCGGTAAGAATTTTCGTCAAAGCTACATGCGGAGAGGGCGTAGCCGGCTGCTCTTCCCGCACATGCAGCTGGTGCTGTCCATCGCCGTCGGCTTTCGACGACAGTGCTTTGCGAAGGCAGGAGGCCACGCGCTGTCGTGTCTCTTGTCATATTGACTTTACCTGTACATAAGTTATCTAGCATCAGAACTACGTTTTTCTTTTTTTCTTTCACGGGGGGTTGAAGGGGCTATAATGACCCATGCGAAACCCAGCGCGACCTAAGCGATACCCTCCGCTTCAAGGAGGTCGCAGCGGGCACAAGCACATGAGGAGCGCTCCGACTAAACTCGGGTCAGAAATCAAAGAAAACTTAGGGGGATAATTATTTCATTATGTGTGGCCGTGTGATAGCACATGACCTCGTCATACCACATATCCAAGCGCAGCTGCCGGTTGCACCGCGACCACCGCCGCGGAGCCGCCCAGCGACTGAACCGGGCTATGTGGCCCGTGACGTCACACTCCGCGCTGACACATCAGCGATGCCCAGGCGCAGCTGCCAGGAGCCGCCGCGGTCGTGTGCCCTTCGGCAACACGTGACTTGACCTGGTTACGTCACACTCCGATCCATGACGCACTAAAGCAGAAGTATTCCGGATTACCACGCTCCGGTTGCCCACGAACAGAGGTCCCACCTGGCCACGCTCCTGCCAAACCGTCATGTTCAAGAGGCGTGCGTTATTCTGGAATCTGCCTCCGCTAGAACATCTCCGGTATGCTAAAACAGTCTATTACTACAATGAGAAAACAACCGCAGTGGTAAAAAAAACTTGGCACTAAACTTGCACGCCATCACAAAAATGCTGCTTCTAGGACGCGCCTAGCATTTCGTACTGGAAAGAAGTGGTCCCTGAAAAGGAATTGTGTGCAGTTAAACGACGTGAAAAGGATACTTCTCCCGGGAATCTTCTTCTCATTTTATATTCCTTTAGGTCTGGCATCTTTTCAGGAAAACTTCTGGAAGTAGCTACGAAGGCACTCCGTTTATAGGGTGGCCACTAAACTTTCTAACCGGCCGAGAAATGACATTCTGGGTGTGAACTAACGAGCTTCGGGAAATATGCCGTTCAGTATTAACTCAGCATGCGTATCCACAAAAAATCAAGTGAGTCCACGCTAGCGCAGCCTATTTGCGGTAATGGGCGGGTAAGAAAAATAAAAATAAAGATCCCTCCACATAAGAAGCAGTGCTCGAGGAAGCTGGTTTATATACACCGAATGGTGGCTTCTTCGATCGGCCCCTCTTGCCCCATAGCCCTTCTCTCAGACGCAGTCGAGCGAGCAATAAAAGACGGCATGGCACTCGTCCGGCAGCTCCACATGACACGCAACTCACGACGAATGCCGGCCCTCGCGACGGCGCTCGCCGTCTGTGCCAGCCTCGTTCTTTGCGCGTACGGCGACAGAGCGGAACCCATTGCCCTGACCGCCTCCGGACGCGTCGCGGGAAAGCGAATTAATCAAGGTGGGACAGATGTGGACGCCTTTCTGGGAATACCCTATGCCACGGCCCCGATCGGGGACCTGCGCTTCCAGAGACCGCGCCCCGTCAAACCCTGGAACCAAACATACAGGGCCACAGAAATGCCGTCTCCCTGCTGGCAGACCCCGATTCGAGTGATCCCAGCAGCGCCCCTCGACTACTACTCCAGCGCTTCCGAAGACTGCCTCTATATCAATGTCTGGAGACGTTCTTCTGCTTGCTCTCACTCCGGTGCGTGCGACGGGAAGCGACCTGTAATTTTCTACATTCTCGGGGGTGCCTTCAACTGGGGTGATTCGGCGCTGTTCGTCTACAACGCGGCGAACTTCGTCGCCTTGTCCGATGTGGTGTTCGTGACTTTCAACTACAGAGTGAGCGTGCTGGGCTTCCTTTCGCTAGATAGACCCGAGCTGCCGGGAAACATGGGCCTCTGGGATCAGAACTTGGCTCTAAAGTGGGTTCGCGCGAACATCGCCAACTTCGGTGGCGACCCGGATGAAGTGACGCTGATGGGCCAGAGCGCCGGGGGTATTTCCGTAGGACTGCACTTAGCGTCTCCGCAGAGCCGGGGCCTCTTTAAAAGGGCCATCATGCTGAGTGGTGCACCGCTCTCAATGATTCTGGGATTGTCGCACAGAGGTGAAGGCAAATTCGTAAAAATCGTCAGTGACTTGGGCTGTTACGACTTCAACAGAACGCTGGACGACCAGATAAATGACGCTCTATCCTGCCTGAGAAGTCTGGATGCGGATTTCATTTTCAGGACCATCGAACGAGATCCCGCACAACGGGCGGTTATTCCGACATACGGCGATGAGTTTTTTCCTGAAGACCCGTTCTTGGAAGATACCTGGAAGAAGCTTCATGTCAAGGAAATCGTGCTCGGAAACGTTTTGAACGAGGGCACGCTGATTTTCGACAATATACATCACGCTGCTCCGGCACTGAAGGAAATATTGTCGACAGATTACCGACTTGGTATAACGGTGGCCCTGGGACCGATGTTCGGCTTGTCCGTGTCGCAGGCGAAAGAAGTGGTAGAAGCCTACTTTGGAGGCCCCGACGCTGAGCACACGAATGAACAGGTGACCGAACTGTTCAGTGAGCTCCTCGGCGACGCTATGTTTCAGTGCCCAGTGCAGCTTTTGAGCGAACTGACACCACGACAAGGAATAAGTACTTATCGCTACCTGTTCGCCTACCGTCCGTCGCACAGCTTCTGGCCGGAGTGGATGGGAGTCACTCATTCCGAGGAGACGGTGTACGCTCTCGGATCTCTGCCGTTCCTGAACGACACCAGCCAGAAGATTGAAGCGATGAAAGGCCAAGCTTTCGATATTATGAAATCTTTGAACTATACTAGAGAAGAAGTGAAGCTGATGGAAGAAATCGTCAGTGCTTTTTATTCCTTCGCTAAAGATGGGTGAGTACTTTTTGTTTTCACGAACACTGCATGGTAGTGCAGTCGGGGAAAAAGTCTCTGAACTACGTGCTCCTTAAATGAAGCCGATAGCTCTGTATTTATTCACTGTATTTAGCCGGGAGGTGAAGGAATGGGATTTGGAATTTCAGTTGTACAAAATATTTTCTCCACCTACCGGGTAGTAATAGAGCAATCGGCTTCGTTTACGGAGAACGCGGTCCAGAGACTTTTGTCCCAGGATAGAGTTACCTTTTTTATTTATTTGAAATTCGCTTATGGCGCATGGAAAGTGCATTAGAGAGGGGAGTGAGCGGTTAAAAAATTGCACACAAGAACAATTAAGAACAGACGTTTTTAGGATCATTATACATGATCACTGGGTGAAGGAAACACGGATTACATAATATTAAAACAGATATGCAGTACGCAATAAAGAACTTAGGGTCAGCAAAAGAACTACAGCAGGTGGTATTGAAAGGTTTCGGTTATTTAGAAACAGCCACAACAGCACCTATAATACAAACTCATCACAATACAATGAGAAGAACAATGTATAAACGATGGTAAGAACAAGAAGAAGAACGCATATACGTGGAAAATCGCGCCATCGCCATGCAGGACTACAATGTGAAGAAAAATAAAAAGAGTATATTCTAATCTACTGCAAAATATTTGCGTAACCGGTTTTTGAATTCTTTGTTGTCATCAGTAGTAAGCGTAGGTGTCGGTGGTTTCACTCCGATCACGTCTTGCGGATGAAAGATGCCATTGAAGCAGTAGTGCAGCAAAGTGGGATGGCGACCTTGCGCGCATGATCAACGCATGATTATAAGTAGGGAGGTGGGATGAACAGCGCATTTTTGAGATCTTCGTTAGTATGAGAAATGTTCAAGAAAAACCTCAATGGTGACACCTTTTCGCGCACCTCAAAGGGCAGTAATGATAACGCATGATTCATGACGGATATGCTTATTGAACGATTATAGTTCGAAAAATAGAACAGGCTGCGCTATTTTGCACTGCTTGAATAGCTGTTTTGAGCAACAACTAAGGCCCCACATTGAATAAGTATATAGTCTAGCTTAGAACGCACCAGGTTTATGAAGTATTAGTTTGGCAGAAGTTATGGAAAAAATACTTTTAAATATTCCAACATGCGATTTGATTTGGCAGTAATGTGGTTGATGATGATCATTTCAAATGAGGCTCGGAGTTAAAAAACAACAAGATCTAAGAGGTCGTAAAGATGCATTGGTAATAAGATAGACTGGAGGATTTATTGTTGTATTAATTAAGGGTCATATGCCATTTAGAACACCAGCTAGAGTCTGCGTTCAGGTCAATTGGTTGCAAGGGAACGTAGTTCGTGTTCTTAGTCGCTCGATAAACAGCAAAATCGTCATCAAGAAAGTTTAATTGAACGCAAATGGTTCGTAGGAAGGCTGTTAATATAAACGAGAAAAGTAAGAGATCAAGAAGCGATCCCGTCGGCACAACAGATGTTACTGCTATCAATGAAGAGTTATAGCGATAGCTTGCACAAATTGTGAACGCTTTGTTTGGAAGGATTCAATCTACGCCGATACGTTAGGGCCAATATACAGTTTTCTAAGTTTTTAAAGACGAAAGTCATGAGCGGCTTGTCAAACGCTTTAGAAAAATGAAAGAAGACGCAATCGACTTCGAAACCATGATCGAGAAAATAATGCATGCCGTTAGTCAAAGTGAGAAGCTGTGTTTCGCAAGAAAAGTTGTTGAGAGTTATGTTACATAGGGGTGAAAAAAGGATCGCACACATTGTGATAAATATGACAATAGGTGCAGAATCGGTCGAAAGTGTAATGTTTCCGAAAATTTACTCCCCAGTTTTGTGTGCGACTGGAATAAAGTACAACTGCTGTCCCGCACCTGACGCTCTGGATATCTTGAAAAAATAAGGCGCGCCATTGATATAGCTGTTAAAGCGCCTAGAACCGTTAAATTCTGTGAGTGATCCGCAACATGATTTTATTTATTTATTTATATAGTGCTGCAAATAAGAGGCTTTTGGTTCAAGCAAGTAGGAAAAAAAAAAACAGTACTGATATCAATTTGTTTCTCCGACAACTGCAACCTAAATGTATAGAAAATGACAAGCAATTTATCACCAGCAAACAGTCACCAATTCTCACAAGAAAAAAAATCAGTACAGGGCACGTAAACAGAGGATTAGTGAATTGAAAACCTAAAATCATTTGTAATATTCCCTTAATGCTTTTTTCAAAGGTGTTCGTAAGTAGCATATTTTCCGGTATTTTGTTACAACCTGAAATGTTTCGGAGTAAGTAAGAAAACTTGAACACGTCTGTGCGAGCAAAGTAGGGACAAATGAAGTAGTTATAATGGCGGCGGATCTCACGAATGTCCAATGATTGCAGATAGTCCACGTGCGAAATACCAAATCTCTCCCCAATAAATGAGTGTATAAATGAGAACCTGATACTTTCGTTTGTATATGGAGAGAAGTTATACTATCTGCGGTCACTAGAACAGCTGGTGAATCAGTGCGGCGGCATTTATTATAAAAGTGCAGCTGCATTTTTGCAACTACAGCTATGGCTTTTTTTTTGTGTTTATGGGTCCCAAATTGACGATTCATACTCTAACGTGGGCCTTATTTCGAGTTAAGGGCTTATAACCCGACTTTTCTGGGTGTCCTTTCAGGTTATGACGTAGAGGGCTAACAGTTCGGCCGGAAGGTGAAGATACATGTTTGTAGAGCGCATAATCATCAGAAAATGGGCACAGTTTAACATCTTGGTTACTGATGATAACAAGGTCATTTATATAAACTGAAATGAGGAGCGGGCCTGGCGCAATACCTTGAGGTACACCGGTGCAGACCGGGAGGGATAAAGTGCAGCCGTCGTCGGTCTCCTAAAAGTGTTCGCTGTTGTAGCTATCAACAGATCCAGTTAACTAATGCCGAAAGGACGCCATTATTATTATTTCTAGTTTTAAAAGAATCATTAAAAAAGTTTTAAAAGAAGCTTAAAAGAAGAAGTTTTCAAAGAAGCCTAGAAAAAATAAAGTTCTATCGCGACTATAAATACCGCTGTGCAGTCGGTCTGCATGAAAAGTTTTCACACGCACTGTTTGCTTTCTGATGCGCTGTCTTGAAGCCCAACGAGTAGTTTAAAGAAGGCTTGAATGTGACGCTGCCAATGTGACAACTGTTTACAGTAGTACACAGCAGCAGCAGTCATAGATAACCAGCAAGTCGAGCACCGGACACTGTGTGCCAAACTGCAGAGGCTGGTGCGCCGTGCACCAGCTCCAAAAAACATTATTTACGGTCAGCCATTCTGACTGTGCCGTGCAAGTGGTGGTGGCTACAGGGCGCTCTTAAGGGCAGGCGGGTAGCGATACTATACTGTGACGTCTGAGCCCGTAATAGGCGGCACTGCTTGGCGTCTAAGGAAAGGGGGATATGGGGGCTTTGACCAAGTGTGTGACTGCAGAAAGGAAAGATGCATAGCACAAGTTTAAACAACCTCTGCTGCATCTCAGGGATAAATAACAAAACTAGCAAACGCTGTGGGGATGTTACCTTTTTCTGACGCAACTAGTCGATAATGGCATGTCGACATAGAGGTGGCGTCAGAATACTGCACAGTCAAGTAAGGCCGCCGCTGTTGTTCTTGCGTTCATCACTCGTTATTTTTGAGGAGAAAGGCGGATCCGGAGGGAACCACAGGACAAGCAGCGCCTTGGAGGCTTGGGAAGGCAGGGCTGAAGAACCCCGCAGTTATCTGAGTGGGTAACTCACAAAATACGCGTACTTGCTCATGCGAGTACGACACGAAAAAAAAAGACAAAAAGAAAGAGTAGCAATGTGCGCCGAGCGTTCACTGCGCCTATACAAAACCATCCTGGCACCGTCTATATGTTTTTGCTCGTCCTAAAGCTATATTTAGAAACGAGGGGAATAGACGCTGTATGTCGGTTATTAGCCTGTTATCTCTCGAGGCTTGTGGGGAAATACGAAGTGCGTCGAAATCGTTCCCGAGATAAAAGCAGCGCTGGTTGAACCCAGCGTGCAAGAAGTTTTTCCGCCCTCTCGCTCTGTACTCTAATGACTATTTTTTTCTGCGCTCTATTTCTTCCAAAGGATTTTTAAAATGTCTGTGGAGTTGATACGATACTATGTTAAGTATATCTGCGCTCCGAAGGTAGTCATAATTGGTAGCGATAACAGTATTTCGCCTATGGCGCTTGGAGGAAGAGAAAAAAGAAAATGTTGTAGGAGAGTGATCCAATGCTGCTAGTGATGGGAGACACAACTATAGAATAAGCAACACTTTCTGAGGTCCCAGAGAGCGAGAAAGTAGAAGAGCTCGTAGAGACATTCAAGCCAACTTAGTGGACCCATAGGGACACACAGCCTGCCTTCGTCGAATGAAAGGAGAGGAGTATACGAACAACCAAATTCAAAGAAAAGGAAACATGAAAAAAAGAAAAAATAATGCACTTTTGAAAGAAAAAACATGACGTAAACCAAAATATAAGCAAAAAAAAGAAAAAAAAGACCGAAGTGTCATACACTGCGAGGTGACGACAGTGACAACAACCAAGACACAGTACAAGATGCTTTGTAAAATATGGGGTGGCGCTCTGCAGCGCTACCGCTGTGAACTCTGAAAGTCAGGCTGCCACGCATTTCTAAGGAAGCTAGGCTTAATGTCTATTGTGTCTTGCTCTGTTTATGTTATGTCTACAGGGATGTTTTTCTTTTCCTACAGCATCTGCTGGAGCAGTTTTCTCGATGCCAATTATATCGCCAGGACAGTGCACCCCGCAAGGTCACAATTGAGTAGAACGTTCAAGCAGTGCGCAGTAGTCTATAGACGGGGAACGTAGACAGGAGGTATTATTTTCAGATGTAAGGAGCTATGTAATTTTGCGAAACAACAGGGCATGGTGGGAGCACACACGCGCACGTGGAACAGCCCAATGCTTTTTAGGATGCCAACTAAAACGTATCATGTGCGAACTGCGTAGAGTTCAAGAAAAACACTGACAACGCAGAAAAGGAAAAAGGAAAAAAGGAAAAAAAGCCCTTTTGAAGGCAGCTACAGCTCCCCCCCCAAAAAAAAAAAAAAACGGTCGAAGGGCACAGACCTCCCCAGCACACTGCTCGCCAGTGTTGCAGAATTCATTATTATACAGGCAATAACGCGAGAAAAGCATGCAAATGTAAAGTCTCGTCGAATGTACAAGGACTAAACCAGCCGTGATCCCCTACATTTATGGGGTTCAATATATACAGACAACGTGGTCCAGGCTGTAGTAGAGGTTGCCTTCCCCGTTTCTGAACATACTTGAAGCGCCCTGTAAGAGAGTGAACAAAAAAAAAACAGCTATGCGGAAAAGAACAAGACTGCAGATTCTTCAACTGAACATGCATGCAGTGTGGTCCGAAGTGTCCTATTGCCATGCGGGCGAAGCTGAACAGGGCAGACCGGGAGGCGCATCAGTGATTGTCTGCGAGAGTACGTGCTATACCTGAAGCGTGACAGGGCCGCCACTTGACCAAACGCTGCAATAATCTCGATCACGACTGCATTCCACCTTTAGTGGTTGGTTGGTTGGTTTATGGGGTTTAACGTCTCAAAGCGACTACGGCTATGAGAGACGCCGTAGTGAAGGGCTCCGGAAATTTCGACCACCTGGGGTTCTTTAACGTGCACTGACATCGCACAGTACACGGGCCTCGAATTTCTCCAAAGAAATTCAGCCGCCGCGGCCGGGATCGAACCCGCGTCTTTCGGGCCAGCAGCCGAGCACCATAGCCACTGAGCCACCGCGGCGGCATCCACCTTTAGTGAGTGTAAGACCTTGAAACATTACAATGATCAGAAAGCAGGAGAGGTGTACATATGTTTTTCATTTATCAGAAAGGTTTGAATTCTCCCTTCACCCAAAACTGATCGCCTAACTATCAGTTTAATAGGGCCACTTTTTCTACTGTCGTTTTCTGCGATCTTTATACGCTTCTTGATAACACAGGGCTCAGTACGAGGTGTCCCAGTAAGATGTAACAAAGTTTTTAAAAAAGACAAAGTGTGTTGTAAACTAAAACGTACTCAGTGTTGTTGAGAGTAGTGTGTCCTAGTGAGAATTATTTCTCGTTCTGCAAAGGTAGTTAATTAGTTTAGTTGGACTGCAGCTAACTTTTAAAGTATTGCTGGCGTGGAAAAACTGTCAAGTTCAGTTTTACACCACCTTGAAAAACAGTGGGCTCAAATGTTTCCAGCAAGGTAACATTTATGTAGCTTTTTTCAACCACCTTAAAAGAAAGTGCGTGAAATTCAAAATAAACCACACTATAGTGGATCTATTTTCGCGACCCAATACGGGATCTCGTAGAGGGTAATACGCCATCGTATATGCCGCACCCAGGGCAAGCACAAAAGCCTTGTGTAAACAATGTTTCGCAGATAAGCGGAGATTTTTCTGTAACTGCGACTCTTAGGGCGCTCAAGTAGCACCTCTGTAAAGTGGTAGATTCTGAAAAGTGCGTGTTTTATTTTAGCGCCGGTAAAAAAATGCCCTGTAAGCGGTGCCTTGTTTCAGATATTTCAGCCGGCGGTTTTTGAGGTGATATATAACTTTCAACTAACATTTTTTTCTTGAAGCCATTTCATCAAAAGATACCTATTAGTCTTGACTATTCAACTAAATTTTCAGAATGGCTAAAATTCGGCAACCTACGCCACATGACTTTCAAAGTTTAGTTGGGACACCCGGTATAATGAGCTTGCGGTTGTGGCCTCGAAAACACTCGATTGTTAGTTGAGAGCGACTGTGTATGTTCCCTCTATGTCCTTGAGCAGACAAGGATAAGCGAAATCGCGGGCTCGTTACGATATACACCTACAAGAAGCCAACTGCTATTGATATTAATACATTCCCAACAATTTTGGAGAAAAGCATTTTTGAGAGAGAAACCGTTGATGAACGCCATTTTTTCATATAATGTAAGATTTCACTATAAAAATAATTATACCCGAAGATCACCAGACGGCAGTCGCAATTTTTTTGCTATTGGCATTTTTGCTATCGTCAAAAGTATTTCCCATTGGTTTTCTATTGCAGTCTTAACTGCTCGATGCGATCGATGGAAACATTATAAAAGAAAGATTTTGTTACATATCAGAAGAATGGACCACTACCTTAAATATTTCTGTAACACTGTGTTACAACTTTCCAATTTTCAAAATTTTTCTCCGAGAATGTTAGACACAGAGAATAAGGGAAATTCTTTTTTTTTGTGCGGTAGCCTATGGCAAATGAGTAGCGTAATCATTTGCTGCCTGAACGGTAACTGATGGCAAAGTAAAATAAGGAAATAAAAATACAAAACATAAAAAAAGACTAAAAATGAAGAAGAAAAGACAACCGCATGCCGCCAGTGGGATCAGAATCTATGACCTCCACATGTCGAATACGGGGCTGCAGATTTTTGGCGGTAGATTTCCAGCCTTGTAATTTCGAGAGTATTTATGTTGCGTATAGCCTAGCCTTGACAGTCTTCATCCGGGCAACCGTAGCTCATAGCGGCGGGTGCGGAAAGTACTCTAACACCGCAAGTGTAACACCGTGATGAGGGCGGCAACTGTGCGCCAGCGCCGACGGTTCAACATCAGTAGTGTGTCGGTGTGAATGTATGTTGTATGCCGAATATGTTACCATGGTGTTGGTGTGTAAACCGCGGTACAGCACTGGTGTGGGCGGAGGCCCATCTCTATAGCCTCCATTTTACCGCCTGTACGCGCTGATGTGCACCCATGATGGTTTAGTGGAACAGGCGACGTCTCTTTTCTTTGACCTCACACTACAATTTGTACTGGTGTGTATACCTGCGAATTTTGTTGCAACAGTATGCTCACCATGCTGAACTTTATTTTAGTGAATACTCCCTGTTTTCTCATTTTGGGGCATCGACATTCTGGCGAGAAGATATTATTAACGACCGTTCGAAGTCCCAACAAGGTCGTGGAATACACGCTTTCGTACATCGGAAAACATCCTCCAGCGTTTCACTTCGATGTTTTTTGGATTTGTGCCGGACATCCGCCGAACAGTCCTTACATCCGGCTTATGACTTCCGAGCGATCTGCCTATAATATTGATGTGTTGTCTGGGACGCTGATTGTGTCCGCATCAACATCGGGGTGAGTGCTACAACGTTTTAACAAAATATATAGAATTGTCTTTTGATATGAAAAGCACACTGCGCAACATCATCACTACGGATATATTTCTTTCCAAA
Source organism: Amblyomma mixtum (assembly GCF_055824585.1). NCBI lineage: Eukaryota > Metazoa > Arthropoda > Arachnida > Ixodida > Ixodidae > Amblyomma > Amblyomma mixtum. The sequence continues at coordinate 114,826,895 of NC_143017.1, forward strand.
GCTGCGCTTTCTAAGGAACCTTGACCTCACTTCAAATTAAGGGTGTCGCATCTTGAGCCCCATGAAGCGATTCCTCTCCAACACCATTTTTGCCTTTACTGGGGAACATAGCATAGTGGCCTCTTTTCCATAGCCTTCGCCCTTTTCATTCTTTGTGCCTCTATGACCAGGCGTTTAACTCTTTTTCTTAGACCGGCATTTCCTGCGTACCTGCAGCTTAGTTTTCTAGCTTTGTTCCTCCACTCGCAGTCAGCGTTCTTTGTGTAAAAAATATTTGCATACCTTTGCTAATCAACGATTTCTGCCCATCTTCCTTGGCTGTTCTTCGTACTGCAATCTAATTTCCGCGTTCCGAGTTTGAATATCCAGCCCGCGCACTCCTCTCTGCATCATTTCCGGTTTTTCCTTGGTCACCTAATGCTAATCTCCCACCTGCTGTCTGTTTTTTTTTGTTTACTCATGATTTCACTCGTGGCTTGAAACAGAGTAAAACATTCTCAAGTGGCAATACTCCTGCTGCCGAGCGCCACCTATTGATTGTACACTGCAACTCTTACCTTAAATTTCCGTCGATCGCTATAGAGGTCGCACGCAGTGCGCTGAGAGAAAGGGGGATATCTCGGTATTGGCATGGCCATCAGGAGGCAGTGGTATTGATCTCTTCAAGGTCAGCTACTCGCGCTTGAGGTATAACAACCGAAGTAATCGCGAAAGCGACCGCCAAAGATCGTAATAATATCGTGACCGGTGCTGCGTCCGAACAGCAGCCAACGAACAAAAGTAAAGCGCGTGTACGGGTGCTGGCATACGTTCGTTTGCGCACGAACCTCTCTGCCCTTGGGAGGAATTCGCGCTTCTCCTCATGCATGTGTGCACGTCGCACAGAAGCTGCAACCTCTCAAGTTGGCGGGGCTGCCTACTTCTCGAAGAGTACGTTTGTCTTAGGAAAGACTTTAGGCAGTGGCGTCGCAATAGAATAGCACTGACAAGAGGGCACGCGTCACAGGAGAGCGGATTGTGTACAGAAGCGGAAAATAACGGCGTCAAAACGTCGTGCGGAAAGAAAGGCCACTCATATGGAAGCGCTGATTGTCAGAAGCGTTACGAAGCACAAGGTTTGCACTGCATGAATACAATCAATGACGTAGACGGACCACTTGTATCCGCTCGAATTGCAATGTCAGTGAAAATGAAGACACAATCGTTTTACCTCAATGGACATGACCTTGAGACTGGTATTGTCCTTTTGGCTTTTCTTATTGCATACATTGGAGGGAAAGATTGCGTAAAAAACGGCAGAGTGGTTAACAGGAGTTAGGTCCAGTCGGATATTTACACATGAAAGAGGCGGAAAAGAAATAGAAGGAAAGATAGGAGGGTGAGAACCGAAACAGAATATAGCGCACACTGAAGAGCTTGCATGCACACCGAACAATAAGTAGACTTCAAGTCCTGCAGCAGCGTAGCTTTCGACCCATCGATTCCACAAAATGCGGACTCGGGAAGCACACTATCCGGGGGAGTACTGAATTGTCTATCCAACTTACAGTAAAGTGCAGTGTAAGACGAAGGACATCAATGTGGAGGAACAAAAATCACAAGCGGTTATGGTAAAGGCCTAACAAAGCATATTACAGCGAAAAGCTCCTTGAGGCAGGGGTGTCCTCATGTTATTATTGTCACCATTTTCAGCGTTGACTGGGATGTTCCTGGGTAGTAGTGAAGAAAGGAAGTTAAGAACTCTGAAAAAAAAAATATTGGTTGACAGCTAAGACATTTTTCTCACTGCGCTCTACCCCTATCACTGCCAAGAGCAGACCAAAAGGTCCTCTACAGGCCCGGTTTCGCGATCTCCCCATTCTCTGCGTATTGTGCTGAGCCAGAAACAAACAAAAAAAACACTTTCTTCTCTTTTGTCGCCGCTAAACATCGCTGAGGAGGCGATTGTTAGAAATTACATTCCAGAAACTCAGTTTGCGCCTGTATTCTGCGCTTCCATGCTTCGACGTACCAGTGGGAATGTTTGCTCTGGCATTCAAAATTTTATTCAGAAATCAAAACGCCTTCCATCATAATCTTTTGTTCGTTATACTATTTTATTAATGAATTTCGGTCTACGATTTTTTTGCGTTCCTATTTCTGTTTTTCTTTTCTTTTATTCTTTACCTCTAAAAAATTTAAGTTTGTTAGGCCTCTTCCCGACCCCAATCATCTCTGTCACTGAAATAGAGTTGCTCAAATTTTTCATATCACATTTCTGCCGCATGCAATATACAAAACATGTAGTCCCCGCCTGATTATGGCCAGTCTCCTATGTAAGTACGCGCCATTTTTATGAGGCCGACAACAAGAACAAAATGTAGTCTCCGCCTTAGGAGAATTATCTGTTTTAAAGCCTTCGATGGCGAACTTTTTTAGTTACTTGATGCTCGTTAGTTTTTTTTCTACTTTTTACCGCTTCATTCGAATCACGTTCCACAATTGCACCATTACTTTCTTCTTTCAGCAAAGCTTTGCAGGCTCTAAATGGACTACAAGAAATTCATGACACCTGCAGAAAACGCACTCCGCGCGACCGTCTCCGAGTTGAAACGCATATCACAGAAGGAAACAATCCATGCACATGGCCGCTGCAAACGCTTGTCGCTTGAGTGCTGGGGCGGAAAGGATCTCTTGCAGTTTCCTACTCCTTCTTAGAGAATGTGAACTCAAGGCTAAGAGCGGCACCTTCAGATGTCAGCACGATCGTTTTCCTGGAAGGAGGAAGCTCTAGGCCGAACAGAAGGAAAAGAAAATAGGAATTATAATCACCGATTACCTACAGACAAGGCCGCGAGGAAGAAATCACGAAACATTCCTGGCGTTGGCTTACGACATTTGTCTGCACGTGGCAACTGTGCATCATCTTGTCCACCCCTGCACGTGGTCAAATGGCTCGCCACCTTCACTCCCTGAGGATCGTGACATGACAGCTCATAATTCGCTTAAAGGGATAGCGCATTCATTTCAGGAATCTAGTGCACATCTCGGCCCCTACTCAACCTGTGTTTGGTACTACTCTGATTCACTGCGCTAGTCGCAGCTTGATCTGTGCAACATAGAGAAAATATCGAATGATTTTTTGAAGTTTTGTAAGTGGTTTTAAATTGCAAAAACTAGAGTGCGAATAAAAAGACCACAAAACATTTGGAACCTGGAAGATGTGTACTGTGGCGCCCGAACCGTGCTCGTAATAATGAACAAGAAAAGAGTCTATTGCAGAAGAAATCAGATCAAAGGAAAGAATCCGAACGGCAAGAACATGCACTAAATCTCAGAAAGGCGTTTTTCTCTTTTCGTTTAGACTCACTTTATCCAATTATTCTATAGACTTTGTCGTAAAGGAAACTGGTTACATATTTCTGAATTGTGAAGTAAATTGTGGATGCCTGAAGAAACTTGCAGTTCCTGTCGAAACTGAGGCACAAAAGAATGACTTTACAATAATCTCAGCCCGTGCATACTAGGCGCGTAACGTAAATGGGCAATGGTTTACCTAAAACACTAACAATGCATTGTTTTGGACAGAGACCTGCACAGTGGGCCGCTGTACACACCGCAGCAGAGGAGATTGAATTCATTTCGACCTTTCCTGCTTCTTTAAAGTCAACCAAATTTTCTCAGCCTATGGCGAAGCCGGAAGTTCGCCTTATGAAACGCTATTATTCGAACGCTACCGCGCTATTGTCGTTAGGCAAAATGATTCGTGAGTGAACGACAAGTAATAGACTCCAATAAAAATATGCGTCAGTTCTCCAACCTATATACATGACGTAATTTGAAAGGCAGTAGAGCTTTCTCGGCACTGGTCACTTTTCTGTTCATCTGCTATGCCGACAAAGCCCAAAATTGTGGAATTCATGCAAACGGAATGTAGGAATGACTGTTGCGGAGTGTCGTTTGCTGCGACCCACTTTAGGCAAATTAATTCTTACTCCTCAGCAAGCTTCCGGTCATGCGATGTCTATGGCCTTACATAGCGAGACAACTTTCATCAACACTTCCTCAGTGCCTGAAAAGAAGCGGGTTCGAACCCGGCCGCGGCAGTCGAATTTCGATGGAGAGAAAATTATAGAGGGCCGTGCACTGTCCGGTGTCACTGCACGTAAAAGAACCCTAGCTGGTCAAAATTTTTGGCGCCCTTCACTGCGGCGTCCATCATATCCTGAGTCGCTTTGGGACGTTAAGGCCTCAAAAACCCATGAAACTTCGGCATGGCAGCTGCTGACGCCAAGGAAAACTCCGTTCATAAACGCGGATTGTCAGGCAGGGCCGAACTGAAGGGGTCTGTGCCTGACAAGCTGCATCGTATCACACGCAGTAGAAGGAGCCTTACCTCATCTCCCTTTACTCCACAATGTGCCTAGCAGTGTAAGATGTTGGAAGTCTTTCCACCCGTTAATCCTCGAGAATGACACGGTGGCTGGCTATGATTATATCCCCAGAAAGGAAAGAAACAGGAGTAAATGCCCCAGAGAATATACAAGCACCGTAAAGGTACGCACTAATGGAGAAACTTAAATTTTGCGGTACCACATTCTGCACAATACAAGAATGTCCAGCGTTATTATCTGTCCAAAATGTTTATTTTCTGTCCAAATGAATACAGGAGGAGCCCGGGAAACGAAAATGTGCCTGCGGGCGACGCTTCAACTTCCTCTGCTTTTTTGCCGCTCACTTTTCTCAGTAATGAGCTTTTGGCAGAGACACGAAATTCATAAATACTAGAATTATGCGTTGCGCAATTTTGGGGCAGCGAGGAAAAAAAAAAAAACGACAGCTTTTGCGCAAAGCAGGAAGGTTTCCCCTGTCCATTCTCTCTGTCCCTCCCCTTCGTACTTCTCCTTGCTTCCTGTCCCTTTGTTTCCACCTGCCGCAGGTCAAGTGCCCAAGATATTACATAGCAGCTGCTGCGGCCGGCAACATATTTTCTTTCCTCCTTTTTTTTGTAATAATAAACCACTACTATTACTGCTACTCCTAGTGCTCCTCCTCCTACTACTACTACTACTAATACTACTACACAAGAGTTTTTCACCGCAGCTCGCATCGCAATTACCGATGGTGGCAGCATATTCCGATTGCGCAATCCCCCCCCCCCCCCCAAAAAAAAAAAAAAAAAAAAGGTCTGTCACGCTTAAGGTGAATAAAACTGATCGACCTTGATAGGCTAGGAAAGCGCATGAATATATACATAAAGACCAGTTTAAGGAAACGCGTTCGGCGGGAATTTTATGAGCACAAGCGCTGTCCCAGCAGGATGACCAGACTAACAGCCGGAGTCAATATTGCGTTACTTAGAAGTATGTTAGAGAAACCGAAACGTGCATACGCAAGTACTGCTGCGATCAAAACATTACGAAAGGCGTGTTTTTGGGGAAAAAAAAAGTTATCTACAAGTCTACGTCGCCACCCGGTCGCGTGATATGGTTATCAGCGGACAGAGCATTCAAGTCTCCTCATAGCTTGACAAACTTCAGGCGACAGGATTGCATGACAGCACGAAATAGAGTTTTTTCTGCACAATCCCGCAGCGTAAAGTTTTTATCGCGATAGTGCATGAGAGAGTTTAGTGAACAGTGCTATCGACTTAGATGCCCCTGCCTGGGAGTGTATGTATGCTTTTACGCGGCGGAGATGTCGACTAACCGCTTTTATCCAACGACCTATCGTTCGTCAACATCGTAATTTATGGCAACCCTTTTCCTTCCCTGCCTCCACCACACAAAGCCATGTAGAAAGATACAAACCATACTAGGACCGACTTCTCTGGCGTTCTTTGTTAACACACCTTTCTCGATCTCTCGAGCCGTGGGAAGCTTACAGTTGTGTATTAAAGAAAATGATAACACAGCCTACAGTATTTCTGAATCGTTCGCCAAACAGTTCACCCTGAGATTTAAAAAGTTGCTATGCCGCATAGTGGTGCATTCGTCCAAGTATTAGCTCTAAAAGCACCTTAATCCAGTGATGCGCGGCGTATAGAAGCTCTAACACGAAGCGTAAAAATGCTAATAATTTTCATTTTGCCCCATCGAATTGAATCAGTTTCCAGCATACTTAGAAAAGCAGTCTCTTACAACTTATTTATCGAAACAAGGTCAAAGCTTGAACTGCCAGGGACGCAGGAGGCCTGTTGAAATATTAATTCATGGAAAAGCTAATTCAGGATAGCCTAGAATTTCAATGTTCGTAATGCTGCATTCACACATGATGGAGCAGTTTTGAATTCTGCTCTTGAGTTATTTCATGCGCGTGCTTATTTGAGGAGAGTTTTATCGTTCCTAAGCATATAGAAATAATCAGTTTTTATTAACTTTATATCTGCGATAATTATCGTGATTTAATAACGCTCCAAGGATTTTACATTTCTGCCGTGAAGCGATCATTTGCGAAGAAGCTCTGGAAGCTCAACTTTTTCCAGATCTGCTTGCTGTCTGCGCATATGAGGGTTAAACGGCCATGAAACTAACCACTGCCTAATGCTTCCACAGCAATCGATGCACCAGAACTGATGAGCGCTGCTGGAGCGCTGTTATAGTGACGCGAGAAGTGGCGCGATAGATATTTCTGCAGATGTGACGTGCGCAGGAAGACAAGGAGCGTGTTCGTTACCAAGAGTATTCAAGAACCTTCGCCGGCCATTCCGACCAGCTTTCCTGCATCGAACCACGCATGAATTATGTAATGCTGCGCTCGAAAGATTGCCACCGGGCAGTGGTTAATCCCGTATTCAAAGCTTAAGTAACTTCTGGACTGACAGGCGCTAAAACAGTTCTGCCAGAGCCTCTTGGTTTATATATACGCAGGAAATTTAGTTTTCATATATGAAAACTAAATTTCCCTCCGTATCACGTGTAGAGCTCTCTTGGAAGTTATATAGGTTGTTCAAAATTAAGCTGTCAAGATTTCTTAGAACTAGACGCGGTGAGGTACATGAAATCGACCTCTGCACATAAGTTATGCTGCCAGGGGGACACAAAGTGAGATGATAACTGCTACCGTGAGGTAAATAATTAACTAAAATGTATTAATCGACATTTTACCAACACTGCTGCCAGCGAAAATAACCACTTTGGAAACACAGAGGTCATCGCATTTCTAGAGTAATCAATTAGGTAGTGTTATTCTAGAGCACGCGTGTTCCCAGATATTCACTCCTAAAGTTTGTACTTATTTACGTAATTACGCATGCAAGGCGGTGGTAGTCGACGCAAAGCTCTATCCTGATCTCCTGATGTGATGCAGCTGTTTCTTCGAGCGTTTATTTCGATAGAGGGAAATAAAATAGAGACAGTAATCAACTTAACCAGTCGCTCTACGTTGTTGGCAGAGGTGACGCCGTGTCACTCTTAGGAGAATCCTACTAAATGGGATACAGTAGAAATACGTCTGCCTGTTACTTTCCAATGTAAAAAAAAAAAATGGAGGAGACAAGCTCCGCCTTGAGGGTACGACGGGATACCGTAATGGGTTAATTGCCGTGTATAGGGAAGGTCGTTCTCTAATTTTCATTCATAGATCGCTGGAAGTCCTCAAGCCCCTCCTGGCGCAGTGGTGCAGCTGTTAAGCGATGCGCCACTGCCATGCGATGGCAGGTGCGCCCTGCGGTGGACTTTGTGTGGCCTAGGCTGCTCTTCCCGAGTAAACAATCATTAATTTAACTGCCACCTGCCACTATGGGCAGTTTGCTCACTGTCCGGTGGGCAGGTTGTGGTGACGCCACAAGGTCACGTGACCTAGGTGGCCCCCTTGCCTCCTAGGTTGCCCTCTGGGGACCACCTGCTAGAGTCATGCTAGTGATTTCTTGCTCACAACGCTCACAGTTTTCTGGGTGACGGGGCCTTTAACGCTGTGGCTTTAAATTCCCGCTTACTGTTGTCACAAAAACATAAATCGATTTTAGTTAACTACGTGCATGAGAGTGAAATTAACTTCTTATTTTGTATCCTTCTGGGCGCTTAACTTATGTGCAGAGGCAAATTTCCCTCGCCCTCAATGTCTGTTTTTTGAAAATCTATAAAGGTTGATTTTCAGCACCCGTGTATACCAACACGGAATATTACGGCAGTTCTAGAAGCAAGCAGTAACTTGGTTGCGCAAGCGTATTCAGAACCAAGGTAAAAAAATTCTTACGCGCTTATCGGAACAGCGAAGATAGCGCTCTGATTTCATATTCGTTAAGTGTGTAAGCTTCTGCCGAGTTAGGAATAAATCAATCAATCACCGCATTAACTGATGCACACATAATAACGACGGCTGCGCTAGTGAATTAATTTGAGGTCGTTTGTGTGGTATGTCCAAGTTATTAATACATAGGAAACTTATGACCATTGCATAGCAGGCCCAGTAACGCTGAAAACTTGGCATTGAATTTGACCTCGCGCTTGGCGTTTCGTACGAGGAAACACGCGGTCTCTGCGACAGGCCGATAATTGTAGCTGTTCGACAGGGTGAAAGGTATCTGCTCCCGGCGATCTCGTGGTTTTTATTTCGTGCTTTAAAGATCTGGCACCTTTTCAAGAAAGCACCAGCCAGTAGGTATCGGAAGACACGCTGACAAGGAACACGATGCCTGCGATGCTATTTAACGAAGCGAGAATTGTAATTCCAGAAGCAAACTAAAAACATAGGTGCAGCTCACGTTCAGTATTTATTCAACGAACATTTCGACAAAAACTGGCCAAGTCACGTCAAACTAGCGCAGCATATCTGCGGTAATGGGCACATGAGAAAATAAAATACAAACATCCGTCTGCATACTAAGCGCCATTCGAGGAAGCGGGTTTTCACGCCGCAGGGTGGCTCCTTCGTTCCGCGCCTCTCGCCACACCGCTCTTTTCTCAGACGCAGTCGAGAGCGCATGCAAAGAAGGAATGGCACTCGTCGGGCTGTTTGTCATGGCACGCTACTCACGACGACTACACACCTTCGCGACGGCGCTCGCCGTCTGTGCTAACCTTTTTCATTGCGTGCACGGCGAAAGTGCGGATCCCATTGTTCGGACCGTCTCCGGCCCCGTCGCAGGAAAGCGTATTAGGCTCAGTGGGACAGATGTGGATGCCTTTCTGGGAATACCCTATGGTGCGGCCCCGATCGGGGACCTGCGTTTCCAGAGACCACGACCCGCCGAACCCTGGAATGCAACTTACAGGGCCACAGAAATGCCGCCTCCCTGCTGGCAGAACACGCTGCGCTTTGTCGAAGGCGCGCCTCTCGACTACTTCTCGAGCGCTTCCGAAGACTGCCTATACGTCAACGTATGGAGGCGATCGTCGGCCTGCTCTCACTCCGGTGCGTGCGACGGGAAGCGACCCGTCATTTTCTTCATTCAAGGAGGTGCTTTCATGTGGGGCGATTCGGCGCTGTTCGTCTACAACGCGGCGAACTTCGTCGCCTTGTCCGATGTGGTGTTCGTGACTTTCAACTACAGAGTGAGCGTGCTGGGCTTCCTTTCGCTAGATAGACCCGAGCTGCCGGGAAACATGGGCCTCTGGGATCAGAACTTGGCTCTAAAGTGGGTTCGTGCGAACATCGCCAACTTCGGCGGTGATCCGGACGATGTGACGCTGATGGGTCAGAGCGCCGGGGGTGTTGCCGTAGGACTGCACGCAGTGTCTCCGCAGAGCCGGGACCTTTTTAAGAGGGCCGTCATGCTGAGTGGTGCACCGCTCTCAATGATTCTGGGATCATCGCACAGGGGAGAAGGCAAGTTCATAAAACTCGCCAGCGACTTGGGCTGTTACGATGTCAAGAGAACGCTGGACGACCAACTACACGACGCTCTATCATGCATGAGAAGTCTGGATGCGGATTTCATTTTCAGGACTCTCGAAGACCAAGATCCCACGCAACGGGTGTTTGTGCCGGCATACGGCGACGAGTTTATACCTGAAGATCCATTCTTGGAAGACACCTGGAAGAAACTTCTTGTGAAAGAAATCGTGCTTGGAAACGTTTTGAACGAGGGAACGTTGCTCCTCGACAACATACAGTTCACCTCTCCGGGACTGAAGGAAATACTGTCGACAGATTACCGACTTGGTATAACGGTGGCCCTGGGACCCATGCTCGGTATTCCCATCTCCCAAGGAAGGCGCGTAGTAGAAGCCTACTTTGGAGACCCCGACGCCGAACACACGACTGAACAGGTGTCCGAATTGTTTAGTGAGCTTCTGGGCGATGCTGTGTTTGACTGTCCGATGCAGCTTATGAGCGAACTGACGCCACGACAAGGAATAAGTACTTACCGCTTTGTGTTCGCACACCGCCCATCCTACAGCTTCTGGCCAGAGTGGATGGGGGTCACTCATTCTGATGAGATCATGTACGCTCTCGGATCTCTGCGGTTTCTGAACGACACCAGCGACAAGATTGAAGCTATGAAAGACGAAATACATCACATTAGGAGTCTGAAGAACTACACGAGCGAAGAAGAGAAACTGATGGAAGAAGTCGTCAGTGCTTTTTATTCGTTCGCTAAAGATGGGTGAGTACTTCTCGTTTTCAAAACCGTGTGGTAATACGTGTTACATATGTGAAAATACGCAGAGAATTGAACCGGCATCTAGTGGTCATGAAAATTTCCTGGCTTGCTCAGTGTGTGTCCAGAATAGTCGCAGACGCGTACAGTACCACTGCTGTCATGCTCCTGATGCTTTGGATACTTGAAACAGTAAGACCCGTCATTCATATGTTCGTCTAAAGCGGCTAAGTACTATTCTGCGAGAGATCCACACTTGGCTTTGTAACTATATTCTAAATAGAGTATTGACGCCGCAGTTTAATCGGCCTGCATGCGATGTTTTTAGAAGAACTGTGTGCTCTTTGATGCGTCGTCTTTCAGCCAATAGACTTTCTAGTTTATAGATGGGTGAAATGTGACTCCAGTGGTGCAAACATGGCGCACTATGAAGTTCGCAGCAGGTGACGGAAGCGGGATTTAAAAAACGTGCGTGTTTTGTCCGCGCTTCTGGTTTTCAATATGGCAGCTGCTATGACGTCAACCCGAGGCATAGTGTTATGTCAGACCTGCATTTGCATTTTCAATATGTATGAAGTGCATGGAGCAAAAGAGAGGCATATGTCGGTTAGTTGGCCTTTCGTCTCTTCTCGCGCGGCAGTGGAGAGCAACGAACTGATCAACGGGACGAAACGAAGAGCTGTTTGACGAAATGAGGAACGCCAGTCTTTTATTGCGTTTGAGTCCGTACTCTATTAGTCGCTTTTTCTGCCCTCTGTTTTTTGTGAACATTTTTTAAATGGTAGGTGGTGTCGATTTTTTCCCAAAGAAAAAAGTTTGAAAACCAATGCTCCAATGGCAACCATAATTGGTGACGGTAATAATAAATGATTCACCTGAGATATCGAGAGAGAACGAAGAACAAAATCTTTCAGCCGTATAAATTAATTCTGTTTATGACAAAAGACACACAGATAGAAACAGCCACACTTTCTGCCGTGCACATGCTCAAATAGATGACAGAGCAATGACCCCAGGCGCCTGAGCTCTGTTGCAGTTCACGAATGCGAAAAATAGATACATAAACTTTACCAGAAATTGCAGGCTAACAGATGTATGCAAGCGTGAACCCTTCCCTTCCTACTTAATAGCTGACAGAATCATAGAGCCATGTTACGGATCTCTATTACGGGCTCAAAATCAGGACAGAATCTGGTATCACTTATTCTATGGTTGTACTCTTGTGTTGAATACGAGTCGCTTTGGGACGTTAAACGATATAAACAATGTATAAAATCCAAATATCGTTTCAAGCAAGAGAAAACAGCTATAAAGTATAGACAAGTACCAAATTACGAGCGAAAAAGAAATCAGACAGCAAGAGCATCATAAGAGTAGAAGGTAGATGCAGGCGAACAGTGTTTAGTTAAGTGCACAGTAGCCTAAGTACGATGGCTAAATATAAAAGAAAATGAGGGAAGAAAATAAACATCTATAGTTGCTTATTAAGTAAGTGCCGAAGTTGGAGAGGAAGATCTTATCATTTTGGGTATCTTACTTGGTGATCAGGTGATGGGGACTACCACACAAGACGCGCACACATCTTGCGGTGGTAATCTGTTTTATTGCCGTGGCATCGTAACTCTCCAAAAGATGTTATATGGTTTGTGGTATTTAACGTTCCAAATCTACACAGACAATGACGGACACCGTAGTGCTGGCCTCCGGATAATTTCGATCCGTTGGAATTCTTTAACGTCCACTGACATCGAACAGTACAACACCCTTAAGCATTTCGCCTCAATCGAAATGGGAGCGCCGCGGCCGGGGTCTAACACACTTCTTTAGGGTCTGAACCCCAGCACAGTAACCACTGAGTCACCGCGGTGGCAGCTCTACAAAAGAAGAATTGCAGTTCCTCTTAGGACTGTAAATGATCAGAGAAAAGAAGACAGCAAAAAGAGAAGACATCAACTGGCAGGTGTTAAATGAAAGAGTACGAAGTCTGCCAGCCTCGGAAGAAAGGAGATGAGTACGCCAGAAACTAGACGTACAGCAAAATCGAAAAAATAAGAAGAAAAAGAACATCAACGAAAAGAAAGTATAAAACCAAGGAAAACATCTGCAAAAAAAATGCTGGTTGTTCAGCATTGATATGCTCGAATTATTGTGCGAAAGCACAGTTTTTTTGCAAGTGGGCACCAACGTCACCTACCTGAAAGCGCGATTGACCTCTTACTCACGCAGGAAGCCAGTTATGCGTGTCTTCAACTTTGTAGTCGTCAGTGCCTATTTACCCAATTTGCGCCGGTGGCCTAAGCCGCGTTTCTACAGGAATGCTGTCAACTCCAACGCGTAATGCTCTAGTGCCATGTTTCTGCCACAACGTCGTCGACGCCAACGAATGCAGCACACAACTTTCTGTAACTATGTGCACATAGCTAAAAGTGCGAATATTAGTTCGATAGTAGTATAAGTTACTGTATAACAAGATGGGCAAAGCACAGCGCGAGATTGTGTTGCAGTTTAACACGAGGCACGATCGGCTACATCGAAAGCCTAGTGTCCTCGTGCAGTGGCCAGTGAAGCTGATCTGTCCGTGCTGCCGTGGGTTCGAATCCCAGTTGCGGATATGTTTGTGTTGTTTATGGTTTATCCATGGCCACCCTCAGGGCCACACACTAGTGAGCCAGTTGACCTCGTGAAGTAGCGCTTTCGCATAAAAAAAGCGCGAAAAAACGCTGGTCGGAGTTCGCCTATTGTGAGGGTCGACCGTGGACTGATCGCACAGGGAAGGAGGAGGGTGGCATTCATTACTTTTAGTTTATTAGGGGCTTTAGATATGCTGATAACCAGCGCCGTAAGCCGGAGCGCTGCTACTCTTTATCGCTACCGTTGTGGAGTAAGAAAAAAATGCTCGTGTGAGCAGTAATGAGGCAGACTTGTTGAGGTCAAAAAATAATATCTTTCACGCTCTCAGCCATTCACCTCTGATGAGAAAAGTTAAGCCATTTGGAAAAGGTTTGACGTCTGCCTGTTTATCTTCTGTCTACCCTACCCACGTTTGACAGGCTCAAGGAACCTTTAGTTTCTTTGATACTGGGATCTCTGATATTCGCAGATACCGCCGTAGACGCCTGTCCTTGGAACATGATACACGTGCGCTGAAGCAGTCAAGACCGTTGTACGCGGCCAATGCCGGGCAACGAACTGTGGGGGAGAAGAACAAGGAAATTTTAGATCTGATCCCAAGGGCGCCTGCTGGAATTGGCTCGAACCCGAATGGAAGTGACTAGTTGCAAACAAGTTTTGCGCGAAGAACTGCTTTGAATACATGACAATATGTAAATAAGGTGGTCTAACTGCCCATAATGCAGCGAACTGTACTTTAAAGGCTATGAAGCTCAGAATTACTTGCTGCAAATGTGCAGGACGTAAAAAAGCGCGCTTCATTTTACTTGCAGTCCTGCCTCAGAAAACCAGAGGTGGGGGCGCGGGGGGCGGGGGGGGGGGGGGGGGGGGATGGCATTCTATGTGCTATTGTTTAAACCACCTTCAAGGAATAAGCGAGCTGTTTCATTGGGGCAGCGCAGTTTCCAACATTGCTAGTACTTGTTTAAAGGGATACTAAGGACCATTCCATCTACTGTTCTCGGTAAAAATTGATCCTTTGGCTCTTTAGCGGTACTGACGTTTGTCCGGAAGCAAAATAAACATTTATCGCTGAGCAAATAGCATTTAAACGCCCACTCCCCAGTTGATTAAAACTCGTGACGTCCTCATAAAAAGGGCGGGTTGACGCCATTTTTAACGCGAATGACGGTGTAGCTTCGTTCTGGGATCCGTGCTCAAAATTTGGTTTCGACACACGCAATTCACTTACGCACAGATAGATGCATTGATGAACGGATAGAGGGGTGAAAGACAGGAGCATCCCCTTTGAAACGGCGTGATGCCAGTTGCCAGCATGCTCGGCTCTTTATCCTCTATATTTCTTTAAGCAATCTGGGAATCTTACGAAATTATCATCAGCAGGTGGTGGCAATCGGCCGGTGGTCGCTACACCTGCATGTCGTTTTCTTTTTTCTTTCCAAGCTTACAGAAGGCCCGTTTTGGGGGAGGATGGTCTTTATGTCATTAGAACGCCGTACAACATACATACCGGCCAACTACTGGTTGTCGTGAGTGTCCGTCAAGTACCTCGCCCCGTTCGCCTTCATCGGTTGCGGAGCAACTCGTCAAAGCAGCAGTCGTACATGCGCTTCATCAGAGCGTGCGGTATATTCGCTGGTGCGGTGCAAGGTGCGGTATATTTGCTGAGGCAGTTGGAAATAGAGTAATGAAAAAACAACCTGGTTTAAAGGAAATGTGCTCGACAGAAACTATATTCATGTGTTTAGCGTGCAGGCAGTACATAGAGTCCATTGCCCGTAATAAAAAAAGTCACTATGGCGTCCCTCATAGCACGAGTAGCTTTGGGACGTTAAACCCCCATAAACCAAACCGAACCAAATTAAAGAATACCATCAGACCATCATAAAAGATAAAGACCATCAGGCAGCGAGGGAAACCCTTTTTGCAGTAATCCCTGCCTACTCATCAGAGTTGTTATTTCAAGGGTTGAACTGGAAAGAGTTACAAGTGTTAACAAAGACAACCCTAGTAACCTCCAGTTTAGCGATCGCCTTGTCTTCGCGAATAAATTGTAACGAATTACTTAGGACTTTAACATGCATTGTACAAAACGTACATGTCAACATCGCGCGAAAAGAAAGCCGACTGAGAAAGATATTTCTAGATACAAAGCACTGCTTGTAAAACCTTGCCTGCTTACACCACTCCAAGCCTAGGATGCGGTACAATCTTGTGTGGCCAAGGAACGGCTGCAACCACTCGCACAAAACCCAGCCGTTGGAAGGGCGATTATGGTGTTTTCCGTTACATGCCGCCATTCTCACACTCCACATGTCATGAGAGGATTGAAAACCATGTGGTTATGGCGGTTGGCCTCCTCCTTTGTCCGTTTTCCTTCCTAACGGTATTAAAGGCATCCTCAGGACAAATTAAGTTCGCTGGTATCGATAGGATACGGCGCTACAACAACAAAGAAACCGCTCTAATCGAAAACGGACCTTTTGTAGACTACGAAAAAAGAAACTACAAAACTACGAACTACGAAACTACGAAAGAAGAAGGGACCAAAAGATAAATACAGGTGTCGCACTCGCCGCCCGATTTGGCAAGTAAAATGTATGCGTCGACATTGATTTTCTGCCGTAGATCCCTCTACGCTAGACTCAATACACTTAAAGAAGGCGGCAACCCAGCCTTTTTTGGTAATAACGTTACAAGTTTAAATCGATCAGCGGCAAGATTTCTAAATTGAACTTTCTTGCCAATAAATGCAGATTTTGCTACCGTAAAAACCCTAACATAGCCGGAAAAGCCAGAAAATCACTTTTTTACTAGAAAAAAAATAATTGGATGGTGTTGTCCTCAATATTGCTTTAACGTGAATGAGCGCCTAATAGCCCGTTTTTTGGGTAGTTAAGTATACGGGAACGCTTAAGAACCACTATGAAGAAAATAACACTGCCAACACTGTGGGAAGGGAACAAAAATATCACGATAGGTAGCGAGACGTTGGAGCTGGACAGTGAGTTTACCTACCTCAGCGAAGAAAAAGCGCAGATCCGGGCCTTCAGGAAGAATTTGCCAGAAGAATACAGAATACGTTAGAGCGCATTTTCAAAGCGCTCGCATGTTAAGGAGACTCAAAGGATGCAGCAGTTTCATTCTTCGCAGCAGCACTCAACCATCAGCACTGAACTAACATGAACGCTAAAGTAACGACATCTAATCTAATTGAGGGCAGCACAGTGGATAATAGAAAAAAAAAAAACGACAGGCTGGCGTTGAGACGCACGAAGAGAACTGCAAGGTTCAGAGGACAAACCTGTGTCAATAATATCCCAGCGGAACTAAATGGAAGAAAACAGACTTCGACCAAGCATGCAAATAGACAACTGGTAACTGGTGGTCTGTTACGATACCAGAACGTAATGCCAGGCACAGAAAGCATACCAGATGGCAATAAGGACTCGGGTGGAGAGATTGAATAAGAAAAGTTGCCGTTATATTCCGCCAGAGCACGACTCATTGGTGATGAGTAAGAGCAGCCCTTGCTACCTATTATAGTGATCAATTTCTTTGCCTAATTACTTACCGGCTCCAAAAAACGGGGCTGCGAGAAAAAAAAAAAGCCTAGAGAGTAGTCACCTCCTCGCAATGCCCGGAAATCAGCTCTCATTTGAACTTAGTACAACACGCTGAGCCTTCGCCGCGAACGCGTCACAAATCCGAAAAATCTTGAGCTACTCAGAGCTTAACCGAGTGCCGCGAATGGGCCCGTCCTACCTGTACAGTCGAGTGTCCCCGAGCGTTTTCCCGGCCCGAAGCCTACTTTCAAATTTCCTCCTACTCTTATGTTTGCGTTTCTCTACGAGTACGCGGAACTTCGGCGCTTTCGCGATCCCTTTCGGCTTCCTACTTCGCTCCACTCTAGCGCCTTCCACAGACCAGGGCAGTCGCTGAATCGCTGCTTTCTTCTAGCTAAGCTCACATACTCGAGCGGTCGAGACATGCAGCTACCGTTCGCCGCTCTTCGTTACAGAACACATGTGACTCCTGGTCCCCTTTCTCTCTATGGCCACGTGATGCGTCAATTTATTGAGCCAGAGCCAAGGCCATCGGGCGACTTTTTCGGTCTTATTGGGCTGCCTATAATACGTCATCGACTTGAGGAGAAAACCAGTATTTTATCTGTGAGCGCGCACATCGTTCAACTGTGACCCCACCTTAGGGCGCAGGTGCACGATTCGAAAACAACCCAGGTTTTCTTTGTTTTTTCCGTGCTGCATAGTGATGCCGATGGATGTAAGGCTATTAACGGCGTTGACGCCCTTCCCCTGAGCAAAATCTTGACGACAACCGGCCGCTGTTAAACAGGTCGAGTTTGTGGAAGAACGCTCATTCGTACATTATAGGTAGTTCTAAAATTTTTAGACGATACGTCCCGAGCCTACTGATCTTCGCGTGTTACAGATAAAACATAGTTCACGCACAGAGTTTGTCCTCCGGGTCAGGAAAAAACCTCCATATACCACAGCGCTTAATGGACAGATGATAGCCAAGCTGACAAGCGGAACTTAACAGTAACATTAAGTGGGAAGAAGCACTCCTGATGCAGCTGTGGGGCTCTCATTAAGTGCTCAGCTTGTTAGTAAACATCTGTAGTACCAAAACAGCAAGCATGACCAAAAGAAAAATGCCTAAGCAGCCTGGAGAAGAACCATTTCTGGCGATTGCGGAATAGGCCTTATTAAAGAGCTAGATGGAGATGGGGAAAGTGACCCGGAAAAATACGTGCTTTTGGTGGGGTCGCTAGCGGGCGGTGTTTTTATACAGCGCTTGATATCATACATACGCATGTTCTTGTTCAGTGGAGCTGCTTACTAATTCTTTCGGGAGTGCCGCAACACTTACGATGATTTCATTCCAAATGCATTCTCTCCTGGATTATGTATGAGCGGTCAGACTGGTTGTGTTGAGGAATAGCTCTATTCCGCTTGGAAAACGGACGCATCGCGAATGGTGTCCGCAGCTTCCTGTATTTACTAGCCTTGAGCATAATGAAGAAAAATATATCGGCTCGAGATGCCGCACTCTTGAAACAAGATATGCCCACAACTGCATGCAGTCACTGGACGCGACGGAATGAAATGGGCCTCAGCACTTCTTTGGCAAAAATTACGCAACAGGTCGTCCATTTAGTGTCACTGCCAAGTGTGCTTTCCTGTTCGCCACAAACGCAGTCACTCGCCGGTTTAGATCCTGTTCTTAAATTCAACAGATAAAATGTTACTGCAAATGCATCGACTTGGCTGCCTGGGAGAATAAACGAACTCTAAAAGCGTATCCAGGACGTTGTGGAATTTCTTCGCAGGCTTGGTTCAAGGCTAACGGTTGAAAACTTTTCGCCGGAACTGTTTTCTAAGTTCAGCAATCTCTGGCGTGGAAAATAAATTGCGCACTTGTGATCTATTTTATTCCTACAAGATATTTGAAAGCATTTTACGTTGACTGATTCAGGCAATGCCATATTAATTGTAAAAAAACTCGCGGGTGGAGAGAAACGGGGGACACAGCGCTCGTTCAGCCCAAAAGACAGGTTGGATTGAAACAGCATCCCGAAATTCTTTTATGCAAGGCAAGCTGTGGAGACTTTAAATTAAGTGTCTTTTAGAATTGGATTAAACCTAAGCCACAGTTTTTCGAAACAGCACTGATTTTCAAAAACAAATTTCGGCCATGAAGTATTCCTTGACTAGTTTCATTTTAACTCAAAACGATCCGTTATATCGTTACAAGATGTTTGGTTTATGGTTTATGGGGGTCTAATGTCCCAAAGCGGCTCACACTACGTCAGACGTCGTGGTGAAGGGCTCCGGAAATATTGACCACTTAGGGTTCTTTAACGTGCACTGACATCGCAGAGTACACGGGCCTCTAGCAGTTCGCCCTGGTCAAAATTTGATCGCCGCGGCCGTGGTCGAACCGGCGTCTTTCGGTCACCAGCCGAGCACTGTAACCATTGACCCACCGTGGCGTTTTAGCAAGATGTAAGAATACAACCTTTTACTTTTGCTAAATCATGGCGTAATCGGGGCTTAATTTTTAAAAACCATGAGAGAAAAAAAAAAGTGGTGGTAGTTTCACAGACAACACGCTGCCATGGCTATATCCCAGCTATCTGCTGATAATAGCCTGTTATCCTTTCATCGGAGGGTTTTTCTGCTGTGCGGGGCACAATTTCCCCAAAGCCAGGCAGAAAACACATAGGCGTTAGAAGCCTAAAAGCGTTTGGTATCGGACCTCGCTATCTGTACGCATCTTTTTAGGGACGTTCTGCAGAATGAAGTCGTTAAAAAAAAATGGCACATCACTTGTTTTTCTGGTCACATTCTAAGCTTCCTGAGCCGGTTACAGAAGCTGAGAATTGGCGCGTGTCCCACAACCACCCCGACATATACAACTGTATCGGCACATGCCAGCAGTTGGCGCTGCTAAGAGCGTTCGAAATTTGGCAGCGGTAGCGTGACGGCACGGCCACTTTAATGCTTGCGCTTCCTCTTGATTAGCCAGCTTTCAACAGACCAGATTAATGTCATTGCTGTCTTAACTACGTTTCACTACCCATAAGCCGCTGAAATACCGTCTTTCCTTTTAACGGTTTTAATTAAATCTATTTGCATTACGCAGCGGAGAGAAAATTTGATGCGCCCGCACTTCTGCCTACCTCACAGCTGGTATAACCAAGATAAAAACGCACTGCTGAAAAATGAGATAAAAATACAAAAGTCTTCAGAAGGGCCCAGTGTGATACCTAGTGCCCGATGGTACTATCACCGAGGCGGGAGTAGCTGCGCAGGTTAAAGGGTATGGTATTCGCCATAGTAGCTGCTGCCGGCTACTACGTGCATGGAAAGGTGCCCAGATTGGTGCTGATATTGATTGCGTGTCTCAAGCTCCTCTTTGTGATCGCGTGCTACCAGGTTTGAATTGTTTTTCCTATTCCCGGCTGTCCACCTTGCACCTAGGACCGTACGAACGCAGCCTGAGACAAACAACATGCGTGAGAGAACGCTATGGTTGGGGCTAATATCCATTCGTTTCTCGGTTATGTACGCCCTTGGACGTGCTAGGCAAGGATAATTTAGAACAATTAGGTGGAAGAGTACGTGTTGCTGGTTTTTCCTTTAGTTTGCCTCATCAGATGTCAATATTTATGTCCTTCAGCCTGTCAACCTTGGCGATGAGAGAAATACTTAAGTTTATACATCAAAACATCATCGCTCCTCTTAGAGTGCAGCAGATGCGCATGCGTTAAGTGCCACTCTCTCAGCCTTCCAGCAAAAGTTCCTTAGTGTTTTCATTGACCTGACATTTATTAAGGCTGGCTTTTCTTAATAAAGCTCGCTTCGCTCCTAGATAAGCATTCTGTATGCTCTTGCAACGCAAAGATGTGTCGCTACAGACGACTTTGTTTATTCTAGTCTCTAGAACAGCAACGTATTCAGACCATCAAATTGATGGTCGGTTTTTTATTGAAGCGAAATACGACGTGACCGTATTAAGCATGAAATGCTTTTAGCCCCCGTTGTCGGCAGTGTGGTGACGTCACGCCGAGACCGAGAGCCATCATCCGGGCTCTGAAACGAGAACATCCGGGTATTCTGAAACGAGAATTTCGGGTATGGGCGCCAGCCCATACCCGAAAAGACAACAATAAGAATTTTGGGCATGTGGGTTCAATCCAACCAGCGCAGTACTCACACTTTTACCCTACTGAAAGCAACAACGCTACAAGTCGCACGCATGATCACCCGCATCACCAACAGGCGACATGGCATGCGTGAAGAAGACACACTAAAACTAGTCAGAAGCCTAGTAGTTAGTCGAATCACGTACAGCCTACCCTACCAGTGCCTCAACAAAAATGAAATACAACAAGCGGATGCCCTGCTACGCAAAGCGTATAAGACAGCGCTCCGACTACCACGCAACACGTCTACAGAAAAACTCATGGCCCTGGGATTACACAACACCTTTGAGGAGCTACGAGAGGCGCAGCTTGAGTCGCAAAAACTCAGGCTGTTGCAAACAACGACAGGAAGAGCGCTCCTGCAGAGGCTCGGATACCGCGAGCAGATGCGAGAAATGTCGAGGACGGCAACGATCCCCGACGAGCTTCGCAAGACCCTCAAGGTAGCGCCAATACCAAAAAACATGGATCCCAACCTCCATCGAGGCAGAAGAGAAGCAAGGGCCGAATTCATCGAGAAAACATACGCTCCTCAAGCCACGACCGTGTATACAGACGCGTCTTGGAGAGGAGGAGATACCAAAATCGCTGTAGCGGCGGTGGTCGATTCGTCTTTACGCGAAATGACCAGCGCGTCTCTCCGAGGCTGCACAGCTGCAGAGTCCGAGGAAGTAGCCGTTGCTCTAGCGGTGGCAGAGGGCTATAGAACCGGGCGGTCACTAACAATACTTACGGACTCTCAAACAGCCTGCCGAAATTACATGAATGGCAGGATAGGTCGTCACGCGCTCCGTATACTCCTCGCAGCGAGTGACAGAATTAAAAACCGGGAAGAACAAAACGACAAGATCCTACACAAAATTGTGTGGGTACCGGGGCACACGGGGGTTGCAGGGAACCGAGAGGCCGACAGGATAGCTCGAGGATACATTACTTTCCGAGCTTCCGACGAGACCGCGGAACTCGCGCCAGCACCCAGGGAATACTCGGCCATACTACAAAACTATAGAGGCAGAAGAATGCGATATCCCCCACCGCACAAATCTCTCAGCAGAGAGGAAGCTGTCACTTGGAGACAATTACAAACAGGCTCTTTCCCAAACCTACATATACTAAACAAAATGCACCCTACGATATACACGAACGAATGTCCCTGGTGCGACGAAAAACCTACACTATACCACATCACATGGGCCTGCCAAAACATAGACGTGGTCCCCAAAATACAAAACCCGAGTGCGGAGCAGTGGGAGACTCTGCTGTCCAGCGACCGCTGCGAAGACCAACAAGGTCTGGTACAGCGAGCTCAACGGGCGGCAGTGGCCAGCGGAGCCCTGGACTGAGGACAACCGACCACTGATTAGAGGCGGACGACTTCGACAGAGAAGGCTCCTGGGGGTAGAACCAAGACGTCTCTGAAGAAGCCCCCAAACCGCAGGAAAAACCATTACTGTAAATAAAGTTTTCCCTTCCCTTCTTAATAAAGCTCGCTTCGCTCCTAGATAAGCATTCTGTATGCTCTTGCAACGCAAAGATGTGTCGCTACAGACGACTTTGTTTATTCTAGTCTCTAGAACAGCAACGTATTCAGACCATCAAATTGATGGTCGGTTTTTTATTGAAGCGAAATACGACGTGACCGTATTAAGCATGAAATGCTTTTAGCCCCCGTTGTCGGCAGTGTGGTGACGTCACGCCGAGACCGAGAGCCATCATCCGGGCTCTGAAACGAGAACATCCGGGCACCGTACCAGACTTAACTAGATTTAACGACTCTCTCTAAGCCCTCCTACGCGACCGGCATGCAAGCGCCGGTTGGTCTCCAAAGGAGCACACAAAAAATAACTGCTGGCAGTGCCTTCTCAATGTTTATCAAGATATCAGTCGCTGTGCCTTTGATAATGCACGGAATTATAATTTCCGATTTCTAATAACGCGTGCAAAAAGCACATAAATGCCACGATACACTTCGTTGTCATACGTGATCTGTTAGGGGCTTCGCGCATCGAAGCAAAGCCGCGCAGGCGCACAGGGGCCCGGGGGAGAAGCGCTGCGTTCAAAGGGCAAGGCATCGCGCCGAACGGGTGGTGGCGTTCCTCCCTTCCATTACGGTGGGGTTCGGGTGTCCACCGAGATGGCAGAGAATTACTGCGCCATTTCCTTTCCTCAAAAAACCTTGCGTTCAAATGGCAAGGCATCGCGCTGAACGGGTGGTGGCGTTCCTCCCATCCTGTACGGTGCGGTTCGGGTGTCCACCGAGATGACATTAGGCCCGTAAACATTTCATGCTTACTCTACTCTCGGTTACGGGAGAGGCAGAGGTTTTTTGTATATTCAATGACTCCCAATGACGCGCAATCGGTTGGAGTTCATGCTAAATTTGTCATAGCCATTTCGGTTTAGCTATAGCTGAACTATCCTTCTCAACTTTGTTAACCGGTACCCTAAACAGTGCTCTCGAAGTCGCAATGCCGCTGCAGAAGTTTTTGCAATTACGAGATTAGTTATGACCCCTCATTAATGATATTCTGACTCCATTACGATCCGCACAGGCAGCTCATCAAGGGTCATGTGAAGTGATAAACACGGCAAAGCTTTAGGACTGGTACACAACAAAATAAAGTGTCCACTCAGACTTCAGCAGGATATAACCGAAAAAACATTCGCGCACTCTATTTTTTCTTCTCCTTGATACAATGGCAGCGACGTGCTACCGCTACCAGCGTACAGGCCCAGTGCGCCGTATCCCTGCTCATAGCGTAGTATCGGGCAGCTCAGCGATTTATTACAGAAAAGCCGGTTAGTTCGCGACTCAATGCATAATATATTTTCCCTTCGAGCAGACAAACGTGCACAGATGCGAGAAGACCCAGTCAGCTTCATCCCGTCCTTTTCTCCTCACCGTGGTTCACGCTTGCGCCGGGTTCGCAAAATGTAGCTCGCCAACACTCTTGCGCATTGTGCGAAGCTGCTGCTTCTCAAAATTTTCATTCCGGAGGCTACCAAAAAAACACATTTGACAGTCTGTTAACAAAGGAACATTTCAGACGCTCCTAAAATGAAATTAAGCGCAATGTTAATAGCCTTAACAGCTTAAAGCACAGAATTATCAAAACAACATTATGTCCGCCGCGGTGGCTCACCGGTAACAGCGCTCGGCTGCTGACTCGAAAGACACGGGTTCGATCCCGTCCGTGGCAGTCGAATTGCGATGGAACCGCAATTTTTATAGCGTTTTTTATATTCATTAATACGTTCGTCATGGTAACAAACAACACTGGACGCAAAAAACTACACATAATGACAGGGCATCCAGTGTTGTTCGTTCTCATAAGTAGCGCGCTAATTAAGTTAAACATGAAAAATCAAGTAGGC
This sequence comes from Amblyomma mixtum, assembly GCF_055824585.1. Taxonomy (NCBI): domain Eukaryota; kingdom Metazoa; phylum Arthropoda; class Arachnida; order Ixodida; family Ixodidae; genus Amblyomma; species Amblyomma mixtum. Next base: position 114,851,155 of record NC_143017.1, read on the forward strand.
CCTTTTGCAGCTTTACGTTTATAGCGTTAGCTGTTTTAAGCTCTTTGCTAAAAAATGTGGCCTAAACGGAGTCCCCATCAAGACGGGCTCGGCGGTCATGGCAATTCGAGGCACAACACGCCGATTAGTTTTTATATAATGCCGTATACATGTTGTCATTCCATGAAGCTAAATCGGCGTGGGCAGCGTGTGCAGCGTTCCAACGAGCGCAAAAGAACAAAAAAGACGGGCAATGCAAGCGCAAAAATAGTAAGCAGTTATCTTCATGGTTACATTATTGCGTCAGAGAGATTAACTGACTCGCTATCATCTTCAAAATTATTTTCTTTCACCAAGAATTTCGCCCACGTCTACCTTATCTGCGTCAACGTGCCACTTTTATTTGAACGTGCAAGGCACCCTGGGCAATCCGACATTGTGGGCATGTGCCACTACGTCGGAGGCTAACAACAACAGCAATCTCTAGATTGCCCAACATGCCACTAACATTAAAAAATTTCATGATTGTAGCTGAAATGCCATGGACGAAGCGAGATCTTGAGACCCCCACAGCGATCCTGCGAGGTCCAGATCGGAGCCAAAAGGACTATCCCACAATAACAATCACGCGTTACGTGCCTCAGAAGCAGAAGTAGCAGCAAACCGACGTAATTGAGAAGACACACCTGTTCGAGACCCAGAAGCAGAGGTCAAGCGACGTAGGCCCAAGGACACTGCAGCTTGGGCCGCAGGAGCAGAAGCAACGAAAGCACGATGACCCGCCAGTTCCAACCCCAAAGGCAGCAACAAAGCAGTGGAAGCGGCGAACCTAACAAGTATGATCAACAATGATATCTAAAAAAATTACTTGCTTTCACACCACAGCTAACAATGAAACCATCGCGCAACAAAGGCACAACCATGCAGTCATTCTTTTTTTTTTTTAAACGGAGCCGTGTTCACGCAGCAGTCGCGCATACCAATGACAAGGGCACTAGACAATACATCGCCAGTGTTCCAGTAGCTGTAGGTTGCCACCTTCTCGTTATCTTCCATAGGATGCAAGATTATTACTTGTGTTTCATGGCAATTGGTAATGATGGTCACCCGCGCAGGTTATCTCGCATAAAACGAAATGCAGTCATACATTATGCAGCGCATGGTTCTGAAAGGAGGTTACGTGGGAAATTTGAGTCAAGAGCAAACTTCGAATTATCCCGTCTTAAAGACCGGCAAAATGGCGTTTGGGACCGATGACAAAAAAAAAAACGGCAGTTTAGAAAGTACTTTCAAAATGCAATTCAGTACTACATTGATGGTGCTTATATGTAACTACCAGCGTTTAAACGTACGTTTTTCATAAAGTTTTCCATTCCTATCATTCCCAACAAGCGGCTCCCATCAAAGCAATGATCGGAGCCCCTTGTTGCTACTAATAAGAATATGTGCGCATTCATGTGAAAAACATTCCTAGATCGCAATTCCTATGTACTGAAAATAACGAGGAGCAAAAATACAGTGAATACTGCAGATCGATGAGCAGTAAAGCAAAGTTGAATTTTTCGAATAGGTTTTCGTTTATTGGGGTGTAACGTCCCAAAGCAACTCTGGCTATGAGGGACGCCGTAGTGAAGGACTCCGGAAATAAATTTCGACCACCTGGGGTTCTTTAACGTGCACCGACGTCGCACAGCACACGGGCCTCTAGAATTTCGCCTTCATCGAAATTCAGCCGCCGCGGCCGGGATCGAACCCGCGTCTTTCGGGTCAGCAGCCGAGCGCCGTAACCACTGAGCCACCGCGGCGGGGTAACTTTTCTAATATTTTCAGAATCGGGGATCATTAACTTCTCCGGCTCGATCAACCTGTCCAGCAGCTGGTAATAGTGCCGAGGAAATGCTGGGATGCGTTTCTTTCACAAGGTGTGACGCTCATATACGCACTGCGCGGAAATTCGTCTGCTAACCAGAAAATTCGTTAAAAGTTGAATACAAACGAACGCTGGCGACGCAGGTACAGTCAGCTTCCCCCTGCGCATCCGAAGCGGCAGGTGCGTGCTTGACGCTACAGCTGTCTGGCGCTTAAACCTATCATCATTATCAACTAAGCATGCACACTAGAACATGGTGGTTTGTATTCGACCAGTGAAGCTCGCGAGAGGGTGGAGGATGGGCGACGCGCATGCGCGGAGCAGCCGTGTGAAAAACGCAGATTGCAGAAACATTTACGTCTATTTCTGCGAAAAAAGAGCCCAAAGGAAGCAAATTTTCTGCAGAAGAAGGAATACAAAAGGCTCTCGGGCTTCCTCTAACATCGAGATTTGTATCTAGAATCATGACAGGCTGTCAGCATTGCGTGCCAGTGCATCGGTTTGCGACAGAATTGATGAACAGAACGAGGAAAAGGGAGACAGCAGCCTCGCCAAAAACAAGCAGACAAGCGCTCCTGGCAATGTATCAGGCTTAAGGTATGTTCCGGGAAAAGCTGGAAGTGATTATACCTGAACCTTACAAAAGTGGACGCGTTCTTTCAGGGCGATGCCTCAAGGACAAATCGAATAGGCAATGAGCCGGCACGCATCACAGCACAGAAGATAAGCGTGTACCCTCATCACGCGAGAAAGAGGCGCCCGTCTCTCCAGTGACTGCTGTTCTAATAGGGAATGAGATGCGCGCACAGAGATCTTCGGCAGTCGAACGAAACGCCGCGCTATTCTTCCGACCACGATGCCAACGTCTTCGGCGGTCTCCTGCCCTGGAACCTCGTGTGTCCATGCTTTAATGCTGAAGATTTCAGTATGGTTCCTCGTCACAACCGTATGTGCTACAAGCGACGCCCCAGTAGTTAGAATTGATTCCGGACTCGTCACAGGCCAGAACATACAAGTAGGCGGCAAGGAACTGTACGCCTACCTTGGAATACCTTACGCCCAGCCGCCTATTGGCGACTTGCGGTTTGGAAAACCCGTGCCAGTCTCACCGTGGGAAGCAGTTTACAATGCTTCAAGTAAGCCCAAGCCATGTCGGCAGCTTCCAATTCCCCTGTTCGGGAGTCTGTCCCTTAACTACTCTGGATCGTCGGAGGACTGCCTACAGATCAACGTCTGGCGGCCCTACACGGCGGTTCCAGAGACAGAGAAGTATGGAGGAAAGCTTCCAGTAATTGTTTTTATTCATGGCGGCAGTTTCCAGTGGGGAGATTCCGCCCTTTTTCTCCACGATCCAGCAAATTTCGTCGCCCTGTCTGGCGTTGTGTTCGTGACTTTCAATTATCGCGTGGGTCTTCACGGCTTCTTGTCACTGGAAGTTCCGGAGCTGCCAGGCAACGTTGGCCTCTGGGATCAAAATCTAGCCCTTAAATGGGTTCGCAAGAACATCGCTGCCTTCGGCGGGGACCCGGACGACGTCACGGTGTTCGGCCAAAGTGCTGGAGCCATCTCAATCGCAATACATGCCGTCAGCCCGCACAGCAAAGGGCTATTCAGAAGGGCGATAATGCAAAGCGGCGCACCTCTAACCCTCACCCCCATGGATTACTTGAAAGGTAAAGGAAAGTTTATCAACGTAGCAGCGACACTAGGCTGCTACGACCTGACGAAGACGCTCGACGAGCAGATGAAAGAAGCCATTAGATGCCTACAAAAGCAGGAACCCGCCGAGATGATTCAGAAGCTCGAGAAACTTGACTTTGTGCAGCATGCGTTCGCGCCGATAGACAACGACGAATTCGTGCCTTTCTCTCTTACTTCCCCAGAGACTTGGAGCAGGGTTAACGTCCAAGAAGTGGTTTTGGGAAACACGGAGAACGAGGCTGGTGTGTTCTTCCATTTTGCTGCTCTCTTGTTGCCCGAAGTAGTGGAAGTGTTGTTAACTGAGTACAGGCCTGTTGCCACTGTCGTGATAACTCAGGCGTTTAGAGCTTCCATGTTCCAAGCGCGCCGCATCGTAAGCGCTTATTTCGGTGACGTAGACGACGATATTAGTTACGAACAACTCCGAGACACTGTGGGGGATATGATTGGCGACGCGCTCTTCTACTGTCCTACGCTGCTGTTCGCGGATAGTGTCTCTGAGAGTGGGGTCAAGACGTATAAATACGAGTTCGCCTACAAGCCATCTCACAGTTTCTATCCCAAATGGATGGGCGTTGCTCACGGCGAAGACGTCATGTACACGCTCGGCTCCCTCCCGTTCATCAAGGACAAAAGCCGTTATACAGACCCCTTTGGGAGAATGGGCAAGAAGTTCCTGGCGACTCAGGACTACACCAGCGAAGAAGAACAGTTCATGAAGGAACTCGTCGCTGCTTTCAATGCTTTTGCTCGAACAGGGTAAGAAAATTTGTGGCTGCCACTGACGTGATATCCATTATTTTGCACATATAAGACATGGCTGTGCGGTAGAAAAGTTCATTTGCTTCCCTTCCAAGACTACGCACCGGTATTAAGTACCGAATTTGTTACGGGTGTACTAAGTGTAGCCAGATATACCACATCCTTCACCGGGTACATAAAACCAAAGGTCCAAGCTAACAGCTCGTATAGATTCTAAATTTCATGTCAAATTTATAAGTCTTTCCGAATAGTATGTTTTGAAAAGCGTACCGAATACGAATCCAAGAATGAAAAGTTTAATGAAATACGATTGCTATATTTTTCAGATTATTCGCTACCTTAGTTAATATTTCTACAAATAGAGTAATCGTGCGACACCACTGAGCACTTGCAGTGCGGCTGCTGTACGGCGTAATAATGTATGGAATAACAACTATAGCTGTCAAAGTATGCAACATTCTTCTCAACTAGCGGTATGCAACAAAAAATCAGTAAGTTAGCTCTATTACTGACATGTCGTATACGTATGAGAAAATTACTATTATCTGTTGGTAACGATAGTCAATAAACTAGCGCCACGCCTCAGTAGAAAAGAAGGGCGTGAGCAACGTACGAGTCATGAATATTGAGACTACTACTGCGGTAGGATTTGCTAAACAAGCTTGAGTCCTGTGGCATCGTCCACTCTTAGAGGCAATGTATACCCAGAAATTGTGGACAAGCACATTTTTTAACAGGGGGTTGTTTATGAACGCATTTTTTTCGCATATCGCAACACTGCACTATATCGATTAATGCATTCGGAGATCCCACGCTCGTAGTTTTATGCTGCTTATTGTCAAGACGCACTTTATTGGTAGCTTAGCTTAGATACACATTAAAAGAAAGATTTTGGTAAGAAATTAAATATTAGACGATTAAAATCAATATGTTCACAACAGCATTTTTAAATATTCCCCAGTTGCCGCAGAATTATTGTAAAAATAATGCCTCATTGATTTTCTACAGAAGCCTTAGCTATGACCAAATGTTTAGGGGAATCCCTCAAGGTGGAGTAGATTTGTAATAAGGGAGTAATTACTTACTGACGTCCACTCAAGCGCAGCCATACGGCTACAAAGGAAAGCTATACAGCTTTCTCAGAAACTTCGTGGTTAAAGAAATATTCGTCCTGGTCCGGGGTTCGAACCCGGGACCACCGCTTCACCGGAGCAGTCGCTCTACCAATTGAGCTAACCGGGACGGCAAGCTTACGGTAGGGCGAGAGCGAATTGATCAATAACTCGAAGTGGGAACAGTGTTGGTCAAATGTTTAGGGGAATCCCCCAAGGTGGAGTAGATTTGTAATAAGGGAGTAATTTCTCATTGACATCCACCCAAGCGCAGCCATACAGCTACAAAGCCTTAACTATACTCGGTGTGAGCGCAGGACAAACTCTAAAATGTACCTTTTGGTAAGCAACGGATAATTTTACCATTTTGATCCATATGTTCATAGCAGTACCTTGCAATGCTCCACAACTGATTCACAATTAAAAGCCACGCCGAAGACGTTCACTTGTATGAGCATTTTGAATTCGGGTGCAAAAAAGGAACGCGTCATGGCGCCGAATACTTCCTGTGCAGAATACTTCCCGCGTAGGAGTGGGCCCTATTTTGGAAACATTCGCGGAATAAAGCTATGTGGAGCTAAGTCACACTTCGGACTAGTTATTTGAAGAATATCCGAGAAATTCATAACATATTCGATTCGTTTTAAGTATTTTGAAAATTGAGTACTTTATCCGCTCAGAGGACTGATTAGGAATATATTCGTTTCGCTATTAGAAAATTTCAAATATTCACAACCCCCGCCCGCCGAAAGAAATTGATGTAGTGATTTGGTTTAATATATTTAGGTCTTTTTCAGCTGAAAATGTTATTTTTTCTTATTAGTTTACCAACATCCGGGTATAATACTGCTTAGCAGGGAAAGTTGGAGATTAACTGATTACCTCTAGAGGCAATTTAGTACTGCACACCTCTTTACATTGCAATATTTTTTTCCGCGGCCTATGCACTGAATTTTTCCCGCGCAGCAAGCAGTCATTTGGAAAACGACCGATCACGGCACACTTAAAGCATCAGCTTCTCATATATTGGAAGAACAAGCGCCGTTAGGCTTATATATTTTCATTTACAATGCTTCTGATGATATGCTTAAGGTTATTCCGTATATATAAAACAGCTCGAACCGCTCGCAAGAAACATATCAATGAGAATATGCAGATTTCTAAGGAAAACAAAGTTGCCTAAAATGATTTACATTTCTTAATAGACACGACTTCAGATGACGGCTCAATTTAAATGATAAGGACCAAAATGACGGGCGAAAATTTCTGTAGTTTGTTGCCTTCGAAGATAATTCGAATACATAAATTTCACCGGCCCTTTTTCCACACTATTGCGAATTTTCCAAATGACAACATTTTTAGGTACATGTAACTTAAAATTAAAGCGAAATATCCTGACGCCTGAGAACCCAACGCGGTGAATCTCAGCAATGGATAAGATCAAGCTGCAGAGTTGAAAATACATCTACCTTAACAGGTTTTGCGAAAATTATGCGGAAAATATTGATGCGATCGAGCAATTCTAACGCGTAACTCATTGAAATTTGTATTAAGAAACCGAACAGTAACCAAAACCACGGAGAGCGTAAAAGAATGTTTTCCTTTTCATTTTCTGGGTTGGTCAACGGGAAATTATTACTGCAATCATTTTTTGCCAGAAGCATAACTGAATTTTAAAATAAATTGTAAATTGTTTTTTTGAGGAAAGGAAATGGCGCAGTATCTGTCTCACATATATCGGCGGACACCTGAACCGCGCCGTAAGGGAAGAGAGGAAGGTTGGAGTGAAAGAAGAAAGAGAGAAAGAGGTGCCGTAGTGGAGGTCTCCGGAATAATTTCGACCACCTGGGGATCTTTAACGTGCACTGACATCGCACAGCCACGGCCGCTAGATACAAAGCGCAAAGCGAGGTGCTTTGCGCTTTGCATCAAGCGGCCGTGGCACAGCACACGGGCGCCTCTTGAGTTTCGCCTCCATCGAAACGCGGCCGCCGCGGTCGGGTTCGATACCGGGTACTCCGGCTCGGTAGACGAGCGCCTTACCACTGAGCCACCGCGGCGAGTATACCCCCTTTTCCTTTTCTTGCCTGCACGAGTTTGGGGTGCTAATTCTATTTTATGTATTTATTTGACAATTTCCTGCTGTCACTGCTAAGGGAAATTGGCAGTGTAAGGAACGGCTTTGCCAAGCTGGTAATAAGAGTGCTTTTTATGCAGCTTCCCACATCGTGTTTTCGTGGTGTGAATAAAGCTATTATTATTATTATTATTATTATTATTATAATTATAATTACTAAGAAGAAGAAAAATAACCTCATGTCGCCAGTGGGATTCGAACCCACGGCCTCTGTATGTTGTTTTTCGTGATTACCAAACAGATATGGCGGTCGTTGTCTAATCTACTTGAGAGTGCAGTTGTGTTGCCAGCAATCTAACCTTTAGAGTGTTCACCAGCGCCACACCCGTTCATAGCGGCGGGCGTTGCGCGTTCTGTAACACCTCGAGTGAACGATGAGGGCGAAGGCTGTGCGAGAACCATACGCGACCCATGGCATCATGCCTGCCAAAACCAAAGCCCTCGTTATGCTATTGAGAAGATATGGGTAAAGAAATGAGAGGTTCGTTATCAGTCACAAACAAAAGAGGTCACCAGGCAGTCAAAATAAGGAAAACACGAGGGAATTTTTTAAAACAATCTTCTAGTGTTCATCAAAGAGAAATTAGTAGCGTAATTTTTTAAGAAGAGGAAGAAAAAACCACCACATGCCGCTAGTGAGATACGAACTCACGACTTCACGACAGTGGTCTACCAACTACGTGATATGGCAGCGTCTTCTTGCTTTTGTGTGCCTGAAGCACCGATAAGAACTTGTAAAGACGCAATAAACCTTGCAACTTCATCCAGGTGCCACGCAAAATAACCTAAGAGTGACATAGTATGTTTCAAGCTTTGCCTGTCTCACTCATGCGCAAAACGTCAATTTATCTTTGACAGAGTAGAAGATGCGTTGTGCGACAATTGCATGACGATCTTCAGAACGTAGGAGCCTTCAGCAAAAGTACAAAAGCGGGTCACACTCGGCTGCGATATATGCGGATCGTTTTCATAAAAATTTGAGATTTTCAGTCTTCTTAAGTACAGTGACGAAATTGCCTTCGTTTGCGCTTCCACAAAACAAAAGTGCTTGGTGTGGTCGAGCACAAGTGCCAGCAAAAGGATGTGGGTCTTTAGCTTTTTTTTTTGGTCTTTTGAAGCAACTAGCGAGTTCAAACTAGAAAACTCACAGTTATAAGACTAGAGATTTCAAAGATCAGAAATACCCAAGTTTATGAGCAACTGCAAACTACCAAATACTCCAGGCGCACTCCACGCATAGCAATTAAAATGCAGGTCAGAATCGTGCAAGTAATCACTACTATTTCATCAACGTTATATAGAGTTCAGTTTTTCTTTTTCATTGGAACTTTGCAGTTCACAATCATCTTGCTACGTTGCACACAACTTTGCTAAATTTAAGTACAGCTGGAAATTGAGGCATTATAGCTACATTCTTTAAATTTGGTAATTTCCGGTGTTTTAAACGTTTTATTTATTCTTCTAATTATAACGCTTGTTTTGCTTTCTAAATCAGCTTTCAGCGAAGGATTTTTTTTTTGTGCTGCCGTTTCTATTCGAGAAGTTCCGTTTGGGGCCTTGTGTATGCCATCCTCAGACAGTTGGCAAGCTTCCAAGGTCCTCCAGCGCGAAGTCATTTACAGTTTCCTCCTCAGAGCGCAATGGATCTTCTGGAAGCAACGAACTTCCTACATCGTCAAAAAAAAAAAACACTTCAGCAATATTTTTATTCTGAGCTGATTACTTCCTGTTCGTATACCTACAGAAATCGCACAGCTGTTTGCATAAGAGCCCTGCATATGCTCAGTTTTATTTTGCTCTAATAAACATCGCAGGAAACCAGTGATTCCTCACCCGCACGTGGAGTGGCCCGAGTACACGACAGAGAGCCGCCGAGTGCTGGTGTTGAAGCCCAACAACTACACCGTCGTTCGAGACACCAAGCGTGAGCGCTGCGAGCTCTGGAAACCACTTCTCTACAAGAGGTAAAAGACGCCCAAACACTTGAAAACACAGAGGGGTCTAGGAGCTATTCACATTCGAACTTTGTCCTCATTGACTCCGTGTTTTTCGTTCCACTGTCCTTGACGGATGCATGCCAGGTCATCTGAACATCGGCGTTCGCGGAAAAGTGAGGCGTGCCTTTCATTACTGCCACACGTGTAAACGTGAAACATTTTGTCAGGTGCCAAAAGCGCCTGGTGGCGTGATTTGAAACAAAAACAAATTTTTTTCCTGGACGAAAAATCATTTTCAGATCAAATGGCGTCTGCCATAATGTCAGGAAGGCACATAAATTTATCCTGCCTAGGAAACAGCTATTTAATTTTTTATCTGCGCAACACTGCAACAAATTGGTGTCCGAAAGCAACAAAGGTTTATCAGGGACCGTAAAATCTAGGAGTTTAACTGAACAGCAAGATGACAGGCCGACTGCAATGTCACCCAACGGCGCATTGCCCCGCAATCCCTAGCGGGCAATCCTAACTGCAGTTGTTGAGATAATGTGAGCTAATGCACTTTCGTTTTGTGACAAGCAGGCAGACGACGCCCTACTCGTTTTGAATCACGCGTTTTAAGCGGATGTCGTTTTCCTTTTTCAGTTATATTCCCCGTGTCCCTGAAATACTCATACCTCGCCAGTCGCTATCTTTCTCACATCTATCCTCAATGTGGTCCCGTTTTCGTAGGGCGACCAAGCAGTTTAATATGCTCTTCTTCTTCGAAGTTGTTTGGCTGAGCTTCTTCAAACTTCCTTCCCGAAAGTCGCAGTTTATGGGGTTTTGTTACTGCATGCATAATTTTTGACAAACTGCCTCCCACGAAAGTACCTGTACATGAATCGCGATTTCTTCAATCGCTTCGTGTGTGTAAGGGAAATGTGCCTGGGGCGCTTAAAAAATACCTGGCGAGTAAAGAACCCGATGAGTTGGAGTGCTCTCGGGGCTTACTCCGAAAAGAAAAAAAGAGAATATATGGAGAAGGCACGAATGATGTCTTATGGCTAGAGATTTATTCTTGAATAGAGGGAATTTGTAGCCTCAAATCTTGCAGGCAGTTCACGCAAGTAAGATCTTTTTGACAGTTGACTCAGGTGCAACAATCAAATGACTGTCGGGATACATACATGGAACCACTACTGCCTTTTGCAACCAATGCCAAAATGCAGCAGTCAGTATTTTATAAATTAATGATATTAAATAAACCAAGAAAAAATCCGAACGTTAGACCACGTGAGAAAGCGGCCTGACAATGATAGGGGCAGCCTGCACTTCTGTGTCCACATCACGCCTTACCGAGAGGATAGTTCAATAAAAGGTAGGACTGCGCGAATAAGACAGGACAGGAAACAGAAACGAAAACGACACTACGGGATCAGACTTCCAACTGCTTAAGCACAAGCGAAAGAACAGGCTATACGAGTACCTCCAAGCGAGGAACCAAAGCGCACAACCACGGATGGCAACACAATGCTTTACTAAACTTTTGTTGCTGATAGCTCGTCACCCGCAAATCTGTTTGTTTACTGCATAAGACCCAGAGACTCATCTTTTCATTTATATGCGAGGTTTTGGCCGCAAGTTGTGTTTTCTGTGTGGGTCCCTTTCATATGCTTTTGACTTACATGCTCATAAGGCCTCTTAGAGACTTGACGTGAATGATGAAATATGTAAATAGCAGTCTATGGCATGGTATTATGAGCTCACGATCCACTACTGCATAATTATGAGTTTAGATGTGATGCAGTTAAAACACCAAAGCAAATATTCCTGAGTAGGAAAGCTTCTCCGACCTCGCCGGAGGCATTCCACACAGGCCGTAACCGCCCCGACGCAAGAAGGACGGCCGATGGTCCTTCGTTCATTTATACTGGCTCTACGCGTTACGCGGAAATTTAAACGTGCACTGAGTGGGCACGCATCCATTTCGCTTAATACTTCCGCGTAAACTGCAGAAATAGCATCAAAGATGAAAAAACGTTGACAGGAGATGAAAGTAATTGCTTTTCGGCATTTTCCTGCTTTTTCAGTGGTCTCTCCAAGGGAACGAGACCTACTACTACAGCTAAGCCAACAAAGCCGGGCTCAAGCTTCACGACTAAGAAGAAAATACCACATCTGGGGAAAGGCCACTCTGCGTCCTCGTCACCGCAGAACATCCGCCTACCTGGAATGCTTGTGCTTGCAGCTGGTGTGGCAGCGTGTTTAAATGCAAAAGTGCTTAGCACGTGAACACTGCAGCAAACATGGTGGTGAAGGACTCCGCAAAAAGTTAGCTTTCTCTTTCTTCATTTTCGTGCGAACATACCTGGTATCGCAGTAATAAGGCCTACGACAGGCATTCCAAGGTGCTTACAGATTATAGTTGGTACCTGCAGTCGTTTGCGCGTAAAGAAAAGCTTTGCTGCTTTCTAAAATCATCTGAGGAGAAGAAAAATATGTCGCTGTCCACGGTAGCAAAAATTTTTCTCACGTCAAAGCCATCTAAGAAAACTAAGCAAGCCACTTTCGTAGTAGTCGGCTGCATGTAGATGAGTTTTATAGTTATCGCTGCCTTGGAGCAATAACTCCAATAGCATGGGACACTCCGGAGGGCTTCCCTAACTGGCCTGAGTAGCCCGAGTATGCCAAAGGCTACCTTTCGAGGACAGACGCGGGTAAGACGCTGTGATAAGAAAAGTATAGCCGATAAGCAGAGCAGCCGAGAAATTTCACGTCCAGATTAGATAAGAATATAAGGTCAGCTGCAAAAAAAAGTGCACATCATTTGCAACTACGCAAGTTGTCTTAATGGTAAAACACCTACCTTGTATGGAAAGCTTGCTAAATAGGAACACTAGCATATGTGGGCGTGCACCATATATTATTGCTTAAATCTCTACCTCTTAACCTCTACTGTGCGTTTGGTTTTTCCAGAAGGTCATATGGAGAGGAAGGTGCGATCTGGTCTAAGATTCAAGTGAAATAATGTATTTCGCATTTTATCATGGCAGCATGAAATCGGTGGCGCAAATTTATCTTTGGTATGATGCAGGATGCGAAAGTTGGTCGCTACCTGTGCAGAAACTTAGAGATTAAGAAAACAATAAATCCCAGTATATCCCTCAAGCCGAGCGAGAAATTATAACGCAAACATGTGGCCAACATTCAGTCCATTCCTTCCGCTTTTATTCATTATAAAAGCAACTACCTCGTTTATAAAGGAGTCAGTTTTTTTAAACTTAACTTCTATCACCCATCATCTGCTAGCTTGATCTGATTGCGATTTTCATCTCAGTGGTGTGAATCGTGGATATCGCAGAAGGCAAGATAACCGCTGGTCCTTAAGGGTAACGGAGTGGATTCAAAGAGAAGGCAAGTGTAGCAGGGGGCGGCAGAAAATTAGGTGGGCGGATGAGATTAAGAAATTTGCGGGAATATGGTGGCCGCGGCTGGCGAAGGACAGGGTTAATTGGAGAGACATGGGAGAGGCCTTTGCCCTGCAGTGGGCGTAGTCGGGCTGATGATGACGATGTTGCACAAACCATTTCTTGTGTACAGCAATAGACAAAATAAACCTGATTTCACCTTCTGCTTCATATTTGGTTTGCTGAGTACCCGGCTTTTGTACCTGGCTGTGAACTTATGCACACCTGAAATACAAAGACACCAAGTGTTCCGTAGAGCCATCTGTCCTTTTGAGGCTATTAGTTTAAGCAGTTGCTACAAGGGGAGCACCAAAAGGCTCAAATTCTCATAACCATTTCATGTATTTAATTTTTGAGTGGGGAGCTATTACTAAAGAACAACAAAAATATCGTGTAATATTAGTATATTTCTGTACGTAACTGACACGCATGCAACTATCGCCTACTTAACTCAGAGCATGGGTTTCTGAAAATCAGTCATTTTTACTTTCTTCTGCACCAACCAATAAAAAGTGAAGGGTAGGAGTTATATAATTTACGCGCAATTTCCACGTTTTTGAAATGGTGTGAAGACGAACTGACCAATTACCCTACTGAAAAGCATGAGGGAATAGTGTTTGCAAAGAGCGGTAAAAAAATGGCAATGAACTTACAAATACTTTCAATATTGCAATGAATGGGCAGACGGGTGGATCGACCGACGGACGGGCGACAGAGACAGACGGACGGACGGACGGACGGACGGACGGACGGACGGACGGACGGACGGACGGACGGACGGACGGACGGACGGACGGACGGACAGACAGACAGACAGACAGACAGACAGACAGACAGACAGACAGACAGACAGACAGACAGACAGACAGACAGACAGACAGACAGACGGACAGACGGACAGACGGACGGACAGACGGACGGACAGACAGACAGACAGACAGACAGACAGACAGACAGACAGACAGACAGACAGACAGACAGACAGACAGACAGACAGACAGACAGACAGACAGACAGACAGACAGACAGACAGACAGACAGACAGACAGACAGACAGACAGACAGACAGACAGACAGACAGACAGACGGACGGACGGACGGACGGACGGACGGACGGACGGACGGACGGACGGACGGACGGACGGACGGACGGACGGACGGACGGACGGACGGACGGACGGACGGACGGACGGACGGACGGACGAACGAACGGACGACGGACGGACGGACGGACGCACGGACGGACGGACAGACAGACAGACAGACACAGACAGACAGACATGGACATAGACATAGACATAGACACCGGCAGGCAGGCAGGCAGGCCGATATACCAGGTGTCGCAGCTAAATGTAACCAAGCTTTTAAAAACACAGGATGTCCTAGCCGTCTGAAAAAATAATGAGGGTTGTTTAGAGTCGTGTGACCTAGTCTGCAGTATTTTTTTCGTTCTTCAAGGTTGAATAATTAGTTAAGCTTAATTAACTAACTTTTTAATTATTGACTCGAGGAACAAAGTGTAAATGGAAAAGTTGTAGATCGCTTTGAAAAACAGCTTACTGAGACATTTGCAGCAAAGTAATATTTGCGTAAAGTGGCTTTTTTACCGGCCTTTAACCATAACCCGCACAATAAGAAAAAGCTTCGACATGACAACTGTGCCACTTCAACGTCCCAAGAGGCGCCTTAAAGAATAAAATCCGATTTTTCTGAAGTCCTCTCCTCGATGAGACTTTGGGTGCACATTGGGGCAGAGAAGTGAGCGAGCAGCTGGTCACGTGATAACTTTCTTTTAAGGCCAATAAATGAAGCTACGTAAATCGTAACTTGACGCAAACAGCACTACTAGCGGTTTTTCGAGGCGATGTAAAACTTTTTCATTGACACTTTCGTCCTGAAGTCAATAATTAAAAAGTTAGGTAATTAAATTTAAGTAATTAATAAACTTTGAAGAGCGAAAAAAATACTCAAGACTAGGCCACGCGACTATGAACATCCCTCAGTTGGTTTCACTGGACTAGGACACTTCGCCTTTTATAAAAGTTTGGTTACATTTAGCTGGGACATCCGGTATATAGTCAGTGGACGGGAAAACAGCCGTGGACGGGAAAATGGTGGGAAAATAGGCAAAGGAGTGAAAATAAAGTTCGAAATAAATTTAAATGTTTTCATGAGTGATAATTAGTCGAACAAAAAAGTCTCATTGACATAGTTTAATTAGTTAATTAATTATCAGCAAAAACCAGTGGAGCGTTGATTAAGCTGGACAGGGATACAGGAAGTGGACGGGAAAGCAACTGCGGCGCCAAATTTGAAAAAGCAAAATGTGAGATAAAAGGAGGTATAATCAGAGTAAATAAATCGATCTTTAATTAAAGCATCAGGTTATTACACTAATTCAGTAGTTAAATGAATTAAAAAACAAAACGAAAGTGATAAAGAGAGGCAAAGAGAGGTGACGAGTGCCGAGGAGGCATCAGTGCTTTCGCAATCTCCCAATGCGGGTCGCCGCAGTGATCTCTCATTTTTGCTAGGCCTCTATTTCTGTCTGTTGCCTGTTTTCAAGTTACTCTACTGGCGCTCCATCTGTCTGAATATTTATGTCGGCTATAGCGTTGACCTTACACTTCTTCCTGATCTTTCGTCTGTTATTTCGCTGTTATTCCTTCCTCTGCTTTGTCTTAGTGCTCAAGTTGGGGTTCTCCAGGCACCGTTCCTGCTCAGCACAGAGAGAGAGAGAGAAAGACTTTAATGAGTAATGGAGAGGTCTGCCTGGTTATAGATGAGGGTGAAAGAAGGGGGTGAAAGAGAGAGAGAGAGAGAAAAAAAAAGGTGACATCAAACATACTTAACACTCACGCACTCACAAACACACATGATTATCAAAGTGTGTCCACTAAAACCGTGTCCCTTAGATGACTATCAAAGTATGTCCACTAAACCCGTGTCCCTTAGAAAAATTAAGAAAGCTTTTGTCCCTGCACAGAGGTCTCCACTGTGAATTGCGGATTCCGAAAGCTTTCCGAGTCCTTTCACTCCCTGTGCTTGAGAGCTTTCAGAAGCCCTCGAAAAGCTACGGCTCTGCGCGGTCAGCATAGAGCAGCATTCACTGAGCATTCTATCGTTCTTCCCAGTCCGTAATTATATTGAAACACTCCTGTTGGCAACCATTCTTGTGTCCCAGTATTCGCAGCACTTCGATAATTTCCACAATCTCAAACGCATTTCATTTCCTAGCTTCCTGATTTCGTTGTTTCAAGTTAGTATTCTGTACGCCCTGATAAACCTCTCTACTATTTGTTCGTATAGCGTCATCTCCACATGTGCAATCATCGTTCGCAGGCCCTCCGCTTTCTCCTTCTGCTATACGCTCTGCCACTGCTCCTCCTGTTCCATAAGAACGTCGTTCAGGCCTCCAGGAACCACAACCAGTTTCGCCCTTTCCTGTTATCGCGTAATGACGTTTTGTTTCTTTTGATATTGCTTTCGCTGGCCCTCTCGACAACGGTGCCATCTTCAGTCGCCCTGTTTTTTATCGCTTGTTCGCACATGCGTATGTTCCGGTCTCCCACCATTACCAAACTGTCCACGCCCGTCTCCAGACCTCCTTTATTTGAGCCATTCCTCCGCAGCTGCTCATCTTTCTACTCTTCCTTTCGCGCGTCATTGGCCACCAATTGCCTTCTCTCCACGGTTCTTGCTACATAGCTTATCAAAGCCCTCTGCTTTATTCCTCTTTATTTTCGCGTTTCAGTATGTGAGTGGTCAATTATTCCTCCCCCTCGCTTGGTGCGTCAACAATTTTTGATCAAAATAGCGAACTCTGCCAAATCATCGTACGTCGTTTACAGCCTCTAGCTTATGGATGCTCTCAAAACTCTGTAATCTACCGGTTGCGAAACTCTGCTTCAAAAAGAGGCCAGTTTTAGTCGCCACTTTCCCAGTGCTTAGGTACTGCTTCGACATCTGAAATCGGCAATTAAAAGCTGCTGTCCCGTCTTCTTCAGCTTGGAGGCGTCGTTCTAATCTCCTCACATATTCACACATCTTGATATTCTGGTTCATGATCACTTCCATCTTTCTGTCCATGTCAAACATTCCACATTCTACATCGGCCAACCTCGTCCTCTACTTCTTCAACTTGGTGTTCTTAGACTTCGAAAGCTTAACCATCTCATTTCCCTTTGTTATCCTACACATATCAAATGCGTTTGCTGATTCCATCCTAAGCCCACAATGTAACATTGAGAAAAAAGAAAGTAAGAACCAGGAATTGTTCACCCCAATAGAACATGTATACAATCCGGTTGGTGCTTGCCCAACGTGATCTCTCAAACGCAAACTCCGAGTTCTTACGCAATAGAAAAAAACAAACAAACTAGGAAAATGAATAACTTGTGTCCAACGCTGGAATCACCAGCTGACGGTTCGAAAAAACTTGGCCGCGCTAGAACAAAAACTTCAATTCGGTTCAGAATCATGTATCTAACTGCACCTAAGAAAACATGCAAAGCAGAACTCATGCATTCGATACTGCGATTTCGCTTCCGACTCTTTCCGTGCAAGTAAAAACGCAAAAAATAATCGCGGCAAAAAACATGTTCACCAAAAAAAAAATGGCTGAGGCTTAGCTTAGGTTAAGCCTAGTCAGATGCGAAGCATATTGTCGCCGAGTTGCATATCGAGCACGCCGCTTGGCTAGACGTTCTTCACGCTCTTCATCGGTCTCTGTAGCACGCCGCAACTTTTGCTTCTCATTCCAACGAGCAGCCCTGTCTCCAGGAGGCATCTCTATCCCGTGTACGCCTAGCAGAGGCAGGCGCACCCCCTTGTATACCGCCGCTCCAGCATCACGTGTTCACTACAGCGCACCTAGCGGCAGAAGCAGGAAACACATTGGTCGCGAAGCCTCGCGCGACGGCGCGAGCTGGGGCCCCGTTTCTCCTATGCCGTTACGTCACGCATCACGTGGTCCTCCTTGGTCGCGACGCCTCGCGCGACGGCGCGAGCTGGGCCCCCATTTCTCATCTGCTGTGACGTCACGCACCACGTGGTCATCCTTGGTCACGACGCCTCGCGCGACGGCGCGACTTGGGCCCCTGTTTTTCATCTGCTGTGGCGTCACGCATCACGTGGTATGACATGGAGGTCACGAAAGGTCAATGGTAACGACACCGCCGCGCTCGAGGAGCTGGGCAGGGTTGCCAGATGGCTACGACCTCAGGTAGCCAAATTGGCCTCCGTAGTAGCCCAAACATAGCCAAAAGCGAAATTTTCGCGTAGCCCAAAAGTAGCCAAAAATATTTATTTGTGTGACGACATTTCTTAAGTTATATTGAATTAATTTTCGGCAGCAATATTTACATATTATGATGTCTGATATTATGATATGATATTATTTACGCACATGATGTCTGAGGGGGTGTGCACGGCGTGTTCGTTCCGTTGTTACGTTTCGCATCCGTCATGCGCGCTAACCAGTGCGGCTAACCAGGTGCGCTAACCAGGTCCTAAAGTTGGGGCCGCAGTTCCACTTTGCAGGCGCGGCAGTAGGCCATATCACCTGAGGCAGGTGACGACAGCCAGTCTGCACGCGGAAAAGAACGGCGGCGCTATATAACGCAATCGTAGCTCTAGTTTAGGAATATTTCACCTTTTGAATGTTCGCACAGACATCCACAGTGAAAATACCTTACTGTATACTTACGCAGCCTCACATTTCAATTTTATATGCTTTAAGAGAAATGTTCTCACTGAGAGCGTCACCTCAAAAGCATGCGCCTTCTTGAAGCTACATTCCGCCTTCGTTAGTTACAGTGGGTTCCGCGCCGCGCCGAAGGATGGCTCCATGGCTCCGCATGAGTGCACGCAGATTACGCAACGGACACGGCGCTCTCGCGTCGCTCGCAATCAATCTCGAGGACTGCACGTGTGCCGCTTGAGGCTGCAGAAAAAGCGTAGGCTCTTGCGAGTGCCGCGCTTGCTGTGCCCACCACGTGAATAGAAAGAAACACAAAAAGACCTTATTAATGCGTAAGCATTACTTGCCTCATGCGTATCTTGAGCAGAATGTGTCCGCAGAACCAGAATAAACAATACAAGAAAAGGGCATGCCTGGCGGTGGGTTTCCAACCATCCACCTACCGCAGCCGAAGCGAACGCCCAAACCACTAGGCCACGTCTACGCGGTTAACCGTTAACATGACCAGGCAACAGAAGCGAAACAGTAGCATTTAATGCTTACGCATTCGCACCACTTAGGGAGACTGAAGTTGTCGTAGTGTTTTCCCTCTATTCTGGTTCCATGAACACCCGTGGTGCACCGTCAATGAGAGAACGCTCACATGTGCAGACGGCAACAGTCTATGTTCGGTGGCGCGCGCGGTGTTAGTCCGCGGATTAAGTGGAATCTATAGGTCGTGAAGTGTTTCCAGGGGGCAACTTTCACGTAAATCGAAAGGACATGATCCTTGACCACCTGAAACACATAAGTTTTCTCGAACACAGCGTTTACATATTGTCATTTTGTAGCAGACGCGCTCAATTTCTTTAACCTGATATAGCTTGCATTTTGATTCCAGCATGCCTTTTATTTCTCTCACTGTATAATTGTAACAGAGCACATTATAACTACTTAAAAATTTTTTTTCACTCCTGAAAAAGATGTAGCCCAAAAGTAGCCACATAGCCAAAACGAAATTTCTGACGCCCACTCCGACAAAAAGTAGCCCAATTTGGCTATTAATAGCCAAATCTGGCAACCCTGGAGCTGGGTTGGGCTATTTTAGTATGCTGGCCATAAAAAAAGATATTCACGCGGCCTCCAAACAAAATCCTGAGAACCAGGACAAAACCATTCACTTCGCACGAGCGCACGACAACAACCACTGCAGGCCATCTCTCGACCGCCAGTAGCAAAAAAAATCCGCGTAGCTGAATATGTTCATTGTTTATTCGAAAAAAAAACGGAGTGTAGTGAGATGGTGCGCGATGATGTCGATACTGAAGGCTACGCTTTTTACGCGCAGCAAGACCAGACTTCAGTTTCATGCTCTCGCACCGACTGTGTACGTACAATTCCGGCCTTAGTATCACGGGGTGCGTTTTGATCATCCAACTCTTCTCACGCCTTACCTAGCGAAAATTAGGAGGTACGTGCCGATAGTGCTCTCACGCATGAACCCAGGAAATTACAACATTCTGTCTACGAAACGCTTGAAAAAATTCTAGGCCTGAAGCGCGTGCCGTAATATTTTGGCCGCACCTGTTGTAGTGCTGACGGGTCACGGGCATCAGTGGGATGTGATCTGCTAAACATAAAAAATTCTCGACTCCTAACAGGACAGCGCAAAAAACGGCCCGGAACTCAGCAGCAACACAGAAGACAAGACGGGCACTGACTACAAACTTTTTATTCTGAAGCGACTCAGCACGTTATAGGCCATAACACAGCCCACATGTCAATCACGCAGGCTGCACTTTTATGAATCAAGTATGAACCAACTAGCCCAAACACAAATTTTAATCAAGATTCTCACAAAATCTTTTGATGTTCAGCCCCATGCCCTATTTGATGGTATCCTCGAAAAGGCTACAATCCTTTGACCAGGATATATGGGCTTGCACAAGCGAGTGACAGCATTGAAATCGTAAGCAGTGGAACCAGCGGCACGCAGAATAACAAAAAAGAGAATTATTTGCTTTCGTGCGTGCGTGTGCGAAAAAAATTTATTCGCAGACAACAATTACGGGACAAAAGGAAGCATATAGCGCAAGTAGAACAGTTAATAGCGCAAAAAGCCAAGTACAGAGCAAATTAGATTTCTCTGAAATCTTAATTAGCTAACGCCATTAATGACGTAGGTAGGGTCCGAGGAATCTTCTATGCAGTCCGACGAACTCGCCGGAATTAATGAAACATTGATTTCTGTTACTGCGCCGGAAATGCCTTAAAGAAGAGAACTTCCTTCAAAACAAGAACGGCGAAAGGCTGACGGGCTGTTTCTCTAATAGTTTCGGAACTAGAATCACTACAGAGGACCATCGCGTCCGCAATGCGTGCCATTGCATTTGTTGTGAGAGAATTTAACAAGAGAAAAAGAGACTTCTAGCCTCGCCAAAAACAGAGAGGCACTTGCCGTTGGCAGTGTATCAGGTTTAAGGTAAGGTACGGTTAAAGCTGAAAGGAATAGGACCTCAACCCTATAATGGCGAACACGTTCCATGAGGGCGCTACCTCAAGGACAGATGAAATCGGCAATAAGCTGGAACACTAACAACAGAGGAGATAAGCCTGCTCTCTCATCCAACTAGAAAGGGACGCGCGCATCGGCAGACACAGCTTTCCTAATAGCGACTTCGATGCGCGCGCACCGATCTACGGAGGTGCCACTAAACGACGGGATATTCTTCGTACCACCATGCCAACGTCTTCAGAGGTTTCCGGCCTTGGGAAGTTTTGTCTCCGTACGGTAGTGGTGAATCTTTCACTATGGGCTCTGTTCGCAACCGCCGCTGCTGCAAGCGATGCCCCAGTTATAAAAATTGATTCCGGACTTCTTACTGGCCAGGGTATGCAAGTCAGCGGCAAGAAGTTGTACGCCTACCTCGGAATACCGTACGCCCAGCCCCCTATTGGCGACCTGCGCTTTCGAAAGCCCGTGCCAGTCTCCCCCTGGGAAGGAGTCTACAATGCATCGAGTAAGCCAAAGCCGTGTCGCCAGCTTCCGGTTCCTCTGGTTGGGGGTCTGACACTCAACTACTCTAAATCGTCGGAGGACTGTCTGCAGATCAACGTTTGGTTGCCCTCCTCGGCGTGTCTAGACACACGGAGCTGTGGAGGAAAGCTACCCGTAATCGTCTTTATTCACGGCGGCGGTTTCCAGTGGGGAGATTCTGCCCTTTTTCTCCATGATCCGGCGAATTTCGTCGCCCTGTCTGGCGTTGTGTTCGTCACTTTCAACTATCGCGTGGGCCTTCACGGCTTCTTGTCACTCGAAGTTCCGGAGCTGCCAGGCAACGTCGGTCTCTGGGATCAAAATCTAGCTCTGAAATGGGTTCGCAAGAACATCGCTTCCTTCGGCGGGGACCCGGATGACGTCACGATCGATGGCCAGAGCGCTGGTGCCATCTCAGTCGCACTGCATACCGTCGCCCCGCATAGCAAAGGGCTGTTCAAGAGGGCAATAATGCAAAGCGGAGCTCCACTAAGCCTCGCCACAAGTGACTTCTTCCACGGAAAAGGAAAATTCATCAACGTCGCCGCGACACTTGGCTGCTATGACCCTAAGACGACGCTCGACGAGCAGCTCATACAAGCCCTTAGATGCCTTAGGAAGATGGAACCCGCTGAAATGATCCAGAAGCTCGAGAAACTCGACTTCGTGCAGCACGCATTTGCGCCAGTAGATAACGACGAATTCCTGCCTTTCTCTGTTTCTTCTCATGAACCCTGGAGCAAGCTTAACGTCAAAGAAGTGGCTTTGGGAAACACGGAGAACGAGGCTGCTATTTTCTTCTATTTTGCAACTTCGTTGTATCCCATGGTGGTCGAAGCCCTTGTGCCGCAGTACAGGACAGCTGCCACGATCGTGATAACCCAATCATTTGGCGCTGCCATGTCCCAAGCACGCCGCATCGTCAGCGCTTACTTCGGCGACGGCGACGACGACCTCACCTTTGAACAACTCCGGGACATTGCAGGGGAGATGATTGGCGACGCGATCTTCTACTGTCCTACGCTGCTCTTTGCGGACAGTGCCTCTGATAGCGGTGTCAAGACTTACAGATACGAGTTCGCCTACAAGCCATCTCACAGTTTCTATCCCAAATGGATGGGCGTAGCTCACGGCGAAGATATTATGTACACGCTCGGATCCCTCCCCTTCATCAAGGACAAAAGTCGCTACACAGAACCTTTCGGAATATATGGCAAGAAGTTCCTGGCAACTCAGGACTACACCCGAGAGGAAGAACAGTTCATGAAGGAACTGGTCGAGGCTTTCAATTCTTTCGCTCGAACAGGGTAAGAAATGTCGTTGGGCGTCAAAAATGCTACGGCTAATTTTTTTTTTCCAACCCAAGGCATGGCTTTGCGGAAGCAATATTCTTTTGCTGCCTTTCCAGGACGGTGGTGCGGCTAATAACTACGGAATTCTTTACGCCTGCGGTAAAATTTAGTCGGATGAAAGCCATCTACCATCAGACAGACAAAATTTTAGACGTGTAAGCTTCCAACATGTAGTGCCTTCTGATTTAGCTTTCGAATGTGCTGTTGCAATTAAGCCTGATATATTAAGTTGTGCAACTGCTCGGAATGTTACTTGCTTCGCTTAGTATACCATCATGCATGATATAATGCTCCTAAGCACGGACCATTTGTAAACGATATAATACCGCGAGGCGCAATTAAGATCATATAGGGAGCCCCTCTAACCATCGGAATTTTTTTCTGTAAACTACGTGCTTAATTTTTTTCCACGCCGCATGTAGTAATTCGGAGCACAATTTTTCGGGACCGACTCAAAGTAGCAACTTATAATTATTTGAGAACAGCAAGTGATCTTAGGCTCAGTAAATTTTATTTGGAAACTCTACAAAGACGCAATAAAGGGTACTGAATTAGGATGGAGTGGTTTGAAGCACTTAAAAGTAACATGCAGATAGAATATGCAAGCCTTTAAAAAAAACGAAGCGGCACAAAATGATTCAAGAGCATTATTGGACTGGAAATTTAAATGTCAACTTATACCAATGTTTGACAGCTAAAATAAGAGCCAAGAATTCAGGTATTTTGTTTTCTGAAAGGAGTTTTAATACATGAACTGCATCGGCAATTCGTACTTCACACTTTACTCCCGCTTATGTGAGAGCACATTTGTATTTAGAACAGAAAGAAGAACCCAAAAATACATACGCCAGAGAACATACCGCGGCGAACTCAACAAAGGAATAATCTGAGCCTCACGGTAGTAAATACAACTATGTTCACACATTCTGCCAGACTTATGCGGAAAACACGGCGGTGGTTGGAAAATTCTTACGCGTTACTTAGTGTGAACTCGGACTTGTACTGGTGGGCATTTTTGCGCCTGTACCACAGATATTAATCCGGCTAGATGCTATTATAAACCTTGAAATTTTTGCCAGCTACGACGTTGTTTGCTGAACTGCAGTTTTTTAATGCTTTGGCTCGCATGCTAGTGTGCAAAACGTGCATGTATTT
Source organism: Amblyomma mixtum (assembly GCF_055824585.1). Lineage (NCBI taxonomy): Eukaryota > Metazoa > Arthropoda > Arachnida > Ixodida > Ixodidae > Amblyomma > Amblyomma mixtum. The sequence goes on from NC_143017.1 coordinate 114,875,326, forward strand.
TGACACAGTGGCGGAAAGCTTACGCAAGGCTTACATGACGGTATTCAAAATGTAGGAGCTTTTAGTGAAAGGAGTTGTATTGGCTGTGGTATATGCGGATATATTTTCATGAAACGCAGTGACGTTTCACTGTTCTAAAGTTAAAAGCTACTGCGCCAAAACTGCTTTCGTATGAGTCTCTAAAAACTATACTTTATGTATTCCAGCACAATAGGCTGCAAAATGATGTGGATTCTACTTTTTCGTTTGGTTTTGGACGCGAATAGTTGCTTCCATTATAAATTTTCTCTTTACAGCCTGTAAGTATTAAATATAGGAAAATTCACCATTTCGTGAGCTACGGCAACGTCCTCGGAAACCTCCATTCTCACTCAACGCGAAAAAAGATTTGCTGGTCACAGTCATGTACATCGTTACTAAGATTCAATATATCTTACGGTGCCTTGAACTTCTCTCGCTAGGAAATATGGCTTACAATCATCTTGCCACTGCTGCACATACTTTCAACGATACATCGGCAGGTACAAGGCGAAATTTGAGAAGTGTGGCTATATTATTTTCTTTCGGTAATTTGTGGCATTTGAAACACTGTTCAGCCAACTCATTCTATTGGTTACATTTTAAGAGAAGTTTCAGCAGAGATGTTTTTGCGCGGCCGTTTTCTTCTGAGAAATTGGCTTGTGCCCTTGTGTGTGCCACCGACAGACGCTCTGGCAAGCATCCAAAATCCTTCGACGCGCCATCATTTGCACTTCCTTGTGAGGCCGCGTTGGGTGCCCTCAAAGCAACTAACTTCCTGCTCTTTCGAAAAAAAAAACACTTTAGCCATATTTCTATTCTTAGCTTATTACTTACCGTTGGCACGCCTAGAGAAATAGCATACATGTTTGCATAGCACACCCCAGGGTATGGTCCAATTTCTGTTCCTTAAACAAACACTGCAGGAAGCCAGTGATTCCTCACCCGAACGTGGAGTGGCCCGAGTACACGACGCAGACCCGCCGAGTGCTGGTGTTGAAGCCCAACAACTACAGCGTCGTTCAAGACACCAAGCGTGAGCGCTGCGACCTCTGGAAGCCGCTACTTTACAAAAGGTAAGTAAGGAACTCCATGACGTTGGAAACGCCCAAGTGTCTAGGAATAACTCCTTTTTGCAGTTTCTCCTCATTGACTGCATGTTTTGATTCCAGTGTCCTTGAAGGCTACGTTAATAGAGGTCTGAAAGTCGAATTTTTGAGAAATGAGAGGCGCTCCTTTCATTACAAACGTGTTCAAAGAGAGACATTCCGTGAAGTTTTCAAGAAGGTTCTTACCGACCAAAATTGTTTGGAGACGTGATTTAAACGAATAAAGACGTCATTTTTTTTCCTAAAATAAAAGCAATTCTCAGATAGCCTGGCGACCGCCGAAGTGCGCACGAGGCACAAAAGAGATTATGTTCACGAAGTAGCTGCTTAATTAATCGCTGCACAACATTGCAAAAAATTGGTTTCCGAAAGAAAAACATGTTTGTCATCGACTGTGAGTGCTATCAATCAGGTGACAGAGAAATGCGCCGAACATAACCAGCCCCTATATACAGCTTTCATTGATTACGAGAAAGCATTCGACTCAGTGGAAACCTCAGCAGTGATGCAGGCATTGGGGAATCAGGGTTAACAAGATTGTTACGTGAAAATATTGGAAGATATCTGCAATGATTGCACAGCTAGCATAGTTATCCATAAAGTCAGCAATAAAATTCCAATAAGGAAAGGGGTCCGGCAGGGAGACACGATCTCGCCTATGCTATTCACGGCCTGTTTACAGGAGGTATTCGGAGGTCTGAAATGGGAACAGTTGGGGATAAGAGTTAATGGAGAATACCTAAGTAAGCTGCGCATCGCTGATGACATTGCCTTGCCAAGTCACTCAGGACATGAACTGCAAAGCATGATCAATGAATTAGACAGGCAGAGCAGAACGGTAGGGCTAAAAATTAACATGCAAAAAACCAAAGTAATATTCAACAGTCTAGCAAGAGAACAGCAGTTCGCAATTGATGGCGCGGTGCTGGAAGCGGTAAGAGAATATGACTATTTAGGGCAGGTAGTGACAGCTGATCCGGATCATCAGAGGGAAATAACTAGAAGAATAAGAATGGGGTGGAGAGCAAATGGCAGGTTGCCTGAGATCATGAATGGCAATTTACCAATATCGCTCAAGAGAAAAGTATACAACGGCTGTATCTTACCGGTGCTCACCCATGGGGCAGAAACGTGGAGCTAACAAAGAGGGTTTAGCTTAAGTTAAGGACAACTTAGCGAGCTATGGAAAGAAAAATGATAGGTGTAACGTTAAGAGATCGGAAGCGGGCGGAGTGGGTGAGAGAATAAACGCAGGTTAATGACATCCTAGTTGAAATCAAGAGGAAGAAGTGGGCTTGGGCAGGGCATGTAATGCGAAGGCAAGATAACCGCTGGTTCATAAGGGTAACGGAGTGGATTCCAAGAGAAGGCAAGCGTAGCAGGGGGCGGCAGAAAGTTAGGGGGGGCAGATAAGTTAAGAAATTTGCTGGAATACGGTGGCCGTAACTGGCGAAGGACAGGGTTAATCGGAGAGACATGGGAGAGGCCTTTGCCCTGCAGTGGTCGTAGTCAGGCTGATGATGATGATGATGCAAAAAGCTGCGTTACAAATTTGCGTATTGTCCAGCTGCCACTACTGGGGGTCCTAAATACTAATGTTGAGCTCCGTAATGTTAAGCATAAGCCCGCAAGCTGATTCTCTCAAACGGATATCCAGTTTTCATTTTAAGGTGAAAGCCTTTAATGGCTCGTACTCGTGGCCATGAGTACGTCCGTCCGTCGGCCCGTTACATCTAAGTTGAAAGTAACAGCGAGTGACGAACCAGTCATTAACCAGTAATCAACTAATCGACCATGACTCAGTCATGAATAGTTAGTCATTAACCAGTCATGAGTAGCAGCAGCCAAAATCGCTTGGAAAGGCTTTAGCCTGGAGCACTTTAGGTCGTAAAGGTGCCCCTTGATTTTTTTTTTATTCGATTACATTTCACTACTCCCTACAGCGCGCATACCTCCTTGCTACCTGGTCAATGTAACTTTTATCCTCGACATTGTCGGATTGTCGCAGAATGACCAGATAAGTTTATTTGTCGTTTTCTACGAACTTATTTGGCTAAAGTTCTGCAGTCTTTCTGGCCAAACGTCGCATTTTGTGGGTTTTGTAATACCATGCGTTTTTGTGCCACACTGCGATTCAGGAAAGTTTATGGGTTTATGATGTCCCAAAGCGACTTAGGCTGTGAGAGACGCCGTAGTAAGGGGCTCAGGAAATTTCGACCACCTGGGGTTCTTTAGCGTGCACTGACACCGCACAGTACACGGGCCCCTAGCATTTCGCCTCCATCGAAATGCGACTGCCACGGCCAGGATCTCACCCGCGTCTTTCATAGCCTTAGTAGCTTTGGGACGTTAAACGCCGTAAACCATCTTTCGGGTCAGCAGGCAAATGCTATAACCACTGAGCCATCGCGGCGGCGGGATTCAAGAAAGCGCCTGCACATAAATCCTCAATTAGTTCACAGACTTGGGGTGTTCCCGGACTTGTGTCCGGGGGTATTCGAAAATACAGAACAGTAATGCACCGGACGAGTATTAGCGCGCTCTAGGCTTGCAGCGAAAAAAAATGACGTTTGACAAAGACAGAAATGCTGTCTTGTGGTTGGGAGTTTATTGAGAATAAGTGAGAATTTGCATACTCAAATCTCATTGGTGCTTAGTGAGCATAAAAACTTTTTGGCAGCTTATTTTGACACACAGTACAATTTCAATCTGCTCTCGGGATGAACGCGAAAGAAATCCATACATATATAGTAAGAAAAACCTCACCTTTCGGGCACTGTGAGGAACCAGCCTGAAAATAATTGGCGTAGTCAGCACTTCTGTGTGCAGATCACGCTTCAGCAGCGTAAATTCCAGGACGCTTGCCCCGCAATGAGTGACGACTATATTTTATTGCTGATCCGGTACCCCTCAAACTGTCAACGCCGATATCACGTCACGCGCAGATAAGTGGGCTTACTGCATAGTAGATCAGGCTTCATTTCTTTCATTTGCGTGCCAAGTTTTTCGCTGGCAGAAGGGTTTCTTGTGTGGCTGGCTTGCAAATTCTTTTGGGCTTCCCAGCTTACAAGGTCATGAGGCATCGTAAAGACATGGCGTGAATGATGAAAGATGTAAATAACAGTCTACACCATTCTATCACGCAGCCCAGAACCTGCTACTAGAGATTTGTAAATGTGGAGGTAATTAAAATAAGAAGAACAAAATTTTCTTCAGACGAAAAATCTGTTCAGACTCTTTGGGCAAATTCCTGCCTAGCCGTAAACAGGGGTGACAGAAGAAGGACGGCCGTTCGTCCTCCATTCATTTTTACGGCCTTTGGCTGAGCTATACACGAGCACATTTTTAGCGGACGTAAAGTCTGTTGACATTAATTTTTCTCAATCCTTCCACATAAATTTCAGCGACAATATCTAAGAGAGCCGACAGGTGATGAAAATAATAGTTATTTGGCGTTTTCTGCCTCTTGCAGTGATTTCTCCAAGGGAACAAGAACTACTACGACGGCTAAGCCGACAAAGCCGGGCTCAGACTTCACAGCCAAGAAGAAAGCACTGCATCTGGAGAAAGGCCACTCCGGGGCCTCGTCGTCAGAAAGTATCCGCCTGTTTGGAATCCTTGTGCTTGCAGCTTGTGCAGTGAGGTGTTTGAATGCAAGAATATTTTGCACGTGAAAGCTCTACTGAATGTGGCGCTGAAGGACTCTGTTTTTTCGAGTAGATTTGAGAAAACTGTGTAGGCCACTTTCGTAGCAATGCAGCTGCGATCAAGGGGAGGTTAATAGGTATCACGTCCTTGGAGAAATACAAAAGCTGAGCATTAGATATCTAGGTGGCTTTCCTCGCTGCCCTGAGTGTGCCAATAGCTAGCTGCCTTACGACGGCAGACTTAGGTAAGAGGTGTAATAAACAAAGTTGAGCTACGTAACAAAAAGATAATCCACGAAATTTGATGTCGAGATAATCGTATGAGGCCAGCTAGAACAAAAGTTGTACGTTGCATCATTGCCAACTGCGCAGGTTGTTATGATTGTCTTATTGGTATCCGCCCCACATGCAGCGCGTGGAATGCATACATGCATGAGAACGCCATATTATGGCTTGAAAGCATTCCTCAGCCATGTGATTGGTTTCTCCTGACGGTTCAACCCGTTCCGAGCTTCAAGGATAATAATGCAGTATGTGTTTCGTAAGGTTGACGTGAAGTGGTTTATGGTTTATGGTTTATGGGGTTTAACGTCCCAAAGCGACTAAGGCTATGAGAGACGCCGTAGTGGAGGGCTCCAGAAATTTCGACCACCTGGGGTTCTTTAACGTGCACTGACATCGCACAGTACACGGGCCTCTAGAATTTCTCCTCCAAAGAAATTCCAGCCGCCGCGGCCGGGATCGAACCCACGTCTTTCGGGTCAGTAGCCGAGCACCATAGCCACTGAGCCACCGCGGCGGCGTTGACGTGAAGTCGATGGCGTGCATTTTACTTCCGTATGATGTACGTTGCAGTCCAAGTCTACTAAAAAGTTTTAAAGCTACCAATCAGAAGACAGACGCCCGAACTCAAACACTGACATTAAGCTTTAATGACAAGATTGTTTAAACTACTTGAGAAGGCAACGGCGACTTGCTGTGATGCTGTAGTGCGTTTATAATGACAGCTGCAAGTTGTTTCAGAGAACGTAAGCACTGCACGGGCTCGTGAGTACTGAAAGCCTGGGGCTGTACGTGCGAATTTTTTAGCCACCAAACCCCCCTTTCCGAGTTTGGTCGCCTCCACCATTTTTTTTTCCGCGCTAGGTTGAGCTTAGGCCTTTAAACTGACGGTCCCTAGTGGGGCTCGACCTTGCGTATACCTTATAATGACCTTTGCTGCCGCCAAATCATATACAAACGAAATAAAAGTCCAAACAAAGCAGCAAACTCGAAGCGCATTTGTTTACTTTTTTACCTTCAGAATCACTCAGTGTATTATCAGAATGTTTATGTATTATGAGAACACTCCTCTCTGTCTGTAAGGTGCCTGCTTTTCTTCAAGTCCATTTTTTCAACATCGTCTTTTTTTTTTTTTATGTTGCTGTATGACAAGGGCGCCGTATGACGCCAGAAGAGCGCGACATCACTCTATAGCCTACTCCTGTCATACCTTCTTCCTCCGATTTCTTCCTCGCCCTCTGTTCGCTATCGTCATAATTCCTACTTAGGTTGGGCTCCCTGTTCGCTCTGCCGTTACAACGCCGACAGCTGGGACGCCGACGCCGATGCGCAACCAGGAACGGGTACTCAAGAGCTGCGTCCCAAAATAAAAAGGAGGATAGAAAATCTATGGTTTCGTTTTTATTCCTTAGTGGGGATCCGCCGGCCAGGCAGCTGGCTTGACAATAGGCACCGTGCGGCGCACTACGCGTGTCCACAGTGGACGCTGCTGTGAGTGTCACCAGGGGCAGTTTTGCGTCCCGTTGACAGTCTCGTGGTGAGAATTTTTACGGTGTGGACGCATGTCTTGCAGCTCTCAGGACTGCACGTGGCGACCGGAACCAGACGGATTGTCGACTGCAATAGTGACATGACAGCGTCAGATGGATGAGTTCTTTCCTTTAGTATTTACAGTCAGATGTACTAGGCTAGGTGCAGGTCATGGACATAATTTAGTTTATTGTTCTAGCGATCAGGTTATTCGAACCAGAAGATAGAACTTCCCAAGCTCATTCACGTGCTGGTTATTTTATAAAGTTCGCCATTCCTTTTCTATGTGATCTACATTTTCGGTAGGCAGAATTTATCTGAACACGTATTTGCACAGCCCGTTTGAGCCTGTACATATTCAGAACATTTTCTGGAAGCGATAATCGAGTAGTGATAAGATGGCAAACTAAAACCAGGTGAGATTTAGAGACTGTGAACGATCGGCAACCTTGGACTAAGCGCGCCGTTTAATCCGCTGTAGGAGGTGGAAACAGCAGATTTTACGTGCAGGGACTGCGCGTTGAACGCTCGTATGGACAACGCAGCACCCAGAAAACGTCGCACTAGTGTCACGTGTGGATGCCCTAGAAATATAGCTATAGGTTGAAAAGGCAGACGGTGGGAAACATCAGGAACATGTTGCTCGATGAGCGGAAAAAAAACGAGTAAGCGATTTAGCGTGGCTAGGGGCTGAATAGCGTGCAGTAGCACTAGTTACGGTGTGCAAAGGTCCTTACGTGCTGTGAATGCAAAAGCATCCTTTGACCTGTCGGTCTTTTCAATAAATGCCTTAACCATAAGGACCTCTCACCTAACGGCATTTGACCTAAAAACCTTTACCATAAAGTCCTTATCCTTAAGGAAGAAGTATTAGCAGAAATACAACAAGAAGGAGAACTCTTTAACCACGCACTCGATTTAAAGGGTGCATTTGACGTCTCGCATGAGCCAATCCTCCAAGAACTCAAGAATTTTGACTGCGTGGTGCGAACCTTTACTTATGCGAAGGCATTTCTATTGGAAAGCACCGCTACAGTTGGAATTGTCGAGACCCGCTTTGATAAGTTTTGCATATCGAACAAAGGTACTCTGCAAGAGGCCGTTATATCTCCGGTCCTCTTTAACACTGCAATGTTAAGTCTTGCCCAAGACCTTCAAAAGACTACCAAACAGTGGCTACACTTTGTATGCAGATTACATCGCTATTTGGACAACTGAAGACTCGTGAACTCAAAAGGAACAATCCCTTCAAGCGGCCGCAGCAAGGAGTGGACTCCACTGCACACCCGAAAAATCCGAAGTTATGAGAGTTTGTGGCAGTAGCTACAAGTCACCTCGCCCTATTAATTTCATTACTGAAGGTCAGAAAAAGACGGAATAAGACAAAGTTTGGGTGCTAGGGCTATGCATACAGACCATTATGGGTTCTTCGCATACAACTCAAGCCCTAAAATAAACTATACCCAGATCACTAGCATGATCCGGTATGCCACATGACTCAATTAAGGCATGAGGAAAGAGATGAAGAGATTGGCACAAGCTTTAACTATTTGCAAATTCGCGTGCGGTCGCCCGTACACCGCACCGTGAATAGAAGCGAAGAAGCCCAAATTCACAATATCATCAGAGGTACCCACGAAACGGTGGTAGGCCTCCCTACCACTACTTCAATCGAGCAGCTAGACGCCCTGGATGTTTACAGCACCTATCAAGAAATCAGAGGTGCGATCCTCGTCTCTCAGAACACAAGGCTCCAATCCACGGCAGCAGACAAAGCCATCCATCAAAGAACTAGCACCCCATAGGATTGGAAAGTTTTAGAAGCCAGACATTACCGTTCAACATTAGGGACCGTTTAATGGTTCCACCAATACCTAAACACATGCACAATGAACTGCTCGAGGGAAAGAGCAAGACTATGCCACATACTTGGATGTTGTGGCATATATTTATGAGGGCGTATTCGTGATAGCAGCGGTAGACCACGACCGCGATACAAGCCACAAGTAACAGCGTCCATTAGAGCAGAAAGGCCTGCACAGATGCAGCCATAGCTGTGGCATTTGCGGTTAGACACCAAACAGACTCGGTAAAACGGCACACGTTATCATAGGCTTGAGTCCTGAAAAGAGCAGAATAGCTCGCTGCTACCCCTTTACATCGCCGAATTGCATGGATACCGGGTCATGCCAGGTTAAAGGGCGACGAGGCGGCTCATAAGCTAGCTGGAGCGCTAATTAGACAAGCGGGTCCTACGCATCCTCATCTCACACCTATTCCGTTCACATATAGCGAACGACTAGAAACACTAAGTATTAACCGTAGGAAATAGCTTCCACAGGAAAAAAGTAAAAATAAGTACCGCAGATGGTCTAGCCTGGCGCCAGATACAGACAAATTCATTTTGAAACCGAAATAAACCCCGTAAGATGTTTCATGGTTTCGTAGGGTTTAACGCCCCAAGGCGACTCAGCTATGATGGAAGCCGTAGTGAAGGCCTCCGGAAATTTCGACCACCTGGGGTTCTCTAAAGTACACTGATATCGCACAGCAGCAAAATGTATCCTACTCAATACTCTGACACCCGCCCCTGGTGTGACGCAAGTCCCACACTTTTCCACGTTTCGTTGGGGTGTGCGGACAAGCTTGAACGTTTGAGGGCACATACGTATTACGAGCAGTGGAGGGCTCAAAAGACCAGCGTATCATTGAAAGATCGGCCAGGCTCATGAAGCAGCTCGGGCCGCCGGAATTCTGGAATGAGGACGCCATCCATCTGATCGTCAAGCAACTCGCAGCACTAGTTCCTCAATAATATTTATTCTCTCTCTTCCTCTCTGCCGCAAAAACTTGTAATGCTTGTTTTGCAATGCTCAAATCCGCCTGCATGAGGGTTCATCATTTTTATACGCGAGATGCGACCAGGTATATCTCGAATGGTCGCAGTCACACGCAACTCCATGTATATAGCTCGGGAGTGCTGCAGTTTCGTTTGGTGCTTTATCTCGAAGGAATCTTTGTCAGGTATAAATTGACCGCGGTCGAAACGCTTTACTTGTGTTACTGAGTCGGCGAAGAGTACTTTCTCCAAAACAACAACGGTCTAATGCTGTCGGGTTTCCTCTGTCAGAGATACGTATCTAGAATCATGACAGCGAAATAGACCGCTCGCATTGCGCGTCACTACGTGGGTTTGTGGCAGAATCGATAAAAAGAACAAGGAAAAAGAAACAAGTAGCTCCTCCAAAAACAGTCGCAAGCTTCTTGGCAATGTATCAGGTTCAAGATACGTTCCGGGAAAAGGTGCAAGCGACTGCACCTGAGCCTTGTTAAAGCAGACGCGTTCTTTCCGACCAATGCCTCAAGGGCAGATCGAATGGCCAATGAGCCGGCACACCTCAAAGCAAACATAAGCAGTTCTCTCATCCACGTAAAAAGGGACGCTCGCCTCGACAGTCACAGCTTTTCTCATAGTGATCTTCGGCTGATGGAACGGCACAGCAGGCAGATCTTCTGAGCACTATGTCAAAGTCTTCAACGGTTTCCCGCCTTGACAACTGTTGTGTCTCTGCGTTACTGGTCAACCTTTCACTATGGGGTCTGCTAGCAACCAGCGCTGCTACAACAGATGCACCTGTCGTAAGAATTCACTCCGGACTTCTGACTGGCCAACGGATGCAAGTCAGCGGCAAGGAACTGTACGCCTACCTCGGAATACCGTACGCCCAGCCCCCTATTGGCGACCTGCGCTTTCGAAAGCCCGTGCCAGTGTCCCCTTGGGAAGGAGTCTACAATGCATCGAGTAAGCCAAAGCCGTGTCGTCAGCTTCCAGTTCCTCTGGTCGCCAGTCTGTCGCTCAACTACTCTGGATCGTCGGAGGACTGCCTGCAGATCAACGTTTGGTTGCCCTCCTCGGCGTGTCTAGAAACAGGGAGCTGTGGAGGAAAGCTACCGGTAATCGTCTTTATTCACGGCGGCGGTTTCCAGTGGGGAGATTCCGCCCTTTTTCTCCATGATCCGGCGAATTTCGTCGCCCTGTCTGGCGTTGTGTTCGTCACTTTCAACTATCGCGTAGGTCTTCACGGTTTTTTGTCCCTCGAAATTCCGGAGTTGCCAGGAAACGTCGGTCTCTGGGATCAAAATCTAGCCCTGAAATGGGTTCGCAAGAACATCGCTTCCTTCGGCGGGGACCCGGATGACGTCACGATCGACGGCCAGAGCGCTGGAGCAATCTCGGTCGCACTGCATACCGTGAGCCCCCACAGTAAGGGGTTGTTCAAAAGGGCCATAATGCAAAGCGGAGCACCCCTCAGCCTCGCCACTAGTGACTACTTCAAAGGTAAGGGAAGGTTTATCAGCGTAGCCGGGACACTCGGCTGCTACGAGGCTAAGAAGACGCTCGACGAGCAGCTCACAGAAGCTCTTAGATGCCTACGGAATCTAGAACCAGCTGACATGATCAAAAAGCTCGAGAAACTCGACTTTGTGCAGCAAGCTTTCTCGCCTGTAGACAACGACGAATTCCTACCTTTCTCCGTTTCTTCTCCTGAGCCCTGGAGCAAACTTAACGTCAACGAAGTTATTTTGGGAACCACGGAAAACGAGGCTGGTATTTTCTTCCATTTCGCTACTATGTCGTTTCCTAAGATTATCGATGTGCTCTTGACGCAGTACAGGACTGTTTCCACGGTCACGATAACTCAGGCGTTTGGCGCTCCCTTGTTCCAAGCACGCCGCATCGTAAGCTCTTACTTCGGTGACGGTGACGATGAACTCACCTATGAACAACTTCGAGACATCGTGGGGCAGATGATTGGCGACGCGCTCTTCTACTGCCCTGCACTGCTGTTCGCGGACAGTGCCTCTCAGAGCAGGGTCAAGACGTACAGATACGAGTTCGCCTACAAGCCATCTCACAGTTTCTATCCCAAATGGATGGGCGTAGCTCACGGCGAAGACGTCCTGTACACGCTCGGCTCCCTCCCGTTCATCAAGGACAAAAGCCGTTATACAGATCCCTTTGGAAGAATGGGCAAGAAATTCCTGGCGACTCAGGACTACACCAGCGAAGAAGAACAGTTCATGAAGGATCTCGTCGCTGCTTTCAATGCTTTCGCTCGAACAGGGTAAGAAAATTCGTAGGGCTCGAAGAGTGCACTGGGTGTACATTTTCACGCCGTACTCATGGCCTTGCTGGAGCAAAGTTCATGTTTCTTCCTTTTGATGACGATGGAGCAGGAAATGACCACCAAATTGGTCACGGCTGGCCTATAATGTAGCCTGAATTAGTATAGACTTTAGTAGATATACAAAACATGCCAAGCGGCAAACTTAGAGGTCGTAAAGCATTCAAACTTTCATCTAGAATTTGTTGCTACAATAGAGCCAATATAAATATTGCCTTTACTGCTGGCTATGATATATCTCACAACGTGTCCACTATCATCCTTGGTATATTACTCTGTGGGAACGGACGAATTGCAAAGAGCATATCACCTCTAGAGGAACCTAATTTAATTTGTCTCGGTGCGCACTTTTCACTATCGAAATTTTTTCTTCGGTAAACCACGTGCTGGTTTTTTCCTGCTAAGTAGTCATTAGAAGAAGAATTGTTCACTGCGTATTCAATGCCACCACTTCTCATTACAGTAGAACAAGTTTTATCAAGCTGAAATTTTTAGTTACAATTCCTTCAAGACGCACTACAGGGTGCTGAATGAAGTTCGAACATGAAGGAAAAATTATGCCTTCAGAAGATAATGTTATGCTAGCAAAAGATTTCAATTCATTATTACACTTAAAAAATGATTACAAGTTGTAACAAAAATAATTTAGTATATACCTTTAACTTTAAAACATGAAGTTGATTGCCGATCTTTCTTTTATACGGTTCGCTTCGTGAATTGATAGCATTGTTAAATATATCTACAACAAAAAGAACCGAAAACTCCCATCGCTTGAGAACGAAATGCCGAAAACTGAGCAAGGATTAGCTTCGAGGCTAAGAAAACCACTGTATCAACATTTCCTGGCAGGATTCTGCGGAAAACACAGCAGCGATGAAACAGTTGTAACGGGTTATTCATCTCAAACTGTCACATTTAGTGTGCTTTTGTGCGCCTGTATCTATATTTTTCATGACCATAGATGCAATCAACCTTATTTTGGCCAGCTGCCGCGTAAAATAAACAAGCGATGCTACAGTTTCTTTCATGCTTTTCGTGTGACGCTTGAGCTCTAACCATCAATGTTTCACACGGTTGTGAATAGGTTACGCAACGCAATATGACAGTGTTCACAACGTGCGAGCTTTCAGCGACAGCACCTGTGTGTTTAGCGATTTTATTCGATATATGGGGATATATTTTCATTCAAGCCACCGATGTTGCATTCCCCTTAATCTAAAAGCTAGAGTGCCCAAATTGCCATCGTATGGGGATCCGGAAACTATAGTTTTTGACATGATATAAATTAGGCTGCAAAGAGAGTTTGTCTTAAATATTTCTATTGCTTTGAACGCGAAAAGCTTGCTCACTTTAGAAAAAATCTCCTGCTTTTATCCCTAAGAATTCAAATATAAGAACAAACACCAATTTCTGAACAACTGCAATCTCTAATAAAGCCTCCAAACTCTATCGGCGCTTAGTAACTATCATGTTGGTCAGCAACATGTATATTGCTACTAACACTTCCTCAGTTTTAGAGTGGGCCAAGGATTTTTTTTTGTCTCGTGGGAATATAGTTTAAAATAATCTCTGCCCACGTTTCACAGTGTTTCCATGAAATTTTTGTGGCGAAGTTTAAGCAGTGTGGCTACATTATTTCATTTAGATAATTGGTGATGCTTTGAAGGTTTTGTTTTGTCTACTCATTCCAGCGTTTGTTTCCAATTTTAATTGAGCGTTTAGTAGAGATGCTTATTCTGCTATAATTTTTGTACGAGAAGTTCGATTTGTGCGTTTACGTCTCCTGCCCTAAGTTGCTTTGGCAAGGATCCACGGTCTTTCCGATGCCCTGTCGTGCAGTTTCCTACTGAGGGAATTATTCAGTGTTGGTATGCATACAAAAATTGCCTACATATTTTTCGTCTGCTCGACTGATATCTTTAAGCGTGCTTCCTTTTCTTTTCTTAAATCAACGTCGCAGGAAACCGGTGATACCTCATCCGCACGTGGAGTGGCCTGAGTACACGACGGACAGCCGCCGAGTGTTGGTGTTGAAGCCAAACAACTACACCGTCATTTTAGACAACAAACGCCAGCGATGCGAACTGTGGAAGCCACTGCTCTACAAAAGGTATGAAAAACTAGCAAAGCAGACATCTGGGCTTGTTGGTGTGAATTGATGGTGGAAAAAACAGCGCAAACTAAGACAGAAAACACAGAAAAGAGGGGAGACATTACAAGCGCTTGTAGTGACTCCCCTCTTGTTATGTGCTTTCTGTCTTCGTTTGCGCTGTTTTTTCCACCATGGAAAACTAGCCCTGTTGAAAACTGTCAAGGCTGTAAGAGCGATTTCTCTTTGCACTTCACCCAGATTGGCTCCATGTTTGCATTCCGCTGTCCTTGAAGGATGCATTACACATGGTCTGAACGTCGGCCTTCAAGGAAAATAGGGGCGTTCCTTTCATTATTGCCACACGTGCAAAAGCGAAACATTTCGTCAGATCTTCACGAGGGTGCTTACCTGCCAAAAGCGATGGTGGCGTAGTGTTAACGAAAGCATTTTTTTCTCAAAGAAAGGATAGCCTGGCTCCGGTCGTTGTGTCTGCGAGGCACAGAAATAAATGATGTCTAGAAGGTAGCTGGTCGCCCTTCTCATTGCACAACACTGGAGCAAATTGCATTCTGAACGCAAAACAAGCTCTCTCACAACTTTTTGTGTTGGGTCGTTGGCGCATAATCAGATGTCATAAAGAAAGCATCGTTAGAAAATGCCACACCGACAGGAAAACCTTAACCGCTGATTGTAAATACAGTTGCAGAGCTCACTAGATCGTAATGCAAGCTGATGTCTTTTCGTTTTGAAACAGCCGGTAGAGAAAGACATACTGTTTTTTGACTCATGCGCGACAAGTGGGTTCCGTTTTTTTTTTCAGTTGTGTGACACTTGTCAATGCAATTTGCATGCCTTGATGGTCCGTTGTTTTTCTCGCTTCTATCTTCGAAATTGCCGGGTTGTCGCAGAATGACCAGACAACTTCATTTGTCGTTTCAGGAGGACGTATATGACTGACCTTTGCAGTTGGTGTTCTTTTTTTGTTGATTGTAGTTTTTCTACCGCCTGCACAGAACTCTCGATTTCTCATTCACTTGCTCGTTTTGCAGGAAAAGTGCCAGGGACAGTAAAAAAATCTGTGCAGTAAAGCTCCAGACAAGATCTCGAGTGCCCGGAGCATTCAGAAAAAAAAGAAAGATGGAGAGCTTAGGGAAGACAAATCCTGTCGTGCGTCTAAGGAATATTTGGTAAAATTTAGCATTTGATACTGAAATCTCATCATTCATATTTTGAGGAAACGAAAACTTTTTGGTAGTTCATTTTGTAGGAGTGTGATTTCAAGCTGCTCTCGATATAAAAGTCAGCGAAATGCCCGGCAGCCAAAAAAGATTCGAACTTTTGTGCTCCGTGAAGAGGCAGCCTGGAAGTAATTGATGCATTCAGGCTTTCTGAGTGCACAGCACACTTTACCCACGCGAATTCCAGGGTACTTGCCTCTGATTCCGCAGTGACTCGGTTTTCTTAGCTGCCCCTCAGACTTTCGATGCCGATAGCACGTCACACGCAGAGCTGTGCGCTTGCTTCGTAAGCGGTTAAGCTTCATTATTTATTCGCGAGGTCTTCCACTGGTATCAGTATTCATGTGTGGGTGGCCTCCGAGTGCTCTTAGGCTTCACGTCTTATACGTTCATAAGACATGTTAGTCTGAATGCGAATGATGGAAGAAATAACTAGCATCAAGGTATACAGTACAGTATTAGTGAGCTCCATTACCCATTCATAAGTGCGGATGTAAACAGAATAAGACATCAAACAAAACCTTCTTGAGAAAGAAACTTCACTGGCCTCGCTGTGCACATTCCTCCGTGGGCGTACACACCGATGACGGAAGAAGGACGGCCGTTGGTCCTTCGTTCATTCTTACCGGCTTTCACTTCTTACTAAACGAGGATATTTAAGCGCACATTGCATGGACACGCATTCAATTTGCTTAATCCTTCCGCATAAACTTCAGCAAACAGCAAAAAGGTGGATGACAAGGGATGAAAGTAGTTATTTGGCCTTTTCCTGCTTTTTCAGTGGTCTCTCCAAGGGAACAAGAGCTACCACCACGGCTAAGCCCACAAAGCCAGGCTCAGGCTTCGCAAACAAAAAGAAAACGCAGCAATTGGGGAAAGGCCACTCGGCGTCCTCGTCGCTGCAAAGCATCCGCCTGCCCGGAATGCTTGCATTCGCAGCTGGTGCGGTAGCGTGTTTGAATGCACAACTGTTCAGCACGTGAAGACTGCAGAGACTGTGTTACTGAAGGACTCCATACAATTTAGTTTTTTTTTCTTCGCAAAAATGCTTGTTACTGACAGCATGAGCCCTACAACAGGTACTGCATTCAATGGTCTAGAAAAAATTTACCCAAGGTGGAGTGTGGCTCGAAGAAAGGTGTGATTGCTATTAACATTCGCCCCTAAGGAATGTAAAGCTTCAGAGCTTGATCACATCTTCAGAGGTGAAGAGAGGTCTGTCGCTGTTGGCGGTTGGACGGTTTTCCTTACGCCGGGGAATGACTGCAAGCGTGTGCAGTTTCATAGTTATCAGTTATTTTGTAGCAGTACACAAACTTAGCATAAAACATCTTAAATGGCTTCCTTTGCTGGCCTTAGTATACCAAAGGCTACCTCATGAGGACAGATACGGGTACATGATTCCTTAAAGCAACGCAACAGACAGGGACCCACATAGAAGATACACACAGAGCGCTACGGGTAAGAGGCTCTGATATGCATTGTGGTACTGTGCGATAAAGACAAAAGACGAGAAGTTCGATGTCGACACACGATAACAGCAACAGATAAACTGCGAGAAATGCTGCCAATGCCCGTAATTTGCAGCTGCACCGAAGGTGTTGATGGCGGGCATCCTCAGAGTGAAATATACTTTCTGGATTGGAATATTTCCGTAGGCAGGAATCTGCAACGGATTTTTCTCGAAGGTATTTCCTCGCCCTAGTGCTTGGTTTCTCAAGCTATTGATGCGCCCGGAAAGGTGTGATTCGTTCCCAGATTCGAGGTCAATAAAATAGAGTACACCATATTTCGCAACTCAGAAGCTGTTTTTCAAAATGTCACTTTCGCTTCATGGAGCATGCATATATTAGTTCGGTGCTATTAAACACCTTAAAATGAACTTAAAGGGAGGTGACTGATCGCTTGTTAATTCTGTGCACCGAGAGTGAATTTACAACACAGGCGTGCGATCCACCTTCAGTGTGTTTATTGCAGTTTAATTCAGAAGAAGAGAAACGGCATATTTCATAAAAGTACCATATCCTCCTAAAACTGAACTTTTATAACCCGTTATTTAAAGCCTCTGGAGTTCAATTCCCTACTCAAGCAAGTAATGAACTTATGTATGAAGCCTCTCTAATAGAAATGATGTGAGAAATGAGTTCTTGCATACTGAACAGGAAAGAATAAATCATGTTTCAGTTTTTTGCCCTGTGTACGGTGTGCTCAGTGCTGGCGCAGTCTACCTGGCTGGGAACAGGTCACTTGTTCTGCAAAGACAAAGTTTTCTCTTCAGCCCTCCGTTGTTACGCTGTTGTTAGTATATACCGGGAGCCAACAGTCATTGAAACTAAGGAGCATAAGGAATGTCTTTTTTTTTAATTTGTAGCTTGTAGCTTTTCATCAGTAGGGGATTGATAAAAGCAGAAAACAAACACATGCTGCCGGTGGAATCTGTACCCACGACCTCCGAATTTCGCGTCCGGTGCTCTACCAACTTAGTTACGGTGACGGCTCTCCAATCTTGCGTTTTCGGCGCTATTTATGAGTGGTTAACCGAACCTTGCGAGTGTTCACCAGCGCCACCCACGTCCATGGCGGCGGACGTAGTACGTCCTGCATTACCGCGAGTGCCACGTGGGAACGTGGTCGAGCGGTAAGGGCGGAAAGTAAGCGAGAACCCTCTTATGCGACCTATGGAATATTGACTGCTAGATTGACTGCTAGAAACCGCTACCGCAGATGGACCGTGTTGTATTACTCCGCTTCGCCATATTCTTCCTCCTCCTTCTACGATAACCACCATCCGGATGGTTCCCGTGGTAGCCGCTCTTCGGTCACGCATTTTCATCGCTTCACTATACCCCCCTCCTTCCACGGTAACCCGCCACCTCTTCCTACCGCGGTAAATACCCTCCCGGTGGTTACCGTTCCCGTGGTAACCACCCAGAGGTTTCGCCTTTCAACGTCCTTGCCACATGCTCCTCCTGGCACGGTAATGACTTTGACGACGGTTTTCAAGGTAATCACCCCAGTTGCTCCTTCTTACGCTCTTGCCACACTCTCCTCCTCCTATGGTAACAACCTTCCGGACGGTTCCCGTGGAAAGCAACCTCCGGTTGCGCCTGGCTATGTTCTAGAAGTTACAATTAGCGAATAATGCAGCGCGAAAGAACGTGAACAAGAGGGAAGGCACAAGAAAGGACAGGTGCTGGCTGCCAACTTCCTCGTTTTTTATTATTGTTTTAAGTGTTTTAACTGTTTTACCGCGTTAACTTTTGGGCATCGGTTGATTGGTTCTTATTTATTTGTTTTTCATTTTTTCGCCGGGTTAATGTTGCCTGTCGCTGAATCTGCTTTCTATTAGAGTATTGATTCCGCCTTTTATCTTGCAGGATTTTAGTTCTTTTCCTTTTTTTATCTCAGCTATTTTTTCATATTTCTTTTAAACGTGCTATTTAGTGTCCTGAAGCTCCTCTTTAAAGAACGCCGCAGATGGATTAATTTCGACCCCATGGAGTTGTCTAACCTGCACTGACATCAGAGCAAACGGACTGCTTTTGCTTTTCACTTCACTCCAAATGCGGCCGCTGCGGCCAGTATTCGAAACCCGATTTTTACGGAATGCCAACTTTGGAGAACATCTCGACTGGTGTACACGCTCAACACCCTTTCACTCATCGCTCACTCATATTGTAATGGCGCCTTAGAGACTCAGTCAAGGTCACAACTTCCAAGCTGACATTTCTCATGATTAAAATATTCTTGGCTAGAAGCGAACACCCAGGGTGACGTTTAAAAAGCAACAACGCAGTTCTAATTTGTGTCTTCCTCTTCGGCTAGCTATGCTACGTTGCTTGAGTTCCTGCTTTCCTCAGCGTACCATGGCATCGCGCCTCATGAAAGTTGCGCGCGAGGTGTTTTAATGGCGCATTAAAGGTGCACTCTGGCCATTCCACAACTGGCGTAGCTGATGTGTAAACACCAATAATGCGCACCCTTTATCGCTTGCGGAATGCGGAGTGGCGCTTTCGAATCGCGGAAGGAAGATGTACCATTATCGTGTGGTAGAGAACCATCAATAAAGGAAGGATGTCCTCGGGCCACTTAAACGTTTTCGAAGTAGATAGAAACAAATGTGAAAGTAAAGATTATACGCGTGGTGTTTCAGGTTCCGCTTAATCGAGATCAATGCCAACTTTTCCCTCTGATAGCGAGTGAGATGTCTAGTGCCTGTTCGCATCCCTCCAGAAAGCGCGAGCACTCTGCGTAGACGAGACCGAAAGACAGCCTTCGCAGGTATGAGGCGCGTTTCGAAGACGTTTTCTAATAGCGCTGTCCGCGGCAATTGTTACGCATTTATAAGTGCATTCACGGCCATTTTACTTGCGTCACTGCCAAAGACTGCAGGTTACGACGTTGCTTCTGTAGTGAAGATAGACTCTGGCCTCGTGTCAGGCGTACAACTAGATGTTTCCGGGAAGAAGATCGACGCTTACCTCGGAATACCTTACGCCGAGCCGCCCGTCGGAAACCTCAGATTTAGAAAGCCAGTGCCGGCGTCACCTTGGCCTGGCGTCTACAATGCCACGGCGAAACCATTGCCGTGTCACCAGGTACCTGTCCCCTTGCTCGGACTCACTAAGTTGAATTACAGCACGGCCACGGAAGACTGCCTGTACGTCAATGTGTGGAAGCCAGCACAAGGTTCGTGTCCGAAGGATGGCAACTGTACGCAGCGACTTCTTCCTGTTGTCGTTTACTTTCACGGAGGGGCCTTCCAGTGGGGAGACTCATCACTACTGGTCTATGACCCAGCGAACTTCGTGGCGCTGACGGACGTCGTCTTTGTGACCTTCAATTACCGCCTGGGCATATTCGGGTTCCTGTCGCTGGAGACGCCGGAAATGCCGAGCAACATAGGTCTATGGGACCAAAATATGGTGCTCAAGTGGGTGCAAAGTAACATTGCAAGCTTCGGAGGAGACCCTAATCAAGTCACCATCGGGGGACAGAGTGCGGGTGGGACATCAGCTGCTCTGCACGCCGCGTCTCCGCAAAGCAAGGGCTTGTTCAAAAGAATATTTGTGCAGAGTGGATCACCGCTTTCGCAAGTAGTGAACCTCCTGTTCAGAGGCGAAGGAAAGTTCATAAACATCGCGGCTTTGCTGGGCTGTTACGACTTAAAGGTGACTTTCAACGAACAGCGCAAGGACGTCGTGAACTGTCTTCGTAACCTCGATGCCGGTTTTGTGATGGCGAAACTCGGAAGAATCGACTTTTTGAAGCAGCTCTTTTCACCCTTGGACAAAGACGAATTTCTGCCGTTTTCAGTTTTGTCATCGAAGCCTTGGCAAAAGTTGAACGTTGAGGACATTCTCTTGGGCACGACTACGGACGAAGGAACGATGTTTTTCAGCTTTCTCACAGAGTCTTTTCCACAGGCATCCGAGGTTCTGGCTACCCAGTACAGGACTGTGGTGACGATCGTCATATCTCAGGCCCTTAACATTCCTGTCTCGAAGGCGAGAGAGGTTATGTCTGCTTATTTCGGAGGACATGAAATTGAGCACAGCTTCGAAGAGGTGCGTGACATAATCTGTGAAATTTTCGCCGACGCCGTCTTTAACTGCCCCGCGCAATTGTTTGCTGACGACGCAGTAGGGCAGGGAATACAAACGCACCGATACCTCTTCGCGTACAAGCCGACCCACAGCTTCTTCCCCAAGTGGATGGGCGTAGCCCATACCGAGGACCTTTTTTACACGGTGGGATCATTGCCTTTTATCAAGGACAAAAGCCGGTACAGCGATGCCTTGGGTCCGTTGGGGAGGAAGTTCTTGGCCACTCAGGACTACACAAGCGAAGAGGAGCAGTTCATGAAAGATGTTGTTGGTGCCTGGGGCAGCTTCGTGCGCACAGGGTATGGAGACATTTCCATACGCATTCTGCTGTTTTTCCTCTTGGGTATAACGTATTCAACAATACCAAAGATAACAATCGGCTGTCACGTCACTAGGCAAGGAGAGAACCCGATAACTTGCTTATTGTTGCACAAGATCTTTTGTAGAACAGAATCCCATATGCGATCTACTTCATTTCGTGCTAGATTATATACGTGCAATCTATTGCATTCCGTGCTAGATTATACTTCGCCGTTGTTGCCCGTTAGCCAGTTAGCCGGGTTCATTTATTTGCTTATAACATGCTGCATCTAACTAAACGTAAAACTGTACGACAGCCCTGGGACTAACAGTTTCGGGCTCCCATGCAAACTTAATATGTTCCAAGTGATCAGCATGGAGATGAATTTTGTAATTAGTGGAGCTAACGTATTTGAAAAAATCATGATGTAGAAGATTACAAAAAGCTACCGATTGACTAAAGTTTTTATTTATTTGGGAAGCGCACCAGTGCATTATAATATTTTACGTGAAAAGCTGTAACTACGACTCATCTTTCCAGCTCACATAGAACACAATGACAAAGGGAGAGTAGACATCACTGACTCTGGACTTCATCGGGTTGAGGTCCAGCGACTGCAGTGTCTACTCTTTCTCTGTCGGGGTGCTTTATGTGTGATGGAAACATGGTTCTTATTGTTACAAAGTACCACATAGCCCAACTGTCTACGCTTAGCAACCGTAATCACACCGAAGAAAAAATGTATTGTTTTTTTCTTGCGCTACAGATGCAAGAGAGAGCATAGACAATGTCTTCTTGAACAATATTAAAGTCGAAGGAAATGATAGCTCTGCAATTTGAATGCCTTAAAAACTATTCAACCAGAAACGCGTTTTAGCCGCTATCTGCTATCTAGTCATTTGCACGTTCCTTCTACGTCAGGCGTACTTTTTGAGAATAAACTAGACATTAGTTCTGACAATGCATACTACTCACAGCAAAATTTTTTGGAAATGGGAAGCCACGAAAAACTTAGATTTTTTGTTGCCTAGAGGCGCGGCATGACATTGAGGAATGTACGCACAAGTCGCGCAATCAATTGCCGAGCACACTCTTGAGGGCATGATGCATGCCAAGATTTCCATGCTGTCAAGGTATTGTATCACTTACGTATTCCGAAACTTCTTCAGGCGCCTGTACACACATGCGGGTAAGCCTACGTAAACGTTTTACAACAGAAGAAAAGAAATATTACCTTACTTCAGTCTCCGAGCATTAGCAGCGTTCTGCATAGTTTCTGGGGTGGAACAGGGTGCTCTACACTGGCTTATACTACCAATAAAGGCGAAGTTTGACACTCTGAAGATATCTATAAGTACACGCAGATAAATATCAATAACGCCTGCACCGTAAAATATCGGTGCCATAACTGAGGTGCTTGAGCGCCGCACGCAGCCCGCATAGGCACACAACTTACGCCCATTCGTCATTCACTTCCTAAAAACTCTGACGCCTAGAAAGAAAAAAAGTGCCTTTATTGTTTAGAGGTTTCGTAAAATATTTACTATGCCGTCAAGTTATTTTGGGAGAACGTATTTAGGGTCACGAGCTTCTTTATTTTTTTGTAATGCTGCAAATTTTCTTCCCGACATTACTCAGTGCTGTAGTGTCACGTTTTGATTCAATTGGTCGCGTCTTCTACGGCTCGAACGTTAGCGACACTAGCGTCGACCACACTTCACGCAATCGGAGCAAAGCAGAAAGGTAGCATGAATGCACTATTGTTTGCAGGAAACCGGGCATTCAGCGGGCTGGTGTGGTTTGGCCAGCGTACACCACCGATGAGCGCCAGATGCTCATGCTCCAGCCGAACAACTTTACCATCGTTCGGGACACCAGGATTCACCGCTGCGCCTTATGGAGACCAATACTCTACAGGAAGTAAGTGGTTCGTGGCGTTCTTGGCATGCAAACTTGTTTTTACGAACCTGCTTGAAGCAAAACTGAGCTCGTGCTGAAGGACGAAAGATGTTATCATCTCGACAGAAGCCAATATTCCTTTCGCACAAGATTCGCACTCTTACCAGTTGTGAGCTTTCATTTCTGCTTTTATCACTCCTTTTTGTATTACATTGTAATATTTTAGTTTTACAAGCAGATGAAAATTAGGAAGAATTTTTATAGGTGGACATATGTGCGGAAATGCTCCAAACGTGAGAATCAGGTATTTTTTTTATTTTGAAAGTTTCTGTTGTCGATGGTTTGACAGCACACCATCTGGTCAGAAATCATCGCTGATGAAGTTCACTAGTCACTGATCATGGCCAAACACAAATGACGTTTAGGCAGCGCTGCAACTCTGTTGTTAACAAATCGTAAAAGTTTTTTATGTCTAATTTCCCTAATCATAACTTTTTCTACTGCGAAGGTTTTGTGCTCCTCGGATGAAATTTATTCAGCTGCAGAACAATGCGGCTCGTACAAAAACATGGCCTGTTGATTGAAGACCTTAAACGCAGAAAAACAGGGTGCTAGAAATCACCGGAATTTTGAGAAAACAGTGCAGTGAATCTCACATGTTACGGGAAAAGAATTGACACCCCCGTCAAAAGTGTAGGCCCAAGGGGTTTGCTTGCGGGGCCTTCAGCGTGGCCGATTATGCATACTCAGCGACCGTAATCTTTCGAACGATAAATGCTTTCGAGTCCTCAATCCTCCTAAGCTTTGTATTGCTAGATGTTCTAAGCAGCGCCGCTAAACAGCTTAAAAGCGTTGGGCTGCACACTTTTGACGGGGGCCGTACACTACCCCGTAAATAACTGAGAAGAGAGCCCCTTGGGCTGTATTACTTTTGACGGGGGTTGTATAACCAGGACCTGAACAAGAACAAAAATATGACACACCGTTCCCATCAAAAAGAAAATGAATATCGCAAACTCGAGACAGTTATTAATTCTATTAAAACACGCCAAGAAATGCATTTTCTTCTTGTCTGACGTTCCCTTCGCTGATGCTGTTCCGTTATCTTCAGTGATGAAGAACAAGATCGGGAGGTGACATCAACCACTACCACGAAGCCTACTAAAACACGTAGTCCACATTCTCCAAAGAGAAAACATAGTCCCGGAAAAAGACAAGGAAGTGGGTCATCGTCTCAACAGAACTCGCTGACAGTGTTCGCCATAGCAATGTCGGCTCTTGGCATTCATCTCCTCCTTTTCATTTCACAATAAAAAGATTGTAGGGAGCGAGTGTCGTTTCTTTCTTCTTAAAGCAATAGTTGCTCACGCAGCCACTCAACAATTTTTTCTTATGACGGACTCAGATGTAGCTTCGAAACTTATGAATGTTGAAGCTGCGGAGCCTACGGAGACTGGAAGAGAGAAAAGCGTACTAAGAGCATTATTTAGAGCCAAGAGTTTTCGGAAAAAAGTTTCCAGTCCAGCCAGAACTTAATAAAAGGGAAAGGGACTCTAGCAAACATCTTTAAAGATAGACCTCTGTAGTTTCAAGATGGGTTCAGTCTCTTCTTTATGGTGACTCATATGGCCGGAGTAGCAATTAAAATGCCAGGCTCTCATATGCTGATGCCGGCCCCGTCTCATAGCCCACTAGTGTACACATATGGCAGAGCTTCCTACGACCTCTTGACGGTTTCATGCGCGGTTTAAATATGCCACGACTCTGGAAAAAGCCTTTTTGTTCAGCTGACATCAGTGTAGGCCAATGTGGCATGTCCTATATATTAGGTTGCTATGTTTTTGGGGCATTGCGCACAGTCTAACAACTCCGGAAGTAATTTTTTTGATCAGTGAAGTCTTCCCGAAACATTATTCATTTCGCCGGTAAGCATGGCGACGCACTGAGTTAATCACACGTTATGAGCTGATCCCTGACGATTCTTTCGGGGGCCAATGCGTGAAGCACAGCCCTTGTGATAAAAGCCCGACAGATAAAAGTGACGTCAAGCCAGAGTGATAAAAACACCTTGAATATCTTTTTTTCCTGGCACCCTCAATAGCGCCCCGCTGATGCCATTAGCATTAGGAATGGAAGATTGTTGTCGCAGGTGTATTTATGTTGTACGGGAGGGTCGAGGCGGTCACCCAAAAGAAGAACCTTGCAGGAAAGCGACCCACAGCCGTTTCGCTTGATGTCTCTAATTCTTTTTTTTTTTTTTCCTCTTTCCTTCTGTTATTTTGTGCTGCGCAGGATGTCTGGTAGAGAAGCGCCGACACCACGGGAGGTGTTTTGTGGCGTACGAAGCTGTCGATAGCGGCCAGTGTGTGTAAATTTCCGACACAAACGGAAGGTCAGGCGCCCCTCTATTCTTTTGAAAGAGATGTCAATGAACGGTAAGGCATTGTTCCGGACATCTTTCAGGATTAATTAAGTGGCTGACTCGATGGAGTTGACAACCACAACTGCGTTCTTCCTCTCTTTTTCACCGCTTAGTTCTCATAATGTGGTTGTTCGCTTTCCGGCCTCTGCCTCACTGGCTGCAGCGGGGAGCAGATCCTTGAAGTTGTCCTCTCTAGACGCACTTATTTTTTGTTACCAGCCTTACACAATAAGTATGGTAAACTGAAGTTGGTATATTAATCACTGAGTTGATGGTGCCTACTGTAGGTGGTTGTGAGGCCAACTGTAACTGATGTGATCAGTTTCTGCCATGAAGGTCACCAAGGCCATAAAACTTCCCTCATAAAGATACCGCGGCATCAATGACTTCTCGGCGCAGTATTGATGCTAGCCCATGGAACAAAACGGTTAAAAAACGAGAATGCGTGGTGACAAAAGCTTTTCTAGAGGCAGCTTTTTATTCTAGAGAGGTGCTTGATAGGTGTTTTAGGACCCATACACTTCGATTCGCAGCAACCTAAATCAATCAGGTTAGAACAATGCATCCGCAGGAACGTAAGGCTGTTCCACTGAGCAAGTTTTCTGCGAGGTATCAAGCTCCACAAAATGCTTGAAGTAATATCAAAGTGATGACTGCCTGGAACCAGTACAAAAGAAACTTAAATTGTGACTGCGTAGCAACTAAAAGAACTGTTAACGCTGATACAAACACCGCTTTCAATAAGAGGAACAAACATTCCAATGCCATTATTTGTGACGGGTAAGGTGAGCGAAACGATTAGCCTCTAAGATGTCAGGAAGTGTACATACAGCATGAAGCAGATTGTGAATTTTGGATGGCCGGTCAAGAAAAAATCGTTCATTTGAATACTCGCTTCTTAGTAAAGAATAATTCATGTTGAACGCAGTGTTGACTAGTTGTTTTCTTTGTCTTGTGTGTTATTCTCACTGTTCAAAATAATGTATCGGCATTGAAAGCACCAAGCACCTAGCTTTCACCTTTATATTGGATCCATACAGCTTCTGTAGATGCCTGGGAGAAAATAAAATAGCATCAACATCATGAAGTCCTTGCGAATAACTTGCAGTGAATTAGCAATGAGTTCATTGCACGTGTGACCTTCTCCTAAACCCAAACTGCCGCAGCAACTTCGCAAGAAACCGGTCCGAGAGGAATAAAAATCGAAAGGAAATACCATTATCCTCCACACCACGTAACGATTAGGCCGCAGTATTCTGAGTTGCGTTCCTCACCTGATTTGCATCAAGGGGGCCCACAAGATAAGCGCGACTTTTTCGTCGCATTATTCACAGCGACGACCCAAAGGCGCCGTACCTTTGTAATTTGCCATAGGTAAGTAACTGTTGCTTACTTTGAAAAAACAACCACCTGGATACGTGTTCTCTGACTGAGGCATTATATTTTATCCGCGTAACACTGCGCGGCAGTTGAAGCCTCTAATTTCTTAGCAGCCCCGTAACTTATTAGGGAGGTCTGATGCAACAGTCTCGACGAGAATGTTGCCTTAAAAGGACAGTGTCTTTGACTTTTTTTTTCTAACGCCAGGGTTGAACAGAACGTCTGGATGTTGCATGAGGAAAGAAAAACGAAATACGACATGATTAACAAAATTCCACTAAATTCTCAGTGTTTGTTATCACGTTCAAGGTCATATACGTGGTTCTTTATGGAGGTATTTTAACTTCTTTCTTAAAATTTGGGGGCATTGGGATCACTCTCGTGCAACACTACTTGAGATACCAAATTTATAGTATAACAGCCTACAACGATGGACCCCCGCGAAATCTTACAATTAGCTGCTGATGAGACATCACGTAGAAGTTGAGGCCAAATGCAACACGTGGAAAACAATCATAGTTGGAAATAAATGCAAGGTTTGAAAGAAAAATCATTGTAGTAGCCTGCCGTGGCCCGACCTTCTGACCATAAACAATTCTTCTCCGCGGAAGCAGTAATGCAATAGCGCAGGAAATGACCTCCACTAAGATGTTCCTCTCTGTATCGTCGTACATTTCTCTTCCTTCTTCCTAGTCCGTCAGTGCGCTAAAAGAGACGGCACTAACCTTTGAAAATCCCGCTTATGCATTTTCATAGCCTGGATTTCTCCCCCTACCTGTAGCAAGTAATATTGTGGCAATGAAGACATTACGAAAGGGAAGAATTTGTTGTCATTCGCGGTCGTACTGACGCAAGAGAAGGAAATGGTTTCTTGACTGCGCGTAATGACGCTTCTGCTAAACACGGCGGCGTTTCCACCCTCTCCGCTTTTCGGCTTCAGCGTGCAGGAAGGGAGACGTCGCCTCGCCGGGTTCGCATTTCCCACTCAAATAAGGGCGCTCCGAACAGCACCCCGTCATTCCATTAAGCCCACTGCTCTGGCTAAGTCATGGTGCTCCATTCCGGCTCCAAGGCCATACCTTCTTATGCAGTCTACTTGTGTCAACGCGTGTTCAAGAAATGGCAAACAATTGTAATTCTTCTGGCTGCTGTAGCCGCCCAGTGCAGCTGTGAGCCCGTTGCGAAATCTGTGCCTATCGTTAAAGTTGAATCAGGTGTCATTGCGGGTAAGACAATGGCTGTAGGCAACGAAACCATCGACGCTTTCCTGGGCATACCATACGCGGAGCCTCCTGTCAGAGACCTGCGATTTAGAAAGCCTCGGCCGGTCGCACCTTGGAATGGAACCTACGCTGCTGTAAGGAAACCTCGACCCTGCTGGCAGACCACACTGCGCTTCATCCCGAAAGCTCCGCTAAACTACTACAGCAGCGCATCGGAAGACTGCCTCTACGTGAACGTCTGGAAGCGCTCTTCCACGTGCTCTGGTTCTTCAAAGTGCAGCGACAAAAGGCCTGTAGTCGTGTTCATTCATGGTGGCGGGTTTCAGTGGGGCGATTCGGCTCTTTTCTTGTATGACGCGGCTAACTTTGTTGCTTTGTCGGATGTAGTATTCGTGACGTTCAACTACCGAGTGAGCATTTTCGGCTTTCTGTCGCTTGGAAGGCCAGAACTGTCCGGGAACTTTGGTCTCTGGGATCAGAACATGGCACTGAAGTGGGTGCGAGCGAACATTCAGAACTTCGGAGGTGATCCCGAAGACGTTATCCTGGTAGGTCAAAGCGCCGGCGCAATTTCCTTGGCACTGCAGGCCATTACTCCGAAGCACCAGGGCATATTCAAGAAAGTCGTGATGATGAGCGCTACGCCATTCTCTATGATCCTGGGCTTCTCTTATCGGGGTGTGGGGAAGTTTATCCAAGTTGCGGGTGCATTAGGTTGCTTTGATAGCAAGAAGAGCGTGGAGGAGCAGCACGATGACGTCATGTCTTGTCTCCGCAAACTTGAGCCAGCTTATATGGTACGGACTGTGGAAATGCTAGATCAGTCTCAACAAGTGTTCATTCCCGAATACGGCGACGAATTTTTCCCCGATTTCCCATTGGCTGAAAGCACGTGGAAAAAACTTCCCTTCAAGCAAGTTGTCTTGGGAACAACACTGAACGAAGGCACACTGCTTTTCGACAACTTGCAATACGCGTCTCCATCGCTGAAAAGCATTCTGGCCACCGACTACAGGCTAGCCATGGCCGTCGCTTTGCAGCCCCTCTTTGGAATCTCTGTATCTGACGCTCGACCAATAGTCGAGGCTTACTTTGGAGCCCCAGATGTCCAGCACACACCAGAAAGCGTGGTCAAGGTTGCGAGTGAGCTGCTCGGTGATGCGGTAGCCCACTGTCCGGCGAAACTGTTTGCGGACATTACAGCGCAGCAAGGCATAGACACCTACCGATTCCTCTTTGCGCACAGAGGGTCGCACAGTTTCTGGCCCAAGTGGATGGGAGTCGTACACAGCGATGACATCATGTACGCGTTGGGCTCCCTCCCTACCCTTCAGGACGAGAGTCAGTATACTGAAGCCCTGGGCAACAAAGGCCGCGAAGAACTTCGAAGACTCAACTACACCCCCAAAGAAGAAATTTTCATGAAGCAAATAGTATCAATGATGAGCTCCTTCATTATCAGCGGGTAAGTACGCCGCACTCATGTCCAACTAAACAAGTTATTTTCGGTTTTTTCGCCAGTTGGCAATGTGAGCACAACTAAAGTTGCCCGTTGACGCCAACTTAGCTACAAAAAAAAATAATCCGGAACCCTAATGCTCAATAATTTTTCATCTTTTAACTCTGGCAGTAATATCCGGTGTTGTGCTCGTCACGGAATGCGCCCCACCTGAATCAAAGCCACTCCCTCGGATGTGGAGCACCACCTGTGCCGCGATCACTTAAAACAATCTATAGCGAGAGATATAATAAGCAAGGGATAATTTTCTTGCCACATAGATCTCTCTTCCAAGCTACCACAGAAGTACGTAGAAGTCATAGAACGTCCGTGCTATAACACACCCCGTGAAAAAGAGCCATGTCAGAGCTGCATTGTTTTGTTTCTTGTGTCTCAGTCTAAAATAATGTCTGAAGAAGGGCGCTTCTAGTAAAAGCACTGATTGAAAAGGAAAATATTGCTCATCAAGACTTCTATACAGTCTAGATAGTTCGAGGCTTCGGAAAGCAGTTAAGTGCGTTTACAACAAAAACATCAAGCAGGAAAAAAACACTTGGTACGAGCGAAAACTTCCATCTGGCTTTATTAGCGGACCAGGCCAGTAATTATGCATGAAAAAAGGAGGCATCAGCAGAAAGAAATGCCCATGGACTTTCAGGTGAATTGTTCTGGATATATTTTTAAGACTGAAAGAGCGCCAAAGACGTATCGGTGATACATGCATTTCCACTCTTTTTTATTTTGTAGGCTTCTAACACCTCTTGTACTGCTGCATTATAGTTTCTGCCTGGCATCTTTAACGTGCGCACACCTCTTGCACTAGGCGCAGTGTTCTCATTATGCGCCCTTCTTCACCCTTAAGGGACCTGAAATATTCCCCTGCGTGGGCATTATTGCAATGCCATGTCTGCCTTCCCGTAGGTGAAAGTAATTTCATAGAAAATCCCTGTGCAGAACTTAAACTACTTGGCGTGTTATTTTTTTTGCCATGCATCACTTTCTCCATAGCAAGGGATGCACGAGGAAATCTGGGCGAGATTTTGAGGAGCAGAAAATACGACAATCTGAAACATGTATGCTCGCCAGTTTAATTAGATTATAGCCGATCTTGTGCGCCTCCGGAACCGCTTCACGTTTAACCGAGTTTTTCTCCAGCTCGCTCTGCTTCCAGAGCATGCCTCGTTTGCTTCTTCAAAGTAGGGCTTCAGCAAGTCACGTGATGGGAAAACCGGTAACCCGGCTGAAAGCAACCATTCACTTCTTAATAAAGCTAATTGCGTGGTATGCGGGCGCTACTTAACGACAGCAGATTCAAGGAATAGGCTGGCAACAGCTCACTCAAGTGTCTTAGAGTGTGCCGACTTATACTGAAGGAGCTGCTATGCCAGCGGTGAGCACTGCCGGCAGAAAAGTTTTTCCCCCAAATTTGAATCAGATTCTAATAACTACAACAAACAATTTAGAAGGAGCTCGTGCGTAGAAAACAATTCCCTCCTGTATTGGACAAAGCTTGTTAGTACACTATCCAAACAGTCTGCGTGTGTCAAGGTGTTTTTTGTTTTAAACAATAATAAAGCTGCGTATCTGGCAGCGTATAATAAAGCAGCGTATGGCGCCGTAATTAAAGGCTGAACAGCATAGCGAAGGATATGAGTAATGCACGATTCAAATCAGATCCCTTGTACTTGAAGTTTAAATCTGCTCTCAGAGGCGATTATATTATCTCCAAGACGAAACTGGAGCAAAATGACAATTGTGTAGTATCGAAGGTGAGAATTTTTCAAAATTGACAGCTCCATTTTTTTCCCTATAGAATTCCTGACAGAAGCAAACAGGTCACCGCTAATCACAGGATCGATCTATTCTTCAATATCGGAAAGGACGTAATCTATTCCATTCACACCCTGCGGGAAACACTCTTCTTTTGAATTCTCCGTTGTGAACAGTCCCTGAACATGAGGTGCATTTGGATGCTTTCAGACGTGACATGCTGCCACGTACCCTATGTACGCATGTCACGTCCATGCGTACCCTGCCACTTAATCACCGTAAGGGCGTTACGCTTGCAGCCACCAGTGGCATTTGCCTACTTGTTCAGTTCCAAGTCCTTGCAGCTTGCTGCTACCTTGACTTTCCCTCTTGCGCTACTGGCCTTCAAAGGAATATAATTCTTGACAACTGCTCTACGAGCTTTTCATGGACTTCTTGCACCGGGGTCATATATAAAATTTTCCTGGCCTGCAGTAACCCACATATAGTCTAAGAGGGGCGTTGCAATAGTACAGTCACTTAGCATAGCAGAGACGTACTCGCCTGTTTACCGGACGCCAGATGCGCACACGCAGTGGCCTCGCCCGGCTACTCTAGTAGTCTCCGCTACGCTAGCTGTCTCGTAATGACGGCGCACGGGAACGTTTGAAGTAGCCAAAGGGTGAAGAAGGAACGCATTCGTCAGATAATTGCGCCCACTTCAAACGGCGTGAGCCACGGCTACACGAGAAAACATTCTGTGTAGAAGCTGTTACGCAACAGCACGAGAGATGTTGCAAGCATCTCATATAGAAAGAGAGAAAGTGATTGTATTTGCGACCAGAGTGTAAATTCCCGTACCCCTAACGGTTCATGCGCAAGTGCATTTGATCTTTCAGCAGCATGCTTAGATTTTTCCTTATATTTGCTGGCGTGGTAAGCAAAGAAGCCTGATGAAGTTTAGCGCTTTTCTCACGACTTTCTTCCGCCTTGGTGTTTGTCCTTTAAATGCGCTTCACTACATTCCGAAGTGCTTTGCTACTTTCTGCTTAATTTTCATCAAAGCCTCTGTTTTGTTCAGGCCGTGAGAAATAAATCAGCGTCTGAAATCAACCTTATAACTGTATTTGGCGCGTGACAGCCCTAGTTGCTTACGAGCCACTCAACACAACACAACAACCTACTAAATTCATCATACTCGCATATTCAATTCCTTAGGACCGCGGCTCTACACTGATCACTTGTCTGCCCTCTCAAGCGGCTATCACGCGCGCGTATAAACTGTCGACGAGATTTTAAACCATTTTCTAAGCACCAACGCGCACATCACGTAACGCTTTCAGCAAGATGTTTCCCCGCATACTCAAGCAGCTGACACTGTTTTAAATGGAAGACTAAATTGCATTCTTTACTATTTGTGGATAGCGATGGCTTGCACACATGTAATGTCGAGAAAAACCTTTGCAGCCAGTTTCTCACTTTTCGAAGGATGTGTCAAGTGTGAATAGGTTTGTGGTAATGGAGAAATAACAGTGCTAACTACATTGCTCCTATTCGGGCAGCAGTTGCGGTATGTCTGTTCGTTGCGCACCTGGCTGCAGAACTTGACCACCCTTGCCATTGCAGAAAACCTGGACTTCCGGTCCCTGATAAAGAATGGCGCAAGTACACCCCGGATGATCCAAGGCTGCTTCTCCTTCGGCTTGGGAACTTCACAGAAATGAAAGAACCAAAATCAAAACTCTGCGAGATTTGGCGACCACACCTCCTGTTGAAGTGAAATTCTCATCCTCATCGTTTGCACGTGCCAAAAATATACATTGACCAATTTAAATGGACTCTCAAGTTACCTTCCCACCGAAATCGGCACTAGCAAAGAGTCAGCTGCTAATCGACTTATTCAGTCATGTGTTTTGCACCGATTTTTTAAACTGGCTCTTGCGGACTTATCAGCTCAACGCATGTGCTTGATGTGGAACAAAAATGTACAAATATGGAAAAAAATAACGATGCTTCGACCGTAACCGGCTCTTGTCATAAAAAAGAGGCTTCGGTAATGAACATTATACCGGAAGCACATAAAGCGCTGTTTGAGGCGGCTTGCGGCAAGCTACTCGTGGTCTGTTTTTGAATTTTCTTGTTTTGATAGCATGAGACCCTGTGTTTTTTCCTCCAAATATGCGAATGGAGAATTGTCCAACTGCGATGACACGTCGTTGCTAGCATTGACGATGACGAATGAAAGTGAACAATGCTAGAGTTGCTGTATAGGTTAATTAGGGGAGACACCCCTTCATCCCCCAATCGCGCTTAACATTCCCTAAAACGATTCGCCTTTATGACAGAGCGAATTACGAAGAAATCAATAATCATTTAATGGCGTTCTTTCCAAACTTTGATACAAGTTTCGATGATCGATCAATTGAGGAAAACTGGCTTATTTTTAAAACTAAAATTATAGAACTTACAGTGAAGTTTATTCCCACCATCACATTTCGTGCCAATCCCAACAAACCATGGTTCGCAAAGCATTTGAAAACACTTGAAAACAAAAAGAAGAGATTTTTCCGTGCAGCTAAACGTAACCCGAGTGCATGCGCATGGAACAAATATTACGAAGCCGAGTCAACATACCTGCAGTCTATCCATGATGCCAAACGAACATTTTTCCAAACTGACCTCCCCAAGATTCTAACAAATACCCGGAGGAAATTCTGGAAAGTATTAAACCCTGAACAGGCGCCGGTCATCACACTTTCTAACCCGCTTGGTGAGATGACCAGTGGCATTGAATGTGCTAATATTTTTAACGCCGCTTTTTTATCCGTTTTCACAGACGAAACTGATATGCCACTTTGTACCGTAACTGACAACCTGAGTTCGCATATGCCTCCAATCATCTTTTCTGTGCACGGCATTATATCTATCATTGAAAATATCAAGATGTCATCTTCTGCAGGTGCTGATGATATCACCCCCAAGTTCCTAAAAAATACCTGCCATGCTTCCGCAGCGTATCTGTCAAAACTGTTTGCACAATCACTTTCCACAGGTAGCATACCCAGTGATTGGAAGGTGGGGAAGGTTGTTCCGGTCTTCAAATAAGGTAACAAAGAATCACCCCTTAATTACCGTCCGATCTCTTTAACAAGTGTGCCATGCAAAATCATGGAACATGTCATTTATTCTCATATAATGAAGTTTCTTGACTCTATAAATTTTTTTATCCTGCTCAACACGGCTTTCGTAAGAACCTATCGTGCGATACACAGTTGGCTATTTTCATCCATGACCTGCATGTGAACCTTGACTGTAACCTACAAACTGACGCAATATTCCTGGACTTCGCGAAAGCATTTGACAAAGTACCCCACAAACCCTTACTACTAAAACTGTCCTGGTTAAACCTTCATCCTAACATATTACAGTGGATAAGCGAATTCCTGGCTAACCGCACCCAGTTCGTTAACGTTAATAATCAAGCCTCTAGCTCTGTTCCGGTAACATCAGGTGTCCCGCAAGGATCAGTCCTTGGTCCGCTATTATTTTTAATATACATTAATGACCTTCCAACGCATGTCTCTTGTAACGTCCGTATTTTTGCCGATGACTGTGTCATCTATCGCACTATCTACAACGCCTCTGATCAGTTCGCCCTCCAGAATGACTTAATCAGCGTACAGGACTGGTGTAACAACTGGCTCATGGAACTAAACCCCAATAAATGCAAAGTCGTGTCATTTCACCGAAAACGTAATCCTGTCCTCTTCTCCTATAAAATCTCGCACGTCACGGTAGAATTAGCTCAGACTTACAAATACCTCGGAGTAACATTGTCCAATGATCTAACCTGGAACGCGCATGTCACTAAAATCATATCATCCGCTAACAGAAGCCTTGGATTCTTAAAACGACATCTACGTCATGCGCCACAAAACCTAAAATTGCTTGCCTACAAATCACTTGTCCGTTCTAAATTAGAATACGCCTCTGCTATTTGGAGCCGTAACCAAAATTATCTAATAAATTCCCTAGAATCAGTACAAAATCGAGCCACAAGATTCATACATTCGTGCTATACATATAATGTCAGTATATCAGCACTAAAAGCAGGGGCAGTATTAACATCCCTGGCTTGTAGGCGTCGTATTACTAGTATGTGCTTGTTTCACAAATTTTATTTCAGCTCACTTCGTCGTCCTCCCTACATCAATCCGCCGGCACGCATTTCCCTCCGCATTGGTCATCCCTTTTAAGTAGCCCGGCCATGTACGCGTACAACTACATTTGCATCGTCATTCTTTCCACGCTCAGCCAAGGACTGGAACAGCCTTCCACACGGCATCGCCGCAATCACCTGCCCATCAACATTTGCGAACTGTTTAACTGCTACCTTTAATAGAGAATAATATTTGTATCTTACGTTTTTTCGTTGTTTATTTAATCTGATTTTTCAATGTAACCCACCCCTTATGTAATACCCCCAATCCTAGGGGCCTTTAAGGTAATAAAGTGAAAGTGAAGTGAAGTGGAGTAGGCACCGCCATTATGATTTCCTTGTAGCCGTATGGCTGCGCTTGGATTGATACCAATGAGTAATTACGCCTTTATTACAAGTTATAAGCAGCAGCCGCAACTCTTGTGTAAAGAGGCATGCTTGGTGTAGTGGTTCTAGCGATGCAGGCTCAAACAGCCTTTATCTGGCTCCCGAACATGTTTATTCTGGCCAAAATGATGTTTCAGTGAATAGCGCATCTTGTTAGTAGTGCGTCGACTGCACGAAGAACTATCAGTAAGTTATCAACAAAATACTCGCCA
The DNA here is from genome assembly GCF_055824585.1 of Amblyomma mixtum. Lineage (NCBI taxonomy): Eukaryota > Metazoa > Arthropoda > Arachnida > Ixodida > Ixodidae > Amblyomma > Amblyomma mixtum. The sequence goes on from NC_143017.1 coordinate 114,911,324, forward strand.
TCTGTTCTCAACACTGAAGTCACATGCGTTTCTAAAAATAGAAAAATTATCATAAAATTAAAAAAAAAACGAATTTTACTTGATTTCCAAGTGCACTCGAACGGAATGAAATGCCGCAGAGCACAAGAATACTAGGCGAATGAATGAACTTTCACCAGCAGCCGTGTGCTAAAACATGCAAAGGTATAAGTTTTTCCATAATGCGGGGTTTCTTTTGAACCATGTCATCAATTTTGGCCCATAAAGGCGCGAGCGGCGGAGGGAAAACAAACATGGAACTATAGCTGCAGTAGTAGCTTCTAACAGAGAGAATTATGAGATTTAGGCTGTTTTTTTATTAATCGTCTATGGTTTGAAAAAAGCAGCCGGAGTTAAGAAATGGCATTAAATAAATAAATCACCGAACATAAAAAAAAACACAAGAAACTCGGTGAAAGGGTGTGAAAAGAGTGGAAAGGGGCAGAACGAAAGGAGCAAAGCAGGGACAAACGAATTCATCCTCCCATCCTGACAAAAAAAGACAAATCGCCACAAAAGTACTTTGCAAAGCTTGATATTACACCAAAAGAGAACGTGGAGACACACATACACATAAACACGTTACATTGATAGAGCTTTCCCGATTTACATGCATGAAAAATTCGTTTGCCTAAGCACTGCACCTTCAATGTTGCTATTCGTCTTTGTTAGATGTTAGCACAAAAAAATCGAAGAAGATTTTCGGGCTGAAAATTCTTTGTATTGTAAACAAAACCACGTGGCTGAACTGAACCTCACAACTGAGAGTTAAATCATTTCACGCGCCATCTGCAATAATATGTTAGTAGATCGTAGACATTTGTCCTCAAAGCAATCTCTTGGGGTAGCATCAGTTCAAAAGATTCGTTCTTGAACATCACTTTCTTCGCAGGTTTTTGGAGAAAAGGAAATTGTATCTTCCCATGTTTTTCACTGTTTATTTTTGCGCCAGTCCTGTCGTAAGGAGAAAGAAAATACCGGTTTACTCGATACTGACACTATGTGCTCACTGGTATCATCATCGTGTTGCGGCTGTTTGCATTGGGTGTCAGGGTCTGCTAGCGTCGAATTTCTTTTTTTTTTTTGGTAGCAGGGTGAGCAACAAAAATGACTGCAGTCTAATACCTTGAGCCCACAGTCGATAAAGATAAAGTTTTGAATTCACTTCGTAGAAATGGAACCAATATTTTCAAAGCTCCTGTTTTAATCACAGTGGTTAACTTTCACATGAACGGCAACTTTATTCTACTAAGAATCATTAAATCGCTGCGGCACGCTGCCTAAATCCTTTCTTCAACAGTTTGTTTTTTCTGAACGCCGTGATCTCCAATGCACCGCAAGATGACCTTGGTGATAGCTATGTACGTAAATAACAATTCCTCGATGCTACCCAAACCGAGGTTTTACCCCATCGACGTAATTCCTAATAGTTCAATGCCATCGGAATGCTTGCTTGCGTCTTTTCAGGGACGCATCCATTCCCCTTAGCTATTCCTGGAAACGCTGCATATTCATGAAGCCGACCAAGCAGTCTGCGAATAAATAAATAGCCACTTTCTAACGTGTTCTTCATTGCCATACGAGCCACTGGCTATGAGAGCGAAGAAGCCGCTAGTGGCTCTAATAACAGCTTTTTCTCCTCGGAGGAGTCGCGATACTTAAGTGACGGCGACCGCTGAGACCCGGCACAGCACAGCAGTCGGGAGAGTATTAAGAGGTGAGCCCAAGGTGAATTGCTGTGTCCTCTCTGCGCGCAAGATATGTCGCTCTCCTCGTACTTCGCGGCACGCTGTCGCGATCGAACTGCCGTGAGATTTGCGGTTGGTGTTGCTCTGATTGGGATTCTTTTCGTTCCTGCGGTCGTCGAATGCGATGGCCCTCCCGTCACCCGCATCGACTCCGGCCTCCTGGAGGGAGTGCGCCTTTCTGTCGGCGACAAGCAAGTTGAAGCGTACCTAGGGATACCGTATGCGGAGCCCCCAGTCGGCGAACTAAGATTTCAGAGGCCCCGGCCAATCTCGCCCTGGCGAGGAGTGTACAAGGCCACAAGCAAGCCCAAGGCATGCAAACAGCTCCAGTGCCCGCTGATGCCGAAGATGACCTTGGATTACTCCAACGCGTCGGAGGACTGCTTGTTCATCAACGTATGGAAACCAATGTCACTGTGTTCACAGCCCCAAAACTCCTCTTGCAACCAAAAGCTTCCCGTGTATGTGTTCATTCACGGCGGCGGATTCCAGTGCGGCGATTCGTCTCTACTCATTTACGATGCAGCAAATTTCGTGGCTCTCACCGACGTGATTGTAGTGACTTTCAATTACCGCGTAGCAATCAACGGCTTCTTGTCTCTAAACATCCCGGAGATCCCCGGAAACATGGGTCTTTGGGATCAAAACTTGGTGCTCAAGTGGGTACAGCGAAATATAGCAAGCTTTGGTGGTGATCCGAATGAAGTCACCTTGGGAGGACAGAGTGCGGGGTCAACGTCGGTTGCTTTGCACACAGTCTCTCCTCACAGTAAAGGACTGTTTAAGAGGGCCATCATGCAAAGCGGCGCACCATTGTCAATGATCGCCACAATATATTTCAGGGGCGAGGGAAAGTTCATCAATACAGCCGCTGCTCTGGGATGCTACGAATCGAAGAAAACACTCAAGGAGCAGCTTGTAGACGTCATTTCGTGTCTGCGTCGTCTGGACGCGTCATTTATCATAAACACTGTAGCTAAGTTTGACTTTGTGCAACGAATGTATGCGCCGTTGGACAAGGACGAGTTCCTTCCATTCTCCGTCCTGACACCCGAGACATGGCAGAAAATAAACATTAGAGAAGTGCTCCTTGGAACGACTGCCAACGAGGGCACCATGTTCTTGGCTGTCATGCTAGAGGCGTTTCATCAGCTCACGGGAATGATGAAGACTGAGTACCGAATGCTGTGTATCATCATCATGGCGCAGGCGTTGAGCATTCCTGTCTCCGATTCGAAGAAGATTGTGCGCGCATACTTCGGCGACGACAGTCAGGAACACAGTTTGGAACAGGTGCAGGATATCCTGGCGAGAATGCTGGGAGACGTGGTGTTCGACTGTCCAACGCAACTATTTGCAGACAGTGCTTCGCGACAGGGGATCAAGACCTACAGGTACCTTTTCGGCTATCGGCCAACGCACAGCCTGTACGACGAATGGATGGGAGTGGCGCATGGGGAAGATATTTTCTACACTCTGGGAACGTTGCCGTTCATAAAGGACCAGAGCCGCTACACCGAACCCATGGGCAAAGAGGTCGAGGAGCGTCTGGCCTCGAAGAACTATACTGCTGAAGAGGAGCAGTTCATGAAGGAAATCGTCGCTACTTGGACCTCGTTTATTAAGTCTGGGTAAGTGAACCTGCCATGAAAGGCAAAGAAGGATTTTAATGCTCTGAGCGTAATTATATCTTTCTTACAACGCTCTGGGCTTGCGCGCAGTGCTTTCGGTGCAGTGATGAGTTATCTTGGGTGAATTCAGGCAACGAGGCAACTACTTACATAAACGACATATTGGCACAGGAAATACGCATTATTGAAAATGAAGATTTTTATTGACAGAAGAAACAATTCATAGGCAGGAAAGGGAACATTTGTGTTCGTGCAGCTACGTAATTGAAACTTGTCTTTCGAAGAAGCAGCAACGGTGCTTTGCAGTAGCGCTTAACTCTCGAGTTGGTCGAGTGATACACATCCCTGCTGCACGTTCGAAATATGTCAAACGGACAGAGGCATACAAATTATGATGATAAATCTTTTCCCGCCTGAAATGCTACCAGTTTGCAGCGCTCAAAAAATTAGGGTAGCATGAAAAAAAAACAAAGTGACACAATTATCATTCAATATATTCTAAAAGACGCAATCGCAGAGTTGTTCAGTTACGTGAAATTATTGTAAAAGACGCAATCGCAGAGCTGTGGACTTACGTGAAATTTCATGGACAGTCGAATTTAAATTATGTAAGTAAAATGAAAAAGAAACGAAATGCCCTGAACATCCACATTCTAGACAAAGGTGCGAAATTATATCGGGTGCTGCAGAATTTGTAGCAGTAAATGTTCGCCCAGAAAATCATTTTGGTTCAATAACTTGTCCAGGAAACCACACTGAATTCAACGGCAGAGGGGTTTGTTTGGCAAACGTAGGGGGCTATGAAGAGGTTTCATTTTTTTTTTCCAGTTGTCGTTCGCTACGCACGTCACATTCTTCTTTCTGGCTCCTGCCCCTATATGAAAAAAAAAAAACCGTGATTGCTTTCAGTATTGTTAAAGAATTGTGCTGTGGCATCCCGATTATATATATTTTCTTCAAATTGACGATGACTCCATTATTTGCCAGTGCTCCAGCGTATATGTTACGGCAGTGACCTGCAGCTACCTTCACCAGCGATGATTGCCCGATAGTGCACGCATGTAGTCACCTGCTTAGCTATTGCTTCTTCACATCAGTCCCCTGCGCTGCTTGCTTCTGCATTTGTCAGAAACAACAATCCTGCAAAAAAACTACGTAATAACTCCTTGTGTTTACGAACGGGATGTAGCACATGTCCTGTTTATTATGCGCGCAGCCTCTCTTAGATGTTTTAAGAATGTTACAGTCTCGGAAGTTTATTTCCCTCCTGGTTAGCCAGTAGAAGTGGTCGTATGGAAAGTATAAACACACTCACTGCCTCTCCCTCTTGTTCACAGGAAGCCTGTGACACCGAAGCCTGGGACTGAGTGGAAGGAGTATGGTACAAGCAACCGCTATCCTGTAGTTCTGTTGAAGCCACACAATTACACGACGTTCGATGACGACAAGAGAAAGCGTTGCGCCCTTTGGACACCGATATTTTACAGAAAGTGAGTGTATTACCTCTCTTATTCTACTGTATTGCGAGACGCGTCCTTGTGGTAGTACATTCTAAGCTTTTAGACGAACAAAAGTCAGATTACCATTTGGAGCTATTCGTTATAAATTTTTTAATGCCGAAAAAGCGATTACTGATTAACCTGCCATACCCAGCTCCTTGTTGCTTTAATATTAGGCATCTGATGTGTGAATGTGCATGCATCAATCGCTTATTCACAGTACTGGTCGCTTTAATGGGTCGCCCAAAGTATAGAACATATAGTTTTTATTTGTTCGCGTTGTTAATGTAACACCAGTTGCAACCATTAAAACTCCCAGAAAAGTTTTACGTCAGCAGCTGTGCTGCGAAACCGTCATTCAGGTCGGCTGACATGAGTGCCTTATTTTAAATTTCCTCCGTGTTTTCGCATCATCGAGGTGAGTGTGGTGTATGCGGGTTAGTCAGTGACCAGTTTTTTTGGAGTATGTAGGTGCGTGGATGTCCCGGGATCCCACATGCAACAAAAAAAAAAACAATGGAAAATACAGTCCCGCATAGACCTCAATCACATTGATGACGTGTCAACACAGGGCAGGTTTAAAATAGCGCCCACTTCTCAGGTCGCCTGAATGATATTTTCATTAGTACCACTACTTATGTAGAACTTATTAACGCTCCCCATTTAAGATTATGTGATCACTTTCTGCCCAGTAAGGACGTTGCACTGCTCAGCAGAAAAAATGCGTTTCAGAGGTGATGATATCGGTCTTCTGGGATAAAACATGAGAGCACTACAATGCAAAAAAAAATTCTTGGTAGTTTTTGCAATCTAGATGTGTGATCAAAATTTTAATAAAGGCAGATGAGTACTTTATTCCTTAACAAAACTCTTGCACATGTTGCATTCCCCATTCTTTTTCTTTCCTCCGAGTAGTAGAAAATACTCATTGAGGCATTATAATGAATAAAAAAAAACAAGAATTGCGAATATAAATGCACAGACAATAAGCAGACGCCAGCAGATCATAATTAGATGTTTTTAAAAGCATTTGGTTGAATATGTTAGGGGCTAAGAAACTTGAACTTCCCATATCGGAGGCCACAATTAGCGACACTGCGTAATAGCACCGAAGGAACCCTAAGGGACTTTACAGCTGTTCTGCAGTTTGGCGTGCATAGGGTTTACATCCAAACATGCGTTGAGGGATGATGTAATGATGTGCGCTGATCCGCTTTATTTTTTCGCGGTGGAGATTTAAAAAAGAAAAACCGGAGATAGGTAGGCAAACATTTTTGATAGAGCCGAAAAAGATTTCATCTTTTGGGGTCCTCCTCAAAAGCTTGTATGCAACAAAAGCAGGTATTTGTGCCCCATCAATAAAATGGGTACTAAATCAGAAGCCTGAGGTAGACAAAATGTGCTTGTAAACCACTTGTGACTGATTTGAACTTGGCCTGTATTTTTGTTCTCTTTTCGTTGACAGCGAAGAAAAATCTACGGGGGCAGTCACAGCGGTGCCGAGCACGAAGCCGACGAAGCAACCTGGTCGCAAGGTTGCATCAAAGTCGAAGGTTTCTTTCCCGGCTAAGGACCGGAAAATGTCGTCGGGCACTGTCAAACTACCGTTAGCTTGCTTGTTGTATGCTGCCGTAGCAACTACTCTCCTACTGCGGTGAAATCTGCGCTAGTCAGCGGTTATGCCAGTACCGCCCAAGTGAAACACAGAATTGTTCATCTGAACCATCGGCGCTTGTAAATAACGAAAAGGCAGTATTATGCACCGATATGGCCTTACTCTCCTTACAGTGTCCATCTTCTTATAGAAACTCAGACACATACAAACATGCGTGAGGAGACGCGACCTCGACAGTAAGGCTGGGCAAGTAGGTGGTTACATCAAAACTGCGTAGTTAACTCTCGGATGCATGTGAAAATGTTGAATCATGAACCTTCATGAGAGCAAACGCCAGGCTGTGCTATTCCTAGAAAGGTAACTTCGTTTCAATGCATATTTCCTTTTCCCTCTGTCTGAAATATTTGAAACTAAAACGGCATACTATAATTCGACCCTGCAGCACGTCGCTAAAGCAGATTGCGTCATCTAATTATCTTGCATGATTTCTGGAGCCCCTGACACGCACGAAATCTTTGTATAATGATGGTGGTCGCCTGCATTATGATATGGTTCGTCTTGGAGAATGGCTAATGTGCGGGTCCCACGATTCCTCGAAATATTCGTAAGCGAGGTGATCTTACAATAAGTTTCTCTGTGAGCTGTGTTAATTGAGAGCCTGATTAGCTGACGCAATCTGTGACGTCAGCAACATCGCCCGGCTTTAGGGCTGTACTGCGGCTGCTTGCAGTTGCCGGAGGTAAGTGGCGTGACATCACCTGCGGCGCACTATCGCAATCTCTATACACTGAAACATACAAGAATTCTTTCTTCCCCCGTACTGTGCGGGAATGGAATGTCCTCAAAGCGAATATTGTAGAGGCTTCTACTGTGGAGTCATTTACGGCATCGCTTAGGAATTTGTAACAAATTTGCAGCATTCAACAATTCCTTTTTTTTTTCTTCTTTCTTTCCCCCAGTGCTCATTTTGACGCGAGGTGTCGTCTAATATTGTATAATGTTGTTTCTTTTCGTCGTTCATTTTTCCGGTATTGTGTGCTGAGTTGCGTGTGCCTCAAGGAGGTTTTCTTTTGTCAAAGTGTATTTTACACCCACTCCTGCTTAAGGCTTTGCAATAAAGCCAGCAGTCTTCTGTAAATAAAATAAATAAATAAATAAAACAACCCTTCTGCGATCAAGATTTTCGATATGATGTGCCTCCGTCCTGAGTATGAAAAACGATTATAGTTATTTCAAGCTGAAATCCAAAATCTAAGAGCGCAAACAAAACAAGAAGCACAGGACACGAAGTGTGCGGATGAACTGCTTTCATTCCTATGGCATGTCTTGTGATTGCATCTCAAATTTTATTTAAAAACATGCACGAGAAAGCCCGACAACGTGTTTTCTTGAGCGCATTATAATAAAATAAAACGGCAGTGGCTTAGGTCTGGTTAGGCCTGGATATACAAGCAAAAAGCTGCAGTTATGCTTTGTTTGACGTCATGGCTGTCGCAGTTCGCGCACAATGCACTGGGAGCACCAAGATAACAGTGTAGGCAAGCGCGTTATATAGCCCACCTTCCGCATGCGTAGTAACTGTGGTAAACACGCGGCTGCAAGTAGCGTCATACGAAGAAGCCGAGCGCGCGCCGATGCACACTCAGTAAAAACGCGCAGAGCGCGCGAACGTCGGCGAAGGTCTACCGGCGAAGCCGCGCTCGGCGACGGCTTCGCCGACCACGTGCGTCTCTCCAGTGACGTCGCGCGGCGAACTAGCGCACGCGCAGAAGTGGCTAAAATTGACCACGGCGCACGCCAGACCCGGTGTTGACTAGCCTAGTGAAGCTTTTCGCTTCAAAACTGGTCCGTTGCGGGCACACTGGGACACACTGACAGTCTTCAACTGAAACTTTCTCTGTGACCTCCGTGGTTGAAAAGATTGTAGTTTCGCCAAGAGAGAGAGAGAGAGGGGGCGAGAGGGAGAGACACTGAACGAAGGCACACTCCTTTTCGACAACTTGTAATACGCGTCTCCATCGCTGAAAATCCTTCTGGCCACAGACTACAGGCTAGCCATGACCGTCGCTTTGCAGCCCCTCTTTGGAATCTGTGTATCTCACGCTCGACCAATAGTCGAGGCTTACTTTGGAGGACCAGATGTCCAGCACACACCAGAAAGCGTGGTCAAGGTTGCGAGTGAGCTGCTCGGAGATGCGGTGGCCCACTGTCCGGCGAAACTCTTTGCGGACATTACAGCGCAGCAAGGCATAGACACTTACCGATTCGTCTTTGCGCACAGAGGGTCGCACAGTTTTTGGCAGAAGTGGATGGGAGTCGTACACAGCGATGACATCATGTACGCGTTGGGCTCCCTCCCTACTCTTAAGAACGAGAGTCAGTATACTGAAGCCCTGGGCAACAAAGGCCGCGAGGAACTTCGAAGACTCAACTACACTCCAAAAGAAGAAGTTTTCATGAAGCAAGTAGTATCAATGCTGAGCTCCTTAATTATCAGTGGGTAAGTACGCCGCACTGATGTCCAACTGAACGAGTTATTTTTGCTTGTTTCGTCCATTCACAATGTGAGCACAACTAAGAGTTTCACGTTAACGCCAAATTAGTTCCAAAAACTAAAAATAATCTGGAAGCCCAATACTCAATAATTTTCTAGCTTTTAACTCAGGCAGTACTATTCAATGTTTTGCTCGACATGGAATGCGCTGCACCTGAATCAAAGCCACCTTCTCGTATGTGGGTCACCACCTGTGCCGAGAGCACTTAAAATAATCTATAACAAAAGATAGAACAAACAACAATTTTCTTGCCACATAGATCTCTCTTCTAAGCTACCAGAGAAGTACGTTACAGTCATACAAGGTCAAGCTATGACAAAACGAGTGAAAAAGTGCCGTGCCAGAGTTGTATTTTTTTATTCCTTATGCCTTAGTATAAAAGAATGTCTAAAGAATGGCGCTTCTCGTAAAAGCACTGATTGGAAAGGAAAACATTGATCATCAAGCCTTGTATGCAGACTAGATGGTTCGAGGCTTTGGAAAGTAGTTAACTGCATTTACAACAAAAACATCAAACAGGGAGAAACACATGGGACGAGCAGTAACTTTCATCTGGCTTTATTTGCGGACCAGGCCAGTAATTATGCATGAAAAAAGAAAGCATCAGCAGAAAGAAATGCCGACGGACTTTCAGGTGAATTGTTCTGGAAATGTTTTTAAAACTGAAAGAGCGCCACAGACGTATCGGCGATACATGCATTTCCACTCTTTTTTTATTTTATGGGCTTCTAACACCTCTTTCGCTCCTGCGTAATAGTTTCTGCCTTGCATCTTTAGCGTGGCGCAGCGTTCTCATATATGCGTCCCTTCTTCACCCTTAAGGGACCTGAAATATTGCCGTGCGTGGTCATTACTGCAAGGCCCCATTTGGCCTTCCCATAGGTGAATGTAATTTCATAGACAATCCCAGTGCAGAACTTAAACTACTTGGCATGTTTTTTGTTTTTTTTGGCATGCATCGCTTTCTCGATCGCAAGAGATGCTCGACGAAATCTGGTCGAGATCTTGAGCAGCAAAAAATACGCAAGCTAAAACTTGTCTGCTCGCCACTTTAAATAGATTATGATCGATCTTGTGCACATGCGGAACCACTTCGCGTTTAACCAAGTTTTTCGCCAGCTCGCTTTGCTTCCCAAGCATATCTCGTTTCCTTCTTCAAAGTAGGGCTTCAGCAAATCACGTGATGGGAAAACCGGTAAGCCGGCTGAAAGGAACCGTTCAACTTGCTAATTAAAATTAATTGCATGGTATGGGGGTGCTACTTAACGAGAGCAGACTCAAGGTATAGGCTGGCAACAGCTCACTCAAGTGTCTTAGAGTGTGCCGACTTATATGGAAGGAGCTCCTATGCCACCGGTGAGCACCGCTGGCAGACAAGTTCTTACCCTAATTTTTAATTAAAGTATAGGAGCTGCAACAAACAATGTACAGGAAGCCCGTGCGGCGAAACCAATTCCCTCTTGTATAGAAAAAAAACTGGTTTATATACTGTCCAAACAGTCTGCGTATGTCAGTTTTTGTTATTTTACAAAATAATAAAAGAGCAGCATATATAAAACCATCTAGAAACCCGTCCCAATAAAACTAAATTTTATGGCACGATAATCAAAGGCCAAAAAGTATGAGCAAATGATATGAGTAAAGGCCGATTGAATGCATATCCCCTGTCTTTGAAGTTCAAATCCACTCTCAAAGGCGATTATATTATCTCTAAGACGAAACTGGAGCAAACTGACAATTGTGTACTACTGTAAGTGAGAATTTTTCAAAATTGACAGCTCCATTTTTTTACCCTATAGAATTCCTGACAGAAGCACACAAGTCACCGTTAATCGCAGGATAGATCTATTCTTTAATATCAAAAGAAGAGACGTAACCTATTCCATCGACACCCTGCGGGAAACACTCAATTCTTTTGAATTCCCCGTTGTGAACAGGTACTGAACATGAGGTGCATTTAGATGCTTTCGGACGTGACATGCTGCCACGTACCCTATGTACGCTTGCCACGTAAATGCGTACCCTGCCACTTAAGCACGGTATGGGCGTTGCGCTTGCAGTCACCAGTGGCATTTGCCTACTTGTTCAGTTCCAAGTCCTCGCAGCTTTCTGCTACCTTGACTTTCCCTCTTGCAGTACTGGCCTTCACAGGAATAAAATCCTTGAGAACTGCTCCACCAGCTCTTTCGCGGACTTCTTGCACCGGGCTCGTCTATAAAATTCTGTTCGCCTGCGGTAAGCCACATATTTATTTATTTATTTATTTCAAGTTACCCTCTTGACCCAGAAGGCATTGCAGAGGGGGAGTGATGCAGTGGGAAAAAAAAAACAGTGCAACATACGTAACAAACAGTTCCAAAAAAATGTAACAGAGACGAAAAAATTAACAGAGGATAATGTTATGACACAGTATTTCGGGAAAGCTGGATAAATAATAAAAAAATCTCTGCCTCTCCCGTAAACAAGAGTAGAGTAAGCATGAAATGTTTACGGGCCTAATGTCATCTCGGTGGACACCCGAACCGCACCGTACAGGAAGGGAGGAACGCCACCACCCGTTCAGCGCAATGCCTTGCCATTTGAACGCAAGGTTTTTTGAGGAAAGGAAATGGCGCAGTAATTCTCTGCCATCTCGGTGGACACCCGAACCGCACCGTAAAGGAAGGGAGGAACGCCACCACTCGTTCGGCGCGATGCCTTGCCCTTTGAACGCAGCGCTTCTCCCCCGGATCACGAATGACAACGAAGTGTAACGTGGCATTTATGTGCTTTTTGCACGCGTTATTAGAAATCGGAAATTATAATTCCGTGCATTATCAAACCCACAGCTCCACTGATATCTTGATAAACATTGAGAAGGCACTGGCAGCAGTTATTTTTTGTCTCATTCGGAGACCAACCGGCGCTTGCATGCCGGTCGCGTAGGAGGGCTTAGAGAGTCTCGTTAAATCTCGTTAAGTCTCGTACGGTGCCCGGATGTTCTCGTTTCAGAGCCTGGATGACTGGAATTCAGTGCCCGGATGAGTGGAATTCAGTGCCCGGATGAGTGGATTTCAGTGCCCGGATGAATGGAATTCAGTGCCCGGATGAGTGGATTTCAGTGCCCGGATGAGTGGATTTCAGTGCCCGGATGACTGGAATTCAGTGCCCGGATGAGTGGATTTCAGTGCCCGGATGATGGCTCTCCAGTCTCGGCGGGACCTCACCACACTGCCGACAACGGGAGCTAAAAGCATTTCATGCTTAAAAAACGACATATACGAAAAGACAGGCAAACTGAAAACAGGCGTGAACAGGGGATTATCCCCGCGGCTCGCGGGGTAACAATCTAAAAACTAAACAGAAAGCACTGACATTGTATGAGAAACATAGCTAATGAGTGGCAACACTCGTTAATGTTGGTCGCTAAAAATGGAGAAGAAAGTAGATAACAATATGAAACTACATAAAACACACAACCATATAACTGAAAACTTTCAAACTCAAGGAGTATAAAAGTATAAAAGGGGCGTTACAATAATGCAATCACTCAGCATAGCAGATACATACTAGCTTGTTTACCGGACGCCAGATGCGCACACGCAGTGACCTCGCCTGGCTACTCCAGCAGTCTCCGCTACGCTAAGTGTCTCTTAATGACCGCGCACGGGAACGTTTGAAGTCGCCAAAGGGTTAAGAAGAAACGCATTCACAAGATAATTGCGCCCACTTAAAGCGGCGTGAGCCACGGCTACACGAAAAAAATTCTAGGTAGAAGCTATTACGTAACAGCACGACAGGGGTTGCAAGCCTCTCCTATAGAAAGAGAGAAAGGGATTGTATTAGTGACCCGTGTGTAAATTCACGTACGTCTAACGATTCATGTGCAAGTGGGTTTGTTTTTTCTACGGCATATGCTTGAGCACATGCTTAGATTTTTTTCTTACATTTGTTGGCGTGGTCAGCAAAGAAAGCCTGATGAAGGTTAGCACTTGTTTCGCGACTTTCTTCCGCATCGGTGTTTGTCCTCTAAATGCGCTTCACTACATCCTGAAGTGCTTTGATAATTTCAGCTTAATTCTCATCAACGCCTCTGTTTTGTTCAGGCCGTGAGAAATAAATCACCGTCTGAAATCAATATTATAATATTATAACTGTGTTTGGCGCATGACAGCCCTGGTTGCTTAGGAGCCACTCAACCCAACACAACATACAAAAATTCATCATACTCGCATATTTAATTCCTTAGCACCGCGGCAGTAAAGTGATCACTTGTCTACCTTCTCAAACGGCTATCACGCGTATAACAAGTCGGGAAGATTTTAATTCATTTTTTTTAGCACCAATGGGCACATCGCTGAACGCTTTCAACAAGCTCTTTCCCGCGTACAAAAGCAGCTGACACTGTTTTAAATGGAAGACTAAAGTGCATTCTTTACTATTTATGATAGCAAGGCTTGCACACATGTAATATATGAAAAAAAAATTGCAGCCCGTTTCTCACTTTATGGAGGAGGCCTGAATGCCTTTGTGGTAATGCAGAAATAACAGTACCAACTACATTGCTCCTATTCGGGCAGCAGTTGCGGTATGTCTGTTCGTTGCGCACTTGGCTGCAGAACATGACCATTCTTGCCGTTGCAGAAAACCTGTACATCCGGTCCCTGATAAAGAATGGCACGAGTACACCCCAGATGATCCAAGGCTGCTTCTTCTTCGGCTTGGAAACTTCACAGAAGTGAAAGAACCAAAATCAAATCTTTGCGATATGTGGCGACCACACCTCCTGTTGAAGTGAAATTCTCATCCTCATCGTTTGCACGTGCTAAAATATATATTGACCAATTTAAATGGGCTCTCAACTTACCTTCCCACCGCAAATCGGCACTAGCAAAGAGTCAGCTGCTAATCGACTTATTCAGTCATGTGTTTTTCACTGATTTCTTCAACTGGCTCTTGCGGAGTTATCAGCTCAACGCATGGGCTTGATATGGAACAAAAATGTACAAATATGGAAAAAAAGTAACGATGCTTTGACCGTAACCGGCTCCTGTCATAAAATAGATGCTCTGGTAATGAACATTATGCCGGAAGCACAAAAAGCGCAGTTTGAGGCGGCTTGCGGAAAGCTACTCATGGTCTGTTTTTTATTTTCCTTCTTTTGATAGCGTGAGACCCTGTTGTTTTTCCTCCAAATATGTCAATGGAGAATCGTGCAGCTGCGATGACGCGTCGTTGCTAGTATTGACGACGACGAATGAAAGTGAACAAAGCTAGAGTTGCTGTACAGGGTTCTTAGGGGAGACACAGTTGGGAGTAGTTCCGCCATATTGCTTTCCTTTGTAGATGTATGGCTGCGCTTGGATGGATGTCAATGAGTAATTACTCCTTTATTACCAGTTATCAGGAACAGCCGCAACTCTTGCGTACAAGAGGCATGCTTGGTGCAGTGGTTCTAGCGGTGCAGGCTCAAACAGGTTATCTTTGGCTCCCGAATATTGTTTATTCTTGCCAAAATTCTGTTTCTATGAACAGCGCATCTTGTTAGTAATGCGTCGACTGCACAAAGAACTATCAGTAAGTTACGAACAAAATACTCGCCATCTGTTCTCAACACCAAAGTCACGTGCGTTTTTAAGCATAAAAAATTATCATAAAATTGCACGTTTTCCATTAAAAAAAAACTTACTTTCAATGAGAAAGTGCACTCGAACGAAATGAAATGCCGCAAAGCACAAGAATACTAGGCGAGCGAATGAACTTTCAGCAGCAGTCGTGTACTAAAAGGTGCAGAGGTGTTAGCTTTTCCACAATGCGGGTTTCTTTTATAACGTGATCACTTTCGGCCCATAAAGGCGCGAGCGGCGCAGGGAAAACAAACACGAAACCATAGCTGCAATAGTAACTACAAACCAAGAGATATATGGGATTTATGTTGTTTTTCATTAATCGTCCATGGTATGAAAAAAGCAGCAGACGTTATGAAACGGCAATAAATAAATAAACGAATCAACATAAAAGAACACGAAGAAATTCAGTGAAATGGCGTGAAAAGAGTGGAAGGGGGCAAAACGAAAAGAACAAAGCAGTGACAAACGCGTTCATCAGCACATCCGGACAGAAAAAAACATAGCGCCACAAAGTAGTTCGCGAAGCCTGATGCTAAACCAAAAGAAAATGCGGAGACAGATATAAACATAAACATGTTACACTGATAGTGCTTTCTAGATTTACGTGCATGAAAAATGCGTTTGCCTAGCTTTATGTTGCTATCTGTGGGTTTGATGTCAGCACAAAGAGACCGAAGAAGCCTTATGGACTGAAAATTCTGTGTATTGTTAATAACACCACGTGGCTGAACTGAACCTCATAGCTTAGAGAGAAATAATTTCACGCGCGGTTATTTTTGAGCTGCAATAATTTATATTAGCAGATGGTGGCCTTTAGTCCTCAAAGAAGTCTTTTGGGTGAGCATCAGTTGAAAAGATTCGTTCTTGAACAGCATTTTCTTGGCAGGTTTTTGGAATAGAGGCAAGTGGATCTTCCCGGTTTTTTTTTTTGTTTTTTGTACCGGCCCTGTCGTAAGCAGCCAGAAAATGCCAGTTTACCAGAAACTGACACTGTGTGTTCACAAGCCTCACGATCGTGTGGCGGCTGTTTGCGTTGGGTGTCAATGTCTGTAAGTTAGTGTCGAATTGCTTCTTTGGTAGCAGGGTACGCAACAAAAATAACAGCAGTCTAATACCTTGAGCCCATAGTCGATAAGGATAATGCTGTGGATTCAGTTCGCAAAAACTGAACCAGAATTTTCAAATCTCCTGTTTTAATCACACGGGTTAACTTACACATGAACGGTAACTTTATTCTACTCAGAAACATTAAACCGCTGCGGTACGCTGCCTAGATTTTTCTTCGACAGTTCTTTTTCTTCTGAATGACGTAAAGTCTAATGCCCTGCTAGATGACCTTGGAGATAGCTATGCACGCAAGCAAGAATTCATCTATGTTACCCAAACCGAGGTTTTACGCCACCAACGTAATTCCAAACAGTTCAATGCCATCGGAATGCTTGCGCGCGTCTCTTCAGGGACGCATCCATTACCCTTAGCTCTTCCAGGAAACGACGAATATTCATGAAAGCGATCAAAACAGCCTGCGAATAAGTAGATAGACACTTTCTAACTTGTTCTTCAATGCCACGCGAGCCACACGCAATGAGAGCAAAGGAGTCGCTAGCGGCTCCGATAATAGCTTTCCTCCTCGGAGGAGTCGCGATACTTAAGTGACGGCGCCCGCTGATACACGCCCTCCTCAAGGCTTCCATAAGCACAGCAGTCGGGAGAGTTTAAACGATGAGCCCATGGTGAATTGCTGTCTTCTCTCTGCGCGCACGATATGTCACTCTCCTCATGCTTCGTGGCGCGCTGTCGCGATCGAACTGCCGTGAGATTTGCAACTGGTGTTGCTCTTATTGGCATTCTTTTCGTTCCTGCGGTCGTCGAATGCGATGGCCCTCCCGTCACCCGCATCGACTCCGGCCTCCTGGAAGGAGTGCGCATTTCTATCGGCGACAAGCAAGTTGAAGCGTACCTAGGGATACCGTATGCGGAGCCCCCAGTCGGCGAACTAAGGTTTCAGAGGCCCCGGCCAATCTCGCCCTGGCGCGGAGTGTACAAGGCCACAAGCAAGCCCAAGGCATGCAAACAGCTGCGGTGTCCGCTGGTGCCGAAGGTGATCCTGGATTACTCCAACGCGTCGGAGGACTGCTTGTTCATCAACGTATGGAAACCAGCGTCACTGTGTTCACAGCCCCAAAACTCCTCTTGCAACCAGAAGCTTCCCGTGTATGTGTTCATTCACGGCGGCGGATTCCAGTGGGGCGATTCGTCTCTACTCATTTACGATGCAGCAAACTTTGTGGCTCTCACCGACATGATTGTAGTGACTTTCAATTACCGCGTAGGAATCAACGGCTTTTTGTCTCTGAACATACCGGAGATCCCTGGAAACATGGGTCTTTGGGATCAAAACTTGGTGCTCAAGTGGGTACAGCGAAATATAGCAAGCTTCGGTGGTGACCCGAATGAAGTCACTTTGGGAGGACAGAGTGCGGGGTCAGCGTCGGTAGCATTGCATGCAGTCTCTCCTCACAGTAAAGGACTGTTTAAGAGGGCCATCATGCAAAGCGGCGCACCATTGTCAATGATCGCCACAGTATATTTCAGGGGTGAGGGGAAGTTCATAAATACAGCCGCTGCTCTGGGATGCTACGAATCCAAGAAAGCACTGAAGGAGCAGCTTGTAGACGTCATTTCGTGTCTGCGTCGTCTGGACGCGTCGTTTATTATAAACACTGTAGATAAGTTTGACTTTGTGCAACGAATGTATGCGCCATTGGACAAGGATGAATTCCTTCCATTCTCCGTCCTGACACCCGAGACGTGGCAGAAAATAAACTTTAGAGAAGTGCTCCTTGGAACTACTGCCAACGAGGCCACCATGTTCTTGAGTGTCATGCAAGAAGCATTTCATCAGGTCATGGGAATGATGAAGACTGAGTACCGCATGCTGTGTATCATCGTCATGGCGCAGGCGTTGAGCATTCCTGTCTCCCAGTCGAAGACGATTGTGCGCGCATACTTTGGCGACGACAGTCAGGAGCACAGTTTCGAACAGGTGCAGGATATCCTGGCCAGAATGCTGGGAGATGCGTTGTTCGACTGTCCAACACAACTATTTGCAGACAGTGCTTCGCGACAGGGGATCAAGACGTACAGGTATCTTTTCGGGTATCGGCCAACGCACAGCCTGTACGACGAATGGATGGGAGTGGCCCACGGGGAAGACATCCTCTACACAATGGGAACGTTGCCGTTCATAAAGGATAAGAGCCGCTACACCGAACCGATGGGCAAAGTGGCCGAGGAGCTTCTGGCCTCGAAGAACTATACTGCTGAAGAGGAGCAGTTCATGAAAGAAATCGTCGCTACTTGGGCCTCGTTTATCAAGTCTGGGTAAGTGAACCGGCCATGACAGACAAAGAAGGATTTTAATGCTTTGAGTGTAATTATCTCTTTCATACATCGCTATGAATTTGCGCGCAGTGTTTTCGGTGCAGTTATGAGTAATTCTAGGTGAATTCAGCGCAGAGAGTCAAGTGCTTACATAAAAAAGAGATCACCACAGGGAATATGCTTTATCAAAAGACAAAATTTTTATTGACAGAAAAAACAATTCAGATGCACGCAAGAGAATACTTGCATTCCTGCAGCTATGAAATTGAAACGACTTTTGAAGAAACCGCAGCAGTGCTTTGCATCAGCAGCGCCTGAGTTTTGAGTTGGTTGACTGAAGCATACGACTTCTACACTTTCGAAATATGTCAAACAGAGGGAAGCATAAAAACTACGCAGATATTTTTTTCCCTCGCAAAATTCTACCAAGTTCAGAGCGACCAAAGAAATGATGACGGTCTAGAGAGAGCACTAAGTGGCGGACCTAAAATTTAACGTATAGTTCACGACGAAACCGCACAGTTGTTGAGTTGCGTGAAACTTCACGAACAGACAGTCGAGTATAAAAAAAGTAAGGAAAATAAAAAAAGCAACAAAACATCCTGAATGTCCACGTTCTAGACGGAGCGGCGAAGTCATATCGGGCACTGCAGAATTTACAGCAGTGAATTTTTGCCCAGAAAATCATTTTTGTTCAATAACATGTCCAGGAATGCTGAGGCTTTATTTTTTTTTCTACTTGTCCTTCACTGCGCATGTCTCACTATTCTTTTTTCTGGCACCCTCCCTCGTATGACAAAAAAAATTGTAATTACTGAAAGGACGCTTTCAGCATTACATCAAAGAAGTAAGCTGCGACATCCACAATACGTATTTTGTTCAAATTGACGGTAACGCCGTTTGCCAGCGCTTCTGCGGATATGTTACAACAGTGATGTGCAGCTGCCTCCACCCACCAGCAATTAATTGCCCGACAATGCACCCATGTAGTCGCCGGCTGAGCTATTGCGTTTTTGCATAAATCCCCTTCGCTGCTCGCTTCTACATTTGTCGTGAACTATACAACACTGCACTAAATATGACGCAAAAACTACCTATGTCTGCGAATTTTATCTAGCGCCTGTGCTGTTTGCAATGCGCAGCCCTGCTTAAATGTTCCAATAATGTTTTATTCTCGGAGGTTACTTTTCCTCCCTGTTAACGAGTAGAAGTGGTCGTACGCAAGGTATAACTACGCTCTCACTTCCTCTCCCTTTTGTTCACAGGAAGCCTGTGACACCAAAGCCTGGGGCTCAGTGGAAAGAGTATGGTGCAAGGAACCGCTATCCTGTAGTTCTCCTGAAGCCACACAACTACACGACGTTCGATGACGACAAGAGAAAGCGTTGCGCCATTTGGACACCGATATTTTACAGAAAGTGAGTGTATCACCTCATTTATTCTGCTAAAATAAATAAATAAATAAAGGGGGCTTACCAACTCGTCTGGCTAAAAAAAAGACCGCCAGGTTTAAATTTTTGTACTGGCTGTATCACAAGAAAGGATTGCCACGTGAATCATACATATTCTATGCATATCAGTGATCGTCAAGATTGAACCACACAAAATTTATGCGGCCATATTGGGCTAAGACTAAACAATTACAGAAATCTTTTTTCCCTTGCGCAGTAAAAATTTGGAACTGCTTGCCCGCTTTGATCGTTGTATCTACTAATGTTAATGTACGTACTAACGTTAACGTTATGTGCTAAGCACTGCTGCCTGCAGTATTTGGAAATAAATGATAAATAAATAAAAATATTGTGAGACGGGTCCTTGCGGAAATACATTCTACGCACTAAGACGAACACAGTAGTCAGGAGACAATTTCGAGCTATCGCTCTTCCCGAACTCTTTAATGTCCGATGAGCGATTAGTGATTCACGTGCCATAACCACCTACTTGATGCTTTAATATTATGCAGCTGATGTGTGTACGTGTATGCCGCTTATTCACAGTGGCGGCCGCTTTAGTGGGTCATCCAATGTGCAGTACGCTTAGTTATCTGTCTGTGGTGTTACTGGCACACCAGTTGTAACCATTCAAACACCCATAATAGTTTAACCCCCCCCCCCCCCTGTCTAGTTTGCCTACCCGCTACCTGCTTCATCGTTCGCATGCAAAGTATTTTCCTTTAACAAAGGCAAATGAGTACTTCATTCCTTAACAAAACTCTTCTACGTGTTGCATTCCCCATTCTTTTTATTCTCGCCGACTAGTATAAAATACGCAATGAGGCATTATCATGAATCACAAACAGAAGCATTGCAAATACAAATGCATGCACAATATAAAGCCGTCAAGAGATCATAATTAGGCGTATATAAAGACATTTGGTTGTCAAATGTTAGGAGCTAATAGGACGGCATATTTCGAGAAACTAGAACTTCCCATATCCGAGGCCACAATTTGCGACACAGAGAAATAGCGCCCCTAAAAAGGAAAGAACACTAAAGTACTTTACGGCTGTTCTGCAGTCTGGCGTGCATAGGGTTTACATCCGAACATGTGCTGAGCGACAACATAATTATCTCCGCTAATGCGCCTTTTTTCTAAGGTGTAGATTTAAAAAAGAAAAACTACATATTAGTAGGCAAACATATTTCAAAGAGCCGAAAAAACATTTAATGATTTTGATCACATCTCATTAGTTTGTGTGCAACAAAAGTCTTACTTAAATCAGAAGCCCGAGGTAAACAAAATATGCTTGTAAACCACTTGTGACGTGATAGAAACATCACCCGTATATTTGTTCTCTTTTTGTTTACAGCGAAGAAAAATCTACGGGGGCAGACACAGAGGTGCCGAGCACGAAGCCGACGAAGCCACCTGGTCGCAAGGCTGTATCAAAGCCGAAGGTTTCTTTCCCGGCCAAGGACCGGAAGATGTCGTCTGGCACTGTCAAACTACCGTTAGCTTGCTTGTTGTATGCTGCCATAGCAACTACTCTTCTATTGCAGTGAAATCTGCGCTAGTCAGCGGTTATGCCAGTACCGCCAAAAATGAATCGCAGAACTGCTCATCTGAACTATCTGCGCTTGGAAATAATGAGTATTCAGTATTTTGCGCCGATATGGCATTATTATCTTCACAGTGTACAACTTTTTACAGAAACACAGACACACACTAATATGTGTGAGAAGACGCGACCTCAGCAGTAAGGCTGGGCAAGTAGGTGGTTACATTAAAACTGCGTAGTTAACTGTCTGGTGCGCGTGAAAACATTTAATCATGAACCTTCATGAGAAGAAACGTCAGTCGGCGCTATTCCTATAAAGGTACCGTCGTCTAAACTCATATTTCCTTTGCCCTCTGACTGAAATATTTGAAACTAAAACGGCATACTATACTTCGCCCCTGCAGCACGTCGCTAAAGCAGGTTGCGTCATCTAATTATCTGCAGAACTTCGCCCCTGCAGAACTTCGCAGCGTCGTTAAAGCAGCTTGATCTGATTATTTGGCCTGATTTCTGAAGATCCTGGCACGTACCAAATGCTTATAACATGACGGTGGTTGAGTGCAATATAATACCGTTCATCTTGGCGAATCGCTAATGTGCGGGTCCTACGAATGCTCGAAATCTTCCGATGCGAGGTTATCTTACAATAAGTTTCTGTGCTAGCTGTGTTAATTGAGCACCCGATTAGCTGACGCCATCTGTGACGTCAACAACATCACTCAGCTTTAGGGCTGTACTGCGGCCGCTCGTAGTTGCTGGTACTAACTGACGCGGCGCCTAATGGGGAGCACCATCGCATTCGTTGTACATACATTCATAAAACATAGCTTCTTCATCGACGTTTCCGAACTGATGTGCTTCCGTCCTGAGTATGAAAAATGCTTACAGTTATTTCCAACTTCTGAAATCGAAAATCGAACAGCTCGAACAAAACACGAAGCACAGGACGCGAATTACGAGGGATGAACTGCTTTGGTTACTATAGAATGTCTTGTGAGTGCATCTTACATTTTATTCAAAAACATGCACTAAAAAGGCCAACAACGTGTTTCATTGAGCGTATAGCAGTAGAAAAACTGGTCCGTTCCGGACAAACCAGGACGCACTACGAGTCTTCAACTGCAACTTTCCCTGCGACTTCAGTGGTTGAAAAGATTATAGTTTCGCCTAGAGAGAGACAGAGAGGTAAAGAGGCAGAATAAATGCAGGGATGTTAACCTGAAAGGTGTTCAGGTTGGCTAAATGCTTAGGTTACTGATGAGAATGCTGATACGAACTTCTTGTCCCCGGCTGCTTCTGTGGCGCCTTCCCATTAAAGTTGCGTTCAATTGCTCATTGCCTCGAAATACACAACATTCAGTCCTCCCTGCCACGATCACTGCTAGGAAATAAAGCATTAGATTTCGTTGCCACTTTACGACTCGTTATATTCAAGCCACCTCAGACCGCGT
Organism: Amblyomma mixtum; assembly: GCF_055824585.1. Taxonomy (NCBI): domain Eukaryota; kingdom Metazoa; phylum Arthropoda; class Arachnida; order Ixodida; family Ixodidae; genus Amblyomma; species Amblyomma mixtum. The sequence continues at coordinate 114,933,832 of NC_143017.1, forward strand.
GAGGACTGCAGTGTGCATATGCGTCTGGACTTCTTTTCTGTTTTCTAAGCTAGGCAAGTTGGGCTTGAATGAGTGCAATAACGTTTCTGATAAAAAACAAAAGCTCAATACTCAGACTAATTCCTCCTTTTCATCTCAGATTAATTCTTTTATTTTGGCCAACCTTACGAGCTGGATATTATTGAAAAGCTAACCTTATCTCGGCTGTCCATAATGGGTGAATAATTTTTTTTGTGCGAAAATCTAGTATAAAGTCCTTTCGCTTTTATCCCACTTTTTGCTACCACTGCTGAAAAAAATAAAAAAATGTCTAAACACACGTACCTGTGATGACGAGCCCAGTAATTGTGCGGCATCTAGACTGTCTTGTGTACACACATTGTTGCTCACTACAAGAACATGAAGCTGTCGCCGGACCTTGCCGCCACTACGTTTCAGGCAGGCTTCAGCGAAAATTGGAATCTTCGGGTGCATTTGTTCTTATTACGCATTGCAGATGTCGTTTGCATCGGTATTAGCGCTTCAAAATGAGTTTTCATAGTAATAAAAAAATTTTTGATTTAACAAAGCCCAAATACACTTTCGGGTCTGCCTAAGTAAAACAAGGGCTTGAAGTGCAGTTGCGTACCGAACAATTAAAAAGTACAACTGCATGACTGAAAACATGGTTTGAAACAACGTACAAACATAATCTAGATAGTTAGCTATATTAAGTTTAATGGCGCAAAGGACATAAATCTATATAGATCAAGTAAACTCTGTTTAGCTTCTTCTCGGCTATAGAGGGAAATGTTTCGATAGGAGAAGTGCTGAAAACCAATGGCACTTAGTAAGAAAGAACATTCTCTCAATATGTGTCCATGCGAGGTACCACAATGCGTTCACGTGGCCGGCTCTGTCCAGCAGGCTTGCACTCAGTGCAAAATCTCTTAATCAAGATGTAGCAGAACTGCTGCAGCTATGAACCGCCTAGAAAAAAAGAACGGCATTCACAAATACTCGAATATATTTGTACACCAGTTACCAGGTGCCTTGTGCAAAACATAAGTCGATATACTCTTCTAAATTGAATCAGTCTTAGCGCGCCGAATACCACCACACAAATAAAAGCGACATATGCCGAATCATCTCACGCTATAAGCTAATGCACGAACAATTTGGTTGGAACCAGCACAGAAGTTTAATGGATTATGGTAAACTGGCGGTTGTGCAGTAGTTCGGTACAAATATATGCTAAATGGGCATTCCACGACAAATTTGCGGCAGGAAAAATTTCGAAATATTTTATTGAGGGTGCGTACTGAACAACAGAACAGCTGTAACTGGAGGAGGGACACGACTGCAAAATAAACAGTTCTACAAAAGCGGTGCATACCAGTAGACTGCGGAAGCGAGCAAGCTTAGCCTGCGAATGAGCCTAGTCTCTTATTCATAATATAATGGTACTGACACTATAATTGTTGCGAGTCTTCATCATCAGTGACATTAAATGCCGCCAGGGATCAAAAATGACGACCTGTAACTTAAATCCTGCTCGTGATCGCAAGTAGTAATCACTGTGTTATATTTTTTACCCGCTCCAGGGTTCAGAACTTGTAGTGTAGGGGCAGTAAGGGGTGAAAGACTTTCAACCCTTTCATAAAATCGCGATATCAAGTACATTCGCATACATGTAAGTCATTTAGTGTCTGTTCGCCTAACATTTTTCTTGTCGCAATCGTTCCTCTTTAAGAACGCGCCGCATTCATAGCGCATTCATAGCTGATTGAGGCACAAGTTAACTGAAACGATTTTTCGCGAAAAACAAGAATCAATACTTAGCCCAACAATTAGATTCGTCATAGAAAAATACAGTAGTGATTAAGCTCAGCGCCAGATACACATTAACGTGCTTTGTTCCGCGCATAACAAAACCCAAAGGTGTAAGTTATCCAAGCAAGCTATTAATGTCGTAATAGTATTTTACGTGCAAAATGTGGCATATTACCAGCGTCCAGGCCTAAGTACTAATTCGTTTGGAGAAGTTTAGCTAATGCTTTAAGTTCTGAATCGACGAGGCAAAATATCCGAGGAGTTCGGGACTGCAAGCATCCCCGATAATATGCATTTGAACCCTTGCCGTTAACCATGCACTCAAAAATGTGTGGGGACACCTAAACTCCGCCTTAACGGTATCACACGATAACTTGCATGTTTTAACGCCTACATAAGCGAAACTGGTCATTCTCAACTTCACATTCACATATCTTTGTGAGTTCTCATTCTACTCCTGGCGCAGTGATGCAGCGGTCAAGCGATGGCCCTGTTATGGCAGGTGTTGTCATCGGTCGGGCTTGTGCGACCCAGGGTGCTTTTCCCGAGCAACTTCTCGCGACCAATCATTAGTTTAACTGACACCTGCCACGGTGGGCAGGTTGTGATGACGCCACAAGGTCACGTGACCTAGGCGGCCCACCTAGGTTACTTCTCCGGGGATTTTTCACTCACAACGCCGCCGCCGCCGACGACGACGACGACAACAACGCCGGAATTTCTTCAGAATGGAAGCCTTAACGCTGTCGCGTTAATACCATGGTGGAGGAGCCGATTTCCGCAAAGTGTACATTAGTGATAAAAAATCTTTCAAAAATCGCCAAATATTTGAGACCTCAAATTTAGTAACCCTCCTTCACCAAACATCAAAGCGAAATCTTTACTATTTCGTTATGCAAATCAGAAACTACCTGAAACGAAGTTAATGAATTTTAGTCTTCTGAGACATTTTTCGGACCCTGAAATGAGAATCATAATTTTTTTACCGCTGTAGTTTTCATCACCTTTCCTCAGTTATTTTTTTTTCGCGCTGAAGCTTTGGTGAACGGAATGATTTTATCTGTGACAGTCAACATACTGCTACACATACAAGCACTTAAGTACCACATGAAATACTGCGTTACCTGCAAGAAAAATGGCAGAATTTCTAGCTTGCATGCCCATTCAAGAAACACGCTCCCTAAAATTTTGAGTCAGTTTATATCTGATGCGTTACACAGCTACGCCTTCGGGTGACGTGACAACTTTTAACTTCTAAGCGTTAAGCTGCCAATACGAAAATGGCGGATCGGTTGGGAGCGTACACAACGGAATTAAAGAGTGGTATCAGTTCTTTCTTTCTTTCTATTCTAATAAGAATAATTAATAACTGCTATAAAACCTGATGCACAGTGGTACCGTTGGATTATTGAACAAACGACCTGCAGAAGTGGCTCAGTGATTGGGGCGCTCAGTCCCTGAGCCCTAGAGCGCGTGACTTCAAAACCTGCCGCGGCGTCTGCGTTTCGATGGTGGCTACATGCGAGACGCCTATGTACAGTGCGAGTTCAGTGTATGTTAAACGGCTCCAAGAGATCTCCGGTGCGGTGGCCTCCCATAGCACAAGGTGTAAGTTCGGGACGTTAAAACCCCCTCATACCATACCATAGAATACCATACCACACACCGCACCACACCACACCATACCATAAAATACCATACACCATACCATACACCATACCATACCATACCATACCATACCATACCATACCATACCATACCATACCATACCATACCATGCCAACACCTGACCACACCATTGAACAAATATGGCGACTTAGGAAACTGTGCTGTGCAGGAGAGCAGATATCGTCCTCAGTATGACTAAGTTAAGTTTCTAATGTGGGAATATATCCTTTAGCCATACCCTCATCCAATACGGCACGATCTCTCTAGAAAAGGCATCCAAGCACTAACTATGGCTTGATGCCTAAAAAGTGGCGACCTCGCGCGGCAAGCGTGTGCCTCCTCCATTGTTTCTTTCTGGCACATGAGGTTAAGCTACCGACACACAGATGGCGACTCTGCCATGCTTCTCATGCTTCACGTGCTTCTCTTGCTTCTTGTACCCCTCAAGGCGACCGATTCGTAAAGCGGAAGCTCTCTCCTGTAACCGGTTTGCCGCGAACGCAGAAAGTCGGGCTTCTACGAGAGGCGCGCCTCACAGGCCGGCGCGTACGCTTTCTCAAGAACGCACACGCATAATACCGCGCGCGCGTGGGTACACACTTACGCACGCTCCCATTAGCAGAGAAGGGATTGAGTTACCTTCGATCGCAAGGTTAGGCTGCCGGCCCTGCTGTAATGAATTCATATTTCTGGCGTATTTCTCGTGGCAGTGCTGTGCGCCGGCATTCAGGACAGCTTCTGAACTTTGCGTTCTACTCCAGTACAATGTAGGCAGAGTAAGTTTAACTGAAATTGCAACATTATTTATTGTTTTTGAATTTTGATGCTGCTGAAACATTACAAGCTATATACCATTAGTCTATGCTTTGGCATGGTTTCGGAAGAAGCCCATGCAGAACACGGTTATGAACACAAGGCTCCAGTTTCGCCGTCTTGTTACTTGTGCGTTGTAAATGTTGACACAGTCATGTGAATTCATGCACTTTCTAGGAGAGTGACAGTGACACAACTATGAGACAGTGATATAGAAATGGGAAAGAGCGGAAAAAAGCGTGCAGGTATTCATTGTCACGTACCTTACACAACGCACTTAGCGCTGCAGCTATAATTTAGTAATGAGATCCTAGAGCACAAATTAATTGCAGCCAAAAATAAACACCTAGATCTCACCTGGATGATTTTTGTTACTCCTATTTTAAGGAATTAAGCAAACAAGGGAAGGGGATGAGGGGCTCGTTATAAATATGACAGAAGCCAACAGCCACAGAAACCAAGGGGCACAGGGGATTTTTTTTTAATTTATTTATTTTGTGGTGTTGATCAATTTAGAATATTTCTTCTAAATTCTATTCTTCTGTTCTATTTTAAGGAACTAATGTAAGGCCTACTCGATGCCCACTTCTACATCAATTCTCAAGCAAAGACTAAAGTCCTACCTAGCTTCTCTTATTTTGCCCCCGTCATGAGTTCTTACAAATTCTCAAGTTCATCACTGCGGTGCAAGAAAGAACGAAATTTTTAACGCTCCCATTGCAACATAAACGTTTTCATTCAACCTTGAAATGCTTCAAAGCATATTTCCCAGGTGTATGCAAAGTAACTTTTCTCCAGGAAAAAAACATACTAGTTATACGGTAACTTTAGCATAAGCAGTTTTCAACTTAAGCCATAAGCAATAGCAGATGTGTGTAGCGACGCCTGGATGAGAGTTGTGGTAACCTGCCCTATAGGAGTATGTCGTTGCGTCTGCTCCTACTAGCATGGTATGAAGCCAGAAGCGGATGTCGAATGCCACTCTTAAAAAAGGGAGTGATACTCTGGATAAGAGGGCAACCATTATTCTTAACAGGAGCCGTTTAGAAACCACTTAATCGTTGTGTTTAAGCAAACAAGGGAAGGGGAATGAGGGGCTCGTCATAAATATGACAGAAGCCAACAGCCACAGAAACCAAGGGGCACAGGGGATTTTTTTTATTTATTTATTTATTTATTTTGTGGTGTTGATCAATTTAGAATATTAGTGAATATGTGACATATTCACTAATATTCTAAATTGATCAACACCACAAAATAAATAAATAAATAAATAAATAAAAAAATCCCCTGTGCCCCTTGGTTTCTGTGGCTGTTGGCTTCTGTCACACTTAATCGTTGTGTAGTGATTTATAGCCGCTTTTAAACCCCTGCTTCACTTTACCGGCTGCATGTCCTCTCACCTTCCCCCAAACAACAAAAGAGGCAAGCGCGTACACGCACCGCTGAAACAGCTGTGCATAATTCCTGTTCTAAATAGACTTGCTCTGCTGAGCGGGCTGAAACTGTAAAGCAATGAAAGAAATGTCCCCACCTAGCTGGAGGCTTGGAGTTTTTCGTACTCAATACATATGTAATGCTGTCGTTACTCTCTCTCTCTCTCTCTATATATATATATATATAAATATATATATATATATATATATATATATATATATATATATATATATATATATCCTGCTTTCCTAATCAATTAGCTTTAATCGATAACATATTCAGTAATATTCTAAATCGAACAACAGCACAAAATAAATAAATAAATTAAAAATCCCCTCTGTCCCTTGGTTTCTGTCGCTGTTGGCTTCTCTCATATATATATATATATATATATATATATATATATATATATATATATATATATATGTATATATATATAGGAAAGGGAATGAGGGGCTCGTTATAAATATGAAAGAAGCAAACAGCCACAGAAACCAAGGGGCACAGGGGATTTTTATTTAATTTATTTATTTTGTGGTGTTGATCAATTTAGAATATTACTGGATATGTTATCGCTTAAAGCTAATTGATTAGAAAAGCAGAAGAAAAAACAACCACATGCCGCCGGTGGGATCCGAACCCACGACCTCCGAAACCTCGACCACGGCATGTGGTTGTTTTTTCTTCTGTTTTTTTAATCAATTAGCTTTAAGCGATAACATATCCAGTAATATTCTAAATTGATCAACACCACAAAATAAATTAATTAATTAAAAATCCCCTGGCCCCTTGGTTTCTGTGGCGCTGTTTGCTTCTTTCATATATATATATATATATATATATATATATATATATATATATATATATATAAGTGTAACACAACAAAACTGGCTCTCCATGCCCTCCCTATTCCTCCTTGAATATTTGGCTTCATTCGGATTAGCTGGTTCACCGACGGTCCACGAGGAGTAAGGGTTCTTTTTCATGAGGCCCTAGTATTGGCCTCCAGTAAAGGTGTGTTTCTCTTCTTTCAGTATGCCTTACTTCGCATTTAGATGCAGGAGCTTTAGAGTGGAAGCCGATGATCAGAGGTGCTATTTTTTTTTTTTTTGGGGGGGGGGTGCTAATGGTACGAAATATATTTACAAGGGCTCACGGCGCAGCGCACATTGCTCAGCTTTAACCAAATGATGTGTTGTATGCCAGCGGACAGTCCAGTGAGAATGCTGGTCAGTCAGGATATGCCATTTATGGTAATGCATTTCACATGTGCCTCAGCCGTCCGGCCTATGCCGGCCTTGGTGTGGATGCTGGCGGAGTCAAGGGTGCCATAGAGTAAGCACTCGCAGAGATGGAGCAATTGTATTCCTAGACAAGGATTTTTTTTATTATTATTGATGACTGAGGAAGCCAGCTATACAATCCATGCCCATATGAAGTCTGCATTACAAAAAATGAAACAACTTGTCGTGTCAAAGACGCACGTAATATAATGCACACAAATTATGGCGTACGTGTGTATAATGAGCTTCCGTTTTGCGAACTTGGCTCTATGGAAATCAGAGGTATGGAAGCACGCTACGAGTGCACGCATTCAGACGGCGCAGTCTCGGTGCCTGAAGGGACACCAAAACCATGAAAGAGCTAGCATAGCAGTGCCGACCCTTTTGAGGTCAAATTCTGGCGCCACCCGCAGATTTCCTTCAGTTGCACTAAAACGTACTGGCAGTGAAAAATTACCCTGCTCCAGGGGCACTAATGAGCCTTCGGTAGCCTAGAGTAGTTTTTGTTTTCCTTTGCATGTGGAGGTACTTCGTCTGGCTCTTGAGTATGTCCATTAGGTTCGACCATTCAGTCTAGTTGCACGCTAAGGAACCGCCGAAGCAATAACACGGATCCGTCGAAGGTTATAGCTCGAACGACGCCAAGAGCTAGGATAAATAGATACGGCTATTACGAGAGGAAAAGTGGCACGTGTGCTGGCGCATAGTAAGCGGCGTCGACCCTTTCTTCCGCTTAAATTTCGTCGAAGGCTAGGAGGAGACTTGGAACATCGTCCTTGCTGGAGGCCCTAACACTTAAAACAGTCACGTGTTCCATGGAGAGTGGCCGCTGTGTCACAATTGGGCACCATCTCCCGGTTAATGTTGCACTACACAGAGTAAGCCGCAGCCGTACGTCGAATGCACTAAGATGCCAGGTGTGAATCCGTACCTGCTCGTTCTAGCCCTGGCCGTTTCACCACTTTGTGCCGTGGCGAATGACGCTCCTACGGTGCGCATCGACGCAGGCGTTGTCGTAGGAAGACGCGTAGATGCCGGAGGAACGAAAGTGGACGCTTTTCTCGGGATACCGTACGGAAAGCCACCCGTCGGCAAACTTCGCTTCCGAAGACCACAGCCGGTGTCACCGTGGGAAGGTGCGTACAACGCGACGGCAAAGCCACGCGCCTGTTGGCAGCTGCCGTTCGACTTGCTCGGGCCGCTGGCACTCCGTTACCCAGATGCGTCAGAAGACTGCCTCTACGTCAACGTGTGGAGGCCTGTCGGAAGCCAAGGGTGCGCAAGCGGCCAGCAAAGTGCCTGTCGCGAGACACTTCTTCCCACGGCTGTTTTCATCCACGGCGGCGCCTTTCAGTGGGGCGACTCGGCGCTATTCCTGTACGACCCGGCTAACTTCGTGGCCCTGACGGGGGACGTCGTGTTCGTGACGTTCAATTACCGAGTCAGCATGTTCGGATTTCTGGCCGCACACGGCTCCAATGAATCGGGCGGGAACATGGGGCTCTGGGATCAAAACCTCGCCCTCAAGTGGGTCCGCAACAATGTCGCTAGGTTCGGAGGGGATCCTGAGCGAGTGACTCTGTGGGGACACAGTGCGGGCGCTATGTCCGTAGCTCTGCACGCAATGTCGCCTCACAGCAAAGGCCTTTTCCACAGGGCCATAATGATGAGCGGAGCGCCTTTCACAATGATACTGAACAGGGTATTCAACTCGCGGGCCAGCTTCGATAGCATTGCGGCCGCGCTGCAGTGCTACGACGCCAGGAAAGGAAGCGCGCGTGACCAGTTGCCTGAAATAATGACATGCCTGCGGAGAACGGAAGCGCCGAAAGCGTTTGAAGCTCTGGAAAGCACGCGGTTCCTCCAGCAATGGTTTCTTCCCGTGGACAACGACGATTTCTTTCCGCACACATTCATGAGTGAGGGAACGTGGGAGAAATTTCCGCTTGTGGACGTTTTAATTGGCACGACAATAAACGAAGGTACTATGTTCTACAATTTGCTGCTTAAAGTGTTCCCTGGACTGTCCGTGGCAGAGCCCGAAGAGTACAGGCTTATCGGAACCGCTGCCTTGTCGAGACTGTTCGAGATTCCAATCTCAAAGGCGCGGCAGCTGGCAGACATCTATTTCGGGGAAGACGACGCTGCTAGAACCTACGATCAAGCCAGGGACATAACATCCGCAATCATGGGCGATGTATTCTTCGACTGTCCAACGCAACTGTTCGCCGATGCCGTAGCGTCGAAAGGTGTCCGCGTGCACAGGTACTCCTTCGCTCATATGGCTTCTCACAGCTTCGTTCCGCCGTGGATGGGAGTGGCTCACTCGGCGGACTTGCTCTACAGTCTCGGCTCGCTGCCTTTCTTGAAGGACGAAGAGCGCTACACGGATCCGCTGGGAAATGTAGGAAAGAGGTTCCTGCAGACACAAGATTACACGAGCGACGAGGACGGCTTGATGAAAGAACTCGTCAGTGCATTCGCCCAGTTTATACGGAATGGGTGAGTTGATTCAGGAGTTTTGTGGCGCTATACAGGGTGTCCCAGCTAATTGGACCAATATTTATAAAGAAACTAAGCATTCTTCAGAACTGAAATCACGTAGATGTTGTTAGGGTATATCTAAAGTTACGCTACCATGTTTTTCGCTCGTTTTATTTTAATAATTAGTCGAGATAAATAATTTAACTTTTTAAATATCGCTTGAAACGTTCAGGCATCAATAGGAAAGTTGTCGAGCTTCACAAATATTGTCCAAACCAGGCACATCCAACGAAATAGACTTAGCGTAGCCGTTTTTATTCGGGAGGGAAGAAAGCCTGCGGAGTTTAAAAAATACCACGTGACAGCGCGCTCCGTGCGCGCGAATGCGCCGCGATTACAGCGCTCTAATCCGTGCTTTGTAAAAAACATCACTCGCTTCGCGCCTACCCTATACCCACTGGCGCTTTTCTTGGAACCAAGTACAACGCGAAGCCCTGTCTTGGGCAACACGAAAGGCGCGAAGCGAGAGATGTTTTTTAGAAAGGACGGATGAGAGCGCTGTAATCGCGGCGCATCCGGGTGCGCACGGAGCGCGCTGTCACGTGGTATTTTTAAACTCCGCGGGCTTTCGTTTTTCCCGAATAAAAACGGCCACCCTAAGTTACCTCGTTGGAAGTGCCTGGGCTGGACAATATTTGTGGAGCTCGACAACTTTCCTATTGGCGCCTGAACATTTCAAGCTATATTTAAAAAAAGCTAATTTATTTATTGCGACAATTATTCAATTAGGAGGAGCGAAAAAAATGGTACTGTAACTTAACATAAACCTTAACAACATCTACGCGCTTTCAGGTTTGAAGAACGCTTAGTTTTTTTTTTTTTTAATTCTTGGTCCAGGTTAGCTGGGCCGCCCTGTATATAACTACGCCCGAGGAAGAACATGCATTTTTCGAAAAGCCCAGATTAAGTGCTTACAGTTGTGCATGGCTCGATAGGTCAGCGACAGATGCTTAAAGGTGCACTGAAGAGGAATCTGAACTTGTCTTTTTGCCGCGGGAACTCGATCTACACGTTCCTAGCATTCTTAGAAACTGCGACTTATTGCCCTGTGTGGCCAATTTCCCTAATTAAATCGAATTAACGTCTGGCTCCCGCCCTTTTTTTTTTAATTCTGCCTCGTACGGTGGGCGGAGTCGACCAATGCGTGGAGTGCCTTTCACCCAGTCCCGTGGCGGCTTGCCGCTCTGCCCTCGGCGGAGTAATACGTAGTAGTCCGTAGTAGCAAATAGACCGCGCGTATTTTTATTTCTGCGGGCTTATTTTGCGGCTATATTATCTGCGAATGATACTATTTATTCATGGAAAGCTAAACAACAAAATAAAGCGAAAGCAAAGCCTCCACGGAGCTGGCTGTAAGGAACTTCACGCGTTGGTCGACTCCGCCCATCGTACGAGGCAGAATTCAAAAAAAAGGGCGGGAGCCGGACGTTAATTCGATTTAATTAGGGAAATCGGCCATACAGGGCGATAAGTTGCAGTTTCTAAGAATGCTAGGAACGTGTAGATCGAGTTCCCGCGGCAAAAAGACAAGTTCAGAATCCTCTTCAGTGCACCTTTAAGTTGAGCCAGCTCTAGACAGGCACACCAGAAGCGGGGGGGTATTAGCGAGGATTGAGGTGGATAGTGCTACTGGGCAATATGAAAGAGGTTCCGCCCTCCAGGTTACGTCGAGGTCACCACAAGACACGTGTTCACGAGAACAGGACAGTGTAGCTATTGCTGTCGCTGTCTCCTAGACTTGTTTTGCGTTGTTCTCTAGTGCATGGCGTAAGAATATTCATGTGCATTAATGACGCCTCCGCATCTGTCGAAATCTCGGCCCTACGTCGAACTTTCACCATGAGGTGGAGCTATTGTGCAGTGCGCTTATAGTGGCTGCGTGACGACTGCCATCAGCGTTCCAGAGGCGTAGGCGGCACTTTGAACGTGCGAAACTAAATTATTTCATTGTCGATGCCACCTTTAATTGAGATCGGTCAGCTAGAGATTCATGCTATGATAAAAAATTATTTTTACAAACTGCGGTGCCGTCTGAAAAAGCAGTAATTATCCGCGCAACTTTTCCTTTTCTTTAAGCAACCAACGCGACCAAGGAACTGTTCTTTTGTAAGAAATCAAGCTTAACTGAGTTGGTTGCAAAGTTGTATCACAACATCAGCCGCACAAGTCTACGAAGGTCATATTACTTGCACCTGAATTTTTTTCTCCCGAATGTGCATGAAACAGGCTCTATTGTGAATAACTTTGCTGTGAGGTACTGGAATTCGATGTTAATGGGGCTCGAAACACCTTCGGAGGAGAGCGCATCAACTCGCTCATTCACCGCATTGTTGCCATGAATACCTGAGCCAAGTAATACACTTCTACACACAGCAGAGGACCTACAATTCCGTGCAAAAGCTGGCGAGCCCTTCCCGGCGCTTTTTTCATGCTCGTATCTTCCCCCGTCGCTCCCACCTGCGATTACAAATTGAGAGGTGGCTATTGGTTAGATTCTTTCAGGCGTCAGACAGCTGCCATGGTAGCGGCTAATATGCCACGTAGCTCCGACGGATCAGGAAGCTTCGCTTCTGGAGGTGGGACTGGCCGAGGAGCGCCGACCTCCCAGCGTGCAAGAAGAGACGAGAGGAGAGGAAAAGGCGCGAAAGCACTGAAATTCAAATTTTGTCTAAGCTCATCTTTTACAAAGCGAATTTTAAAAAATTATTGCTGGACAATATTCTTCAAGCATTGTGCTTTGACATCCCAGGCATACCGCAACTTTATTAGACCCCCTTTCAGAGCCCCTTTAAAGCGACCCGGAGCACGTGTAGAAGTATTTTTGCTCGTAGCACACCAACGGCTATTCAACTGCAGGTAGCTGTTGGATCGGCTTGGGTTAGAAAAAGGGGAGCAACTGACAGTACTTTACAGGAATACAAGGCACAAATTTATTTATTGCTTGATAACGCCAACAACAAAGAGCAGTTATCAGTAACACAATGCACATAACGAACATGCGAAGCCGACGACGTTGCAATCTGCGGCAATGCAACAAATCCAGGCAGTTTCAAAGTTCCAAGAAACTAGAAGAAAAAGGTAGATAGTTTCGAGAGTTCGCGTGCCTTTAGCACAGTTTTCTTCGTTCTCCTTCCACCGCGTGCCATATTGACGCATTTTTTGTATTCGATAATAACGCACGACTTCAGCCATTACGTCAACATTATGCGCACTGCACGGTACTGACATCTTGTAATTTTCTAGGATGAGGCAACCATGATGCCACAAACATTCTTATCAGAAGCATGTTGCTGAAGCTTCCATTTCTTTTAACCGAGAAAATATCTCAAGATTTCCATGTACCAGTCCTAAAGCTGTTTCGGACCTAATCACGTTTGCAGTAGCAGTTTGCATAGCTTTACACGCGGGCACTCGGTGCATTTCAACAGTTTCCAGCATTATGCAATTTCTTACACTGGCCTTGCCAGGTTCACTGTAATGGAAGTCCTCACGCTCGTTCTCGCTATCACAAGACTACCAAGTTTCGCCTTTACCTTATTTAGTCATGACTCGTAAGGCCCAACTGTGAAAGATAGAATAATACCAGACACGCTTATCAGACGCAATTCTTTATTCTTCTGCAGGTGGCAGTTATCATACTTAACAATGCTGTAAAACAGCAAGAGAGTGGGCGAACAAAAGCACAGATTTTCGCTTTCAAGGTGAATTTTACGGCAGGCTCCCGCAGTATTAGGGAGGTCAACGCAGCGCTATTTGGTAGCTGCTAGCAGTTTGAATGTTGTTTCCTTTTTGCCCCTGTTGAACATGTTGCTAGGCCAGCTTGGGACCTTCGTAGGACTGCGTCCTTCATCAGCACTGCTCTTCGAGGCGCACAAATATGCCCTTTATAAGGTGCTTCACAAATCTTTGTGACATGCTCTCGCTCGAAATGCTTTTCACAGACGTAGTCCGCTGCCTGCAAGATGCAGCCTTTACGTGGAATGGCGTGGTGTCATACGTACAAGCGGTCCTCTTCCTTTGGAGCCGCAGAAACCGACATCTGATCAGCACATGTCTGGTACACCGGCCTTGCACCATAGAACAAAACATTTTTTTTTTTAATTTATCCAGATCATTACAGAGACAGCTGGGCTATACGTACGATACAGACGTTCCTTGGTCATTGAAACGCCATAAATCAAGCAAAGCTATTACAAACAAATCAAAGTAGAAACGTAAAAGGCAACCGCAAAAGCAGCACGTCGCCAACGCCACTTCAAGCGAGTAAGCCCGCTCAGCAGTGCTGCGCTCTAGTGTCACGAGATAGAAGCGGGTACCAATTGTATTCTCGGGTGGCTTAGCCTGAGCGGCAACGCAGCGCGTTCTCTCTCAAATACTTCTTACACAGTGTTCTACACCAGAACGGATCCCATGGTTAACGGTTAACTAGTCCTCCCAACGCTTGAATAAATAGAGGAACTTGAATAATGGCTGGAAGAGTCAAAAGCGAATCGAATGAAGCGCGTCATTACTGTACAACATTAGTGAGGTGCAATTTAGGCTAGCACTGAACCGATAAAAAGTTAATCCGACATCGCTAAACCTCGCGTTACTGGTCGCCAAGCTCTGTTACGCTATAGTTCATTTTAACAAATTCGTGTCGTTACGGCGACGATCCCCTAGGACTTCTTCGTGCGCAGTTTCTTTTTTTCTGTAATCGTCCTTTATTCAGCCGTAGATGCCTGCATAATCGCAAAAGAAGCAAGCAAACGTTTTAGCATAATATAGTGAGGAAGGATCAGGGTGTTAGACCACTATGGGCCGCAAGAAATAAATAATGAAGTGGTTTGAACTACGCTGCTAAGAAACTAGCTCGCATATCAACACAGGAATATGCTCCTCACGTCCTTGATAACAGCGCGAAGGTCAAAGCTAGAGACGTACAAAACGAGGTCCGTCTCTCTCTCTCTCTTTTTCGTTTTGTCCTTCGCAATAATTTCAAAAATGAGCGTATACCAACAACGCCCACATTCTGCGCTTGTGCTCATTACGTATTCATTTGCTTCCTCAGTCACGTAATCAACTGCGTTACCTTCGTACATATTTTTTCTACGATGGCCGAATTCTTCTTAGTCGTGTCTAAACTTATTCGCTGCCCAAGCTTGACAACAGCTTCCAACGGCAACATACGTGAGGATTTTGCATTTTTCTGCTGATTTAGGTGTGTGACACACCTAAAATTAGATATCACAGCTTATGTATTATGTCCACAAAAGGAATCGCAGAGGACCATTAAGCGGCAGAGGAAATTTTGTCAGGATTAATAAGGCTTTACTCGTCTCTATACATTTTGTTTCTAGACAAGGTCTCGCTTTCACCGGACTTCTTTTTTGTTAAAAGGTGCTTCAAGACTTCAAGACGACGAACTGATACCCACTCCTGGTTAAGCTTCGCAAGCAAATGACTTTAAATCTAAAAAATATGACCGCAGAGCAATTCAACAAAGAACACGTTGACCCGCAGAGCTAGACAAACGGTATATATAATATCAGCCTCGTAGTCAAGGCTGCCGTATCCCGATGCTGAACGCGTGCCAGAAAATGTGCTACGTATTTATAAGTGCCCTTTAAAAGTAGGATAAATATGTGGCGCGTGTTCGCTCCTTTCTCTCCTGTTTTATGCATTCGACGTGCGTTGGGTATCCGGAATAGTAACCAGGCGCATGTGGAAAAGACGCGGCGACAGATACTTTGTACTTCCTTCATCTATTTTCTTTTCTCCGTGCGTCGGTCGCTTCATAAGGAACGGCCTTCTGCGACATTTTAATAGAAGCGTCAGCGTCGCCTGGATATTTTTCTCAAATTTTCGCTTTCATCAACTGTAGAAGAGATCCTGGTGCGCTTCGGCCTCCTAGTAAAGCAGGAGGCACTTTCGAGTTGGTGTAATCAATAACTACGTGACCAAGGCCGGCAAATTAACAGATGCCCTGCTTGGGTGGGGAGATATTGTTACCGAATCTTGCCCAGAGGGCAGGTAAAATAGCCGTGGGTATTTCTTGTTCTGATGTCCAGAATACCTTTGGTTTCAGAATCCTAATTCGTACAGTAGTTCAGTTTACATCAGCTTCATTGCACCAGAAAAAAAGCGGTATGTTGTTTTCATGCGCATGGCCTTATATACTTTTTAAAAACTCAATGTGAAGTCGAAGACTCATTTCCCAACCATTTCTTCCTAAAGAAGCTGATCCCCAGGCCAGATAAAAGCATGTATCCATTGCATTACCGATGGATAACCAGTGGCATTCGAGATCTAACCTTTCACCTCCCTCGTGCGAGGCGGATGCCGAAGCTATAAAAACAGTTATCGTTTCATTTCTTCTGCAAAGAAGTTGTGACATTTTTCGGACAAAAAAATACCTGCGAAGCATGACGCCGGTGCGCTGTGCAGTCACGCAACATGCAAACCTTGCATTGGGGCCTTAACACGTAATGCCGGATCTGAGGGCAGAGCAAGTGTAACTCTGCCGGATTTGATTCTTAGTAAACATAACTTTTCAGCCTTCAGAGAGAAATAGTTCTGCTTCTCTTTCGTTTTCTTGTCCCTTGAGTGTGCCGCATCACTGTTACAATTTTCTTCCCATAGGCACAGTGAGGGCACAATGAAGAACACTGTGAAACTCTGTATGGCAGCATCACGCGCCAGCGTGGCCTCCAAAAACAGATTAAGCTTTTTTCTTCGGTCCGCGCTGTTATTTTTCGCGATACATCAACTAGCTCACCTATCTGTATTGGTTCGTTTCTATTCCTTCCAAATTGATCTTTCTGAGCTTCGCAGAAGTGCGCAGACAGAATTTCTGGCCTGCGCTCCCATCGAAAGTTGCAGTCGGTGGAAGCCATGCGTAATGCACTTCAGAAAGTCACATCGGGCCTACAAATGCTACTGGTCTTATAGCTAGTGTATGAAATGCAATTTTCGATATACTTACATGCCTTACTCTGTTTTGAGGCCATATAAGGAACAATAATGAGTTACTTGCGACTATACTGCGTTCGAATGCATTGAGCTCAGACATTTAGTGCAGCCACGTGGTAAGTACACAACCCACGAAACAGGCAGTGCTTGAAAGCACTTCTCTGCAGGTCTATAGTGAGAGCTTACTTTAGCATTTCTCAGCCACATCCTAAAAAAAACATATGCGAAGCGCCTGTTACACGCAAACGTTCATTTTGAATTCAATTCAAATGTCGCCTTTAAGCAAAGACCATGATCCACTTGTGCTTCGCGTTGCTTCGAGGTAATATCGCTAATGTGTGTGCAGTCTTTTATAATGCTGCATAAATATATCGCCGCACGCCAGTTTCTTACATAAAAATGGGCATAGAACAGTTTCGGCTCGTCAAATATAGAAACAGAGAAGACAGGTGTTTATCATCCAGTGTAGTGTGTGTTCGCTAGGTAGTAGTTCGGAGTTACCGCTTATAATTAGACACTACACTTCAAGACTTCTCATTCGTGACATAATAGAGTGAATTTATAGGATGTGTACGCATACGGCTTTGCAGATCGCTGCAACTACTGCCGGCTCTTCATTTTCAAATATCTGTCTTCTTTTTCCTACAAGCAATTTCGCTTTATTGCGCTCTGTTTGCGCTTATTTTGAATCAATGCCTTAACCACAGTGTCTGCAGTGGTGAATTTGTCACTAAGCTCAAAAAGCTCTCCTCTCATTTCAGGACTCCGGTGATTCTCTCGCCGGGTGTGCACTGGCCGGCGTACACTGCGCAGACTCGCCAGCTTGTCGTGATGAAGCCGCGCAACTACTCCGTGGTCGCAGCCGGGAAGAAAGAGCTGTGCGAGTTGTGGAAGAATGCTGTGTTGCCAAGGCAAGTTTTTACCTCTTCTTGTGATGCTACTTTGATGAGAAATGGATATGGCATAAGGACCCCGAATCTGTCTCTTTTAGTTTTTTTCTTTAACAATAGACGTGAGCACAAAATTTGTGAGAGAGGAAGCGTCCCTTTCTGAAGCTTTGAGCAAGCAAGAAACAAGAACTTATTTTACAGAATCAGAACGAAGGTACCTAACAAAGTGTGGGGACAATCACACTGCTGCAGAATACACTGAATTAGGCGAAATCTACAAAGAACCCATATTCTTCCTGGGCAACCATTTCACCAAATAATACTGAATTTAACTCCTATCAGCTGAGTTCTAAGAAGCTTGATGGAGGCCCAGAAATACTTGAAGCGGAATTAAAACTAAAAATCGTCTCAATTATAAGGGACACATGCCGGAATTGTTGTCTGAGCCGCGACTACGGTAGTAAGTGCGTTATATTAATCGTTTACAGCGTAAAAATGTGCGTACCGATGTTCGTGTCCCACTAAATACTGATTAACCATTTCTTAGCATTTTGTACCGAAGTTAACAGCCTAGTAAGTAGCCCTAGTTGTTGAATTTCTCTTGTTGCAATGCTCTGGCGAGCGTAGCTCGCGAAAAGTTGGTGTTTTTTATGCTACGGAGATGCATTGTTCAGTGCTCACAGGGTTAAGCTTCAAATAGGCTGCCAAGGACAAAGGATATTTGGGTCTTTCAATAAAGACTTTGGCCGCGGTGTCGTGCGTCTATTCGTCCTTTCCAATTTCATTTTATTTTGTCCGCCGCGTCCAGTTGCTAAGCATAGGAACCGCAGGGACGTCGCACCTGGAGAATCATTGAAGACAGATCCTCAAAATTAGATAACGATGGAAATAACATTCTTAGCATGATGATATTGCTCATACTTGAACGTTTAGCTGATCTGCAGCGCCAGGTATAATGAAATAAATGAATGTTATAAACTTGCCTACCTTTCTTTTATTAGGTTGAAGCCTTTTGACTAATATCAAGTCGTCGAGAGTCATGTTGTTTTAATGTTGTAGTATGTTATAAATATATAAAGACTTAAGAAGGGGTTGTTGGTGTGGGTACGTTTTAAGCGGGCCTAAGAAGACAGGATAGAAAGAAAAGACGCCACAAACGCGTCGGCGAGGCCTTGTCTCGATTTCTCGTGATATCGCAGCTCCCATATCGTGAAGGGATTGCCAACGTGTACGGAGATGTGCAGTTTTAAAGCCCCGTCTAACGAGTTTAAGAAACAAAGCCAGCTGCGCAATATCAACAAAATAATGTACAGGTATTTTCAGAGGCAATACGCAAATTATACATTGAAAGCTCGGGTCTAAATTGATTCTGCGTTTCTCTGCAGTGACTCCAACATAAAACAAGCAACCTTCACGCCTCGAACAACAAAACCTGTAAAGCCGGACAGCAGCAAGCCTCCGAAAAAACAGTGGCCTCAACCAAAGCACGCTACATCATCGTCATCCGTCATGCTGCCTTGGTCATTGCTCATCATGTTGACGCTCAATGGTTTCATTAAAGTTTAACTTCAACACCACTATTTAATCGATGTTCTCAGCTTGCACAGTTATTGCTTGCGTGCTGAAAACTTTCCGTTTCACATTCCTTTTAACACCTGAAACGTAGAGATAGACATGCGCAACACAACAAAAGGTTGTGTGTATTTTAATCTGTCAAGAACACCAAGAAAAGTTTATTTACCACAAAGCATATTTACCGCGAAGTCAAAAATGTAACACCGTAAAAGCGAGGGCCATTACGTGTCTGACCAAAATTAAATCAGAGAAATTCAAACTAAAGCTATTTTTCTACAAAAAAAAAACCACTGTATGAATCTCAAGCTTTCGAAGCTTGGACTTATATCCTGAACTTATTTGAGGTAAGCTGCACAGGCTCTAGCACCTTTGCATGTTCCATACAATGTGAATTAACCTTCAAAGCTGAATTAAGGGGGGGCAACTACAATTTAAACTCATATTATCTTCAAGAAGTGCTCGTTGCTATGCTTACTGTGCGAAACCCCCACTTCCAAGAGCGGTATAGATTACGACACAAGGAAAATACGTAGGTGGGCGCAAAAACTCGCCCTTCTCTGCGCGTCTCTTCCCTCATCCTTCGTGAAAGGCACGACTTTGGAAGCACCCATGAAAAGAAGCAGATCTCACCCTTGCCTGAACCTCTGCACACACTAAACAGTTGAAAGAGGTGCCGCGGATAAAATGCCGGCCTCAGCAAGTGGTAATAAAGGACGCTGCACTTTCCTTGCTGCCCATAATAGCGCCAACAGAATAGCCTGCTGCGCGTCACCTCGATATGAAAGGCGCGAAGAAAACAAAACTATATTTGCACACATAGAGGAACGTTGTATTTTCGTGCTTTTGGTATCCCATCAAAGAAGCCGGAAAGACGGCACAACTTGCGCAGTTCCGCCACGCAGCAGTATAATACAGCGGGACGCGCACCTTCGTTGTATCGACCTCGAAGTCACTAGGCGCCCTTGACGCAAGAACAAAACTTCCTCCTTTTGGCAAATTGTCAGAGGAATGAGAGCCTCGCAAGCAATGGTTCCACTCTGAACAGAACAACGCGCGAGAGCCGGCCGCAGTCACACGATATTTTAGCGGACGACGCGTCAGCTCTGGCCTCGAAGCGTCACTTCGGACATTGCACGATTTTGCTAGGCTTTCACCATGCACGCTGCAAACTGTGAAGAATCGTCGCGCCGGCAGTGGTTTTTGTACGTGAAACAACCGGTGATCGTGGCGCTGCTGATTCTCTGCTTGCTCCGCGAATGTGCCACAGAAGCTCAAGCTCCAGTTACAAGCACCGCCAGCGGCCGAGTGGCTGGCACCCGCATTGAGGTAGGAGGCAAGAAGGTAGACGCTTTCCTTGGAATACCTTACGCCGAGCCACCACTCGGTGAGCTACGGTTCCAGAAACCCCGACCTATTCAGCCGTGGAAAGGAACCTATCAAGCGGCCCACAAGCCAACACCGTGCCCGCAGCTTGTTTTGCCAGTGTTCGCTGGTGTAAGGCTGAACTACTCCAGCGCTTCCGAAGACTGCTTATACCTGAACGTGTGGAAACCCTCTTCCGCTTGCCAAACACCAGAATCGTGCGAAGACAACCTGCCGGTCGTGGTATTCATTGACGGCAATGTGTTTCAGTGGAGTGACTCAGCTCTGTTTTCCAATGACCCAGCGAATTTCGTGGCGCTAACTGACGTCGTCTTCGTCACCTTCAATTATAGGGTGGGCATATTCGGCTTCCTTTCGCTCGAAGAGTCGAAGCTCCCTGGAAACATGGGGCTTTGGGACCAGAATCTGGTTCTCCGGTGGGTGCAAGAGAATATCAAATATTTCGGAGGCGATCCGAAGCAAGTGACATTGAGTGGACAGAGTGCTGGCGCAGCTTCGGTGGGCCTTCAAGCCATTTCGCCGCACAGCAAAGGTTTGTTCAAGAGAATTGTCATGCAGAGTGGAAGCCCCCTGTCTTTGGTGATAGGACTATTCTTCAGAGGTGCGGGGAAGTTTACAACCATCACAGGAGCTCTTGGATGCTACAACTTGGACAAGACGCTAGACGAGCAAAAGGATGAGATCATAAGATGTCTGCAAAAGAAGAAAGCTTCAGACATCATCGACACTGTCCAGATTGTCGACTTTATTAAACAGATGTTTTCTCCCATCGACGGCGACGACTTCCTGCCTAAAAGGGTCTTGTCGGTGGACGCCTTCAAGGACCTTGGCACCACCGAAGTCCTGCTGGGGACCGTGAAGAACGAAGGAACAGTGTTCCTCAGCCACCTCAAGATCGCATTCCCACGCTTCAAGGAGTTGATTGATCATGAATACAGACTCGTGGCCATACTGGTCATGGTCCAGATGCTTGACATTCCGGTGTGGCAGAGCCGCAGGATTGCAACGGCGTATTTCGGTGGCCCGGAAGACAAACGCAAGACGCCCGAGGAAGTCGAGAAAATCTTCGGCGAAATGTTTGGCGACGTCACATTCTATTGCCCGACTCAACTCGTCGCCGACATCTTAGCTCAGGAGAAAGGCGTGAGCGTTTACCGATACGTCTTCGTGCACCGTCCGTCGTACAGCCTTTGGCCCGAGTCATTCGGCGTTGCTCACAGTGACGACCTTCCCTTCACCATAGGTTCGCTCGTGTTTGTCAACGACACAAGCCGCTACACGGAGCCGCTCGGCTCCAGAGGAAGGGAGATGCTTTCAGCTGCACGCTACACGGCTGACGAGAAGAGCTTCATGGAGGAAATTTCTACTGCCTGGGGGACGTTCTACAGAGACGGGTAAGCCCGTATCATTTTCCGAATTTCGCTACCACATATACAGACACGGGCTTCCCTTGTTTTTTTATTTCATAAGCTTTTGTATATATTTTCCACATCTCATGATAATGACGTTAAGAACATGGATTAGCTTAAGAAGTCGTTTTATATTGCTCTTTATTTTCTGCTGTATTGTCTCTGGCTCCGTATGCCTCGCTGTCACAGATGCAAGAGTGCCGAAAGTGGCACTTATCACTTGAATGCAGCTAAAATGCTTGCAGTAGTTGCGTGACTTCAGATTTTCTACACACTAACTTTACACCCCCGTTCAAACACACGCACGCGCACACTCGCCCAACTTTTGTCACTTTACATGCAGTGCCAGGTTCACGGAACATAATTTTTACTGAAGGCTACGCTTTGTCAGAATTTTTCTTCATTCAGCTTCACTCTCTCCCATGCATTGATTCGAAACGAAAAAACCAGAACACAAAACAAAATTAATTATTTAACACGTAGAAGCAAATAGGTGGCCGAATTCTTATTACGAAATAGTAGCAAAAGTTATTTGTTTCAAACTCTGAGTAGGCA
This sequence comes from Amblyomma mixtum, assembly GCF_055824585.1. NCBI lineage: Eukaryota > Metazoa > Arthropoda > Arachnida > Ixodida > Ixodidae > Amblyomma > Amblyomma mixtum. Next base: position 114,956,152 of record NC_143017.1, read on the forward strand.
TTTAAAAATATCTACTCTCATTTAATCGCAACGGCAGACTCTACAGCGTGTGAGAACTGCGTGAGTGTGTCTTCCTGGGTGAAACTCACTCGCTTAGATCATCGTCCGCTTACAGAAGCAATGATTCTGACTAAACATGCATCGCAGAGGACGGATGTGAAGGCGCTTCTCAAGTTCTTGAAGGACCCAGGATTAAGTTCAAGGTTATAAACTCTCAGTGTGTGCCATGTGTACTCTGTTTGTAATGGCCTACAGCCGCATGGAAAAGTAATCTCCCTATCCTCTCTCCCCTTTCTAACTCTTCCTCTGTTCCCCTTCCCACGTGTAGGGCAGCACACTGGGCGTCGCCTAGTTCACCTCCCTGCCTTTCCGTTCATCTTTGTCTCTCTCCCTCTCTCTAGTATGGGGGGCAGGAAATGACCTCGACATTGCTTTCAATCCGTTTTTGTAAAGTATCACCAATTTAGTTGCCATACTGAACACGGGTGAACTAAAAGAAAGATGGATGCAATCTGTTTATGTACCCTGAACACTCGTGACCACCGTAGATCTGGCGTCTCTCTCTTCTTTATGGAAGTGGCTTTTTTGGCGGTGCTTATTCTCCCATAGCATATAAAGGAGCTGATTATTAAAAAAAAAGGATGATTACTGGAATGGAAAGATTCCACCCGATCTAGTAGAGTACACAAAACCCCGATGAGAGATGTAAGCTCTATCTGACACAAGGTAGTAATTACGATAAAAGATCGAAAACAAATATTGTCGGGAAAAGGCATGATTTATTTTACTTTCGCACTTAATTCCTTGATAATCTGCACATTACGGTTAGCAACATTCCTTTGTCGTGTTTGCTGAAACTTTACCACGTGAGTCAATTCGGATTTGACTCAAGCTTCATGAAATTAGCGTGGTGTCGCGAACTTTGAGGATTGAAAGCGTTTATAACAAAAGGCCAGGGTATATCCTCTTGAAATTTTACCTATGTCGAAAAGATGTGCAGAAAGGGCTCGAGTGTGTTCAAAACAAGATAACGCGGTAACAAAAAACTACAGTACTGCCTCAGCATCTCCTGATTTAGTAAAGCTTTTATGAGATCAAAATAATTTGCATTGTGCAGCGGAATGATAACTGAGACCTTAGGCGACACTAATAGAGTCATTTTCGCTACTTTGCTTATCAGAGAGGAGAGGCAAGGCAAGGACATTAAAATTATACACGTTTGCTCGGATGCTCTAAACACGGAGATATATAATTTTTTTATTGCCAGCATATCGCAGAGATTAATGGACGCCACTCTATAGGCCACAGTGCGATCAAACTACAAATTACTTTGATCAAAAAAATTATGAAATTGCTCCAAGACAAGAACCTACTTCAATGACTGCAGCCTATTTAATTCAATTTAAATATTTTATTTTTTGAGTATAACGCGAATATTTGTAAGCCGAACAAACTTCACCTTATATGCGGTAAAAGATGTAGTAATGCCAATTCGGCAAAACTTGCATCAGAGAATGAATATCATAATTTTTTTAAACCATTCCGCCATAAAGTATTTGCTGCAAACGTTAGGAGACAGTTGCAAAGCTGTTGATAATAATCTCGTGGAATTTTCATTGCCTGTTTTATGATGAAATTCTTATAATATGAGTCTGAGGAAAACTACACTCAAGTGCTGTTCTCAGTATAAATCGAATCCAATGAATTTTCTGGATATGTTGACGTTTACCCGGCAGTGAAAAATATATTCATGGGTGAGAAAATGTGACGCAGAAGCTTTCCCCACTCTCTTAAAAACTGTTACGTTCACACGGTGAAGGGCTTGTTCTCACCGTTCTGAAATAAATAGCAGTGTTGCATAGATTTCGGGATCCCAGAACAAATCTGGTGTCAACGTCTGCAGTGTACTTGGAAATTTGGCCGGTGGTGGCGACACCTCACTGCGTTTTTGTTCTTTTAAGTTCACAAAAGGTGCGCTTTCGGCGAAAGTAGTCTCTTTGCCTTTAGAATGACGTAGTCTATCGATAAAAACTAACTTCAGTCTGCCCTCAGTATCTCTATAATAACGGTATTATTAAAAACGGTCGCAATACCTCTACCCCGTTTTATTTTATCATGAACCGGGCCGCCAAAGCCTGCGATGCATGCTACATGCCCCGGTGTTGTCGGTAAAGCCATATGGTAAGGCGATACCTGAATAATACCAATAATCATTACTAGTTAAAATAACTGTTTTATGCAAAGTTTCCACACTTCTCTGAAGCGCGTGAACGAGGCACTTCAGAGTGCGCTGGCGTCATTTCTCAGCTCGTTAGGGCTCGAGACAGTACACTAATGTGCACGCACCACTATACGAATCGAAGGTTACTGCCGTTCCGCAAGAAGTCACATCGCGGCCTATCGGCAGCCGCAAGTGTTGCCAGTGCATACTAGAGCTCGACGCCAGCGCTCTAAGTGGATAAGTGAAACCTTTTAGAAAATTCCGCGAACAGGAGATGATCGCTGCGCGCATCATAAAATTGTAGACAGTATCTGCGAAATACGAGTAACAGCGTTCCCGTCTCATTTTCTGTCTCCGCATTTTATTCGTTTTCTATGAAACTCAATAAACTTCTTTCTATTTCTTTGTCAAGCATGGGTGTCATTACCCCATGTTTTTCAAACCTCGCTGGAGTCCGATAACTTTATATATGAATTTCCAAGAAGTTAGACGAACGAGAATAAACTGGATCCTTCCTTTATAATTATAACCTTGGCATTCTACTCTGTAGCTGAGCATGAAATTCATTTACTGCCCACCCGTCTGAACGGGGCACGAATATTAAGGCCTGATTTGAAGTTTCACTCTCCTTCAGAAACACTCTCGTTGCCATCTCCTTTTTTTCTGGCACGAATTTTTTCACACAAGAACAGTCTTCTTCTAAGCGTCCGGTGAAGGATTAGTTATAATTGCGGGCTGCATACGGCTTCGAGTAAGACATCGCTTCGAAATAGCTTTCTGTATCGATAATTGCTACGCCCGCCAGGCATGCGCACACTTAATTCTTCTTGTCCTGTGCAACGATCTATACTGATTAGGGTTTATCGTCTGCTAACGACGAAGTCAAAGACCAGGCGTGTTCAGTCAGCCTGCGTTCGAGCATTATATCTAATGTCATCTACGCTTGGCACCTATCACTGCCAGAAGTGCTGAAAGGCGACCAGGAAACCGAAGAAACTCCAGCAAACCACAAACGCCTTCCGACCTTGGCCAGTACTCTGCGGCAAAATAGATTGTTTGATGAGCGTTATTATTTCTGCTGCCAGCAGATGTGAATGCTTTATAAGGCTAGAAAGAATTAAGTGGACAAATATTATGTTCGGGCATATCGTGACTGGTAAAGTGATTGGCACTGATATGTGGGTCTTAACTTCCCGAAGCGATACATATAGGTTATATAAAGGACACCGTAGTGGAGAGCTTCGTATTAATTCGACTCCCTGGGAATTTGTAATGCACGTGCGCTGGCATTGCACAGCACACGTGTGTTTTTGCATTTCGCCGTCATTGAAATAGAACCGGCGCGGCCTGGATTCGACCTTGGGAACAGCAGCCGAGCGGCAAAGCCATTGAACCTTCGCGGCGCGTGACTGGTACTGTAAGGTATATGCCGCCGTCGCCGATTGAATTAGGAGAGAAATACTGCCTGCCATCGAACCTCGCACGAAATATTAGAACGATAGAAAAAAAAAACACTGTCCTGCGGATCGTTCAAGAGATGCAACAAAATAAAATAATAATGATAATAAATACAGAAAAAACACAATTTTTGAAAACCAAACTTATCATCTAGAGTTCGATAAGTCTGTTGAGTGACACACATCTCTAACACATGCCAATATAAACGAACGACCGGAAAAGGCGAGTTGAATTGCCGTAAATAAGGAAAGTCAAAGCTTTGGAAACATTAGCTGGTATCACCTAGCATGCGGATTACATTGATAATTGCATATTTAATAGGCAGTTATGACCACTAATTGGAGCTCTAACAGTCGGGGAAAACATCGACTTGAAGACGTGAAAATTGCAGCCGTTATGAGGGGAGCTAAACAAGTTTTATTAAGGAATACCTATTTTAACGAAACGTTTAGCCTGCACAAATACACGCATAGATGTTGGGATTCAATGCTCTTTCAATCCTATTATCTTTCACAAGCCTTCTCTGTTGTCGGAGAAGTCGCAAGACAACAGCTATTTGTCGTGAATTACTTGGGACTTAGCGTCACACTGTATGTAGTCTGATTTTAATTAGCTTGGCAATTGTAAAAATTACAAGAGTCGCGATGCCTTATACACAAAAGATTGAGAAAATAAACATCTGCTAAAGTGGCGGCAGTTACGTTCATTTAGCTCAGCGGCGGGCGGTGGGCCTTTGAAGCTACCTAGCTGAGCAGCGAAGCGCCCGCTCTGTTTCCAGTCAAGGAGGAGTTGCTTTTGGGTCCGCGATCTCAAAGACGTCGGGCCCGCTGTGGAGATGTTACGTTGTAGTAAGTGTACTGTACGCCCGCCATTTTTCTGCGGTCCAAATTACTTACGGCGAACCGAGTTTTGAAAGCATAAGTAATTAACTAACAAATAACTATTAAAACGAATCGGATCGATGGTGCATACCCAGTTGAGTCCGTTCAAAGACCCGCATTCCACCATTTCTTGCACGGAAACCCCAAGAAAAAGGCGGTCCTCTAAAAATCACATTTTTGACATGTTTATACATTTAACTTTCTGTGAACAAAATATCGAAGTGCGACTTCGTCTAGAAATACAAAAATAAAAACTCACTCTCTCGTAATCGAGGGTAGACGTAAGCATCAAATGCTTTGCAGTACCGGCGTAGCGCATTCTACAGACGGAACCTCGTTGCATGGCAAGCTCTCTTCTCGGCCATACACAGCCATACGTCCACAACGTCGCTTGGACGGCAGAGTGCAATGCCCTGGCTGTTTAAAACGGATTCTGCGCCGCGCAGAAGGATGGCACCAAGGCTCCACGAGAAACCGCGGGGAGGGGGGGGGGGGGGGGATTGAGCAACGCGCGAGCCTTCTCGATTCGCTCATACGCCACAAGGCCTGCGCGTGCGCCGATCGGACTGCAGGACGGACAGAGCGTAAGCCTCTTCGGGGAGCGTGGCCTTCGCCCAGCACGGGACTACAATGACGCTGTTGCTGACGCATGCGCTGCTCTGGCGACAGCCCAGCATGTAGGCACAAGGGCCAATATGGAAAGGTCCACAAAAGTATGGCTAAAGTTCGTTGAGGTTCATCTTCGTGTTCTCCCTTAGGTTCGCCTTCGGTTCGGTACCGTCTTCTCCCTTCGTTCTGGCGCCAAGGTCACCCGCGGCGCGCCGACAGCGGCATCTACGTAAAAGCATTTTATTCTTTGAAAACTCGAAGTTTTATGCGCCCTGCCCGACCACAAAACGATGCAGAATGGTGAGACGAATCCGAAATCCACGCGCCCATCGCTCGCTGCTGCTCGTCGGAATGCAATCTTTTTGGCGTCTTTCGAAAGTTCGCCTTTTCCACCACATTTCTTCTGGCAAAAGGACACGGAGCGAGCAGTGTGCATCTACCACCACCGCGTCGTTGCTCGCGCCATTCGGGAGTCGATAGTTCTCGCGCATCGGGAGTGGGGATGGCGGAGAGCGCTGAAGACGCATGTCGACTAGTTTCTTTTCTGAAGCAATGATGGCGGGCAGACCGACATATATTAGAGTAGCGAAGAAAAATAAAAAGAAAAATGTCCATCCCGCACCGCATGGAGCTCAACGTGCTCGGACAGACCGACAAAAATTAGGGTGGGTGTGTAAACAGGAAAGAAAAATAATAGCGCCCGGGCCGAAGCGGGAACACGCGGGAACACGCGGGAAGAGGCAGGTAAAGTCACTGGAACGAGTTCCAGTGACTTTAGAAACAGGTACCACAACGGCCGCTCTAGCAGCGGCGCCTGGTCGCGTGGACAGCGCGCACTCTCCTCTAGCCCTGTCTCAAGACTCCCCCCCACTCTGCCCACCCCACTTGGAGCGGCGTGGTGCGAGGAGGTGGTGGCGGTTGCTGCCGGAGTCGCGCAGTCAGCCAGCGCGAAATGTACGCCACGTTTATGAGTTTGCGTAACGGGGATTTAATCCACACATTTCTAAGGTGATCCAAGGTTGTCTCGAAAAAATCACCAAATTCCACAAGCAATCATTTTCCACACCTTCATCATCCTTTACATCTTCGAGGATTAAAAAAATGTTTCTGAAATGGAACAAGGGGCTTTTCGTGCTGTTTTTAGGGGAAGAGGTGCGCTACATCTAGATAAAATTTCGTTCAAAGGACTGCGTACAGACTTTCCCGAGGTTGGTGTCATAACTTGAAATGCCATTTTCTCAACTTCGTGTTTTTTGCCGATATGATAGCCTTACGGAAGCTGTCGTTATGTCTTTATGGTGCAGTTTTAGTTAATCGTATGCTGGTCAATTCACAAAGAACTAGACTATGCAGATATGTACGCATTTGTTTATCGCTCAGGCAAACATAAAATTTTTTTAACGATAATATCGCTTAAATATGTTTGATAATTATACTATTTTGGCATAACTTAACATTCTTATATGATGATGCACCGAAATGCCAGTATATGTATATCGTAGCTCGACATGGCAGTCTGAGGCGAAAAAAAATACTGAGGCCAAAAAATACTGAGGCGAAGTGTCTTAACGAGCAGTAAGAAATTACCTTACCAGGCCTGTTATTTTACCATATTCTGGAAACTAAATGATATATACTGAAACCAACTATATTTTTAGAAACAGGAGGATGAAATACACAAACACACCTACTCTCATTACAAAATCTCTAATAAAATTTTCATGTGAAGACCAGCGTCTCCCGCTACGGTGGATTCACCTAAATGGCACACAATATTTCTAATACGGCTTGCTTCTATATCTAATATTCCAGGAAAATCACCTGCACAGGAAGGAGAACATGCGCTCCTCCGTTGAATGACGTCTCACACTACGCACACGCCATCCTCTTTATGAAAAGTTTAAGCTCCACAGCACGGTTCGTTTTACTTGTCTCTCGCAACTAGACTGAAATTAGCTTTGTTGCGGCCAGATCGGCATAGAAAGGCTGCCAACTTTTAAACATGAGTTCCGCAGTGCGGGAGTTACATCATTGCAGCATCCGGTTCCGAAGCATAGCGGCTCACTATGCTGCTCAATCATACCTAAATCACGACAAGGCTCGCTGCAGCCGATCCTCTTGATTCGCATGTATTTTAAAAGCCTACTAAGTGCAGAAACGTGTCGGGTGCGTAGACATGTAGCAATATGTAAAACAAAAATTTCATTTCTCCTGACACTGCTCAGGCGGATGCAAGGGGAAGATTATGCGGCATATCAGCCGCCCACCGTCACGGGAAAGGCAGTTCGTCATTGCAAACCGAGGGGCAATTTATATCTATGCAATCCTAGTTGTGGCCATGACGAAAGACGTCTAGCGTAGTTGCTCAATTGTCACGCGCTTTTTCCTTGCAGGAAACCGAAGGTTCCTTTGACGGGCGGCAAGTGGCCTAAGTACACGCTCGACGAATCCTGGGTGATCTACCTGGAGCCGAACAACTACACCACTATTGTCGAGCCGAAGAGAAAAATTTGCGAAGTGTGGAAACCGGTGCTCCTCAGGGAGTAAGTATTTGTCACGCAGAAAATAGCGAGCAAAAGTCTCTTGACTGTTCTCTTTGTGTTGAATGGATTAGTACAGCGGTAATTGCACGTACTATAGCGCTCAATATGAGATGCAACACACGTAGGTCAGTTCTTGAACCACCGCCAGCCAAGCACTGCTAGAAATCTCTGCACTTACCTGTTGATGTAAATAATAACGTGCACTCAATGTTTGTGCAGCTTAGGTACTCTGTTTAAGGGCGCGTTATTTCACCATAAATCGGAATCCTCAGCAGGCTCACACCGGACGCGTTGCAAGTCATAATGAGCCTACGTTGTGGAGATCGCTGAAGTTCTAACTTGTACTGCTAACGTTTGTAACCCTGTTCCGCTAGCAAAGAGGGGAAAAGGTTACATATACGAATACGTCGCACGAAGAGTCACCCGCCAGAAGAGCTGCAAAGGTCCTCTTGTCAAGAGAAACCTGGCGGGCTTTTAGGTTTTGGTTTGGTTCCTAAGTAAAGCCGTAAAGCTTAGAAAGGACAGACAGTTGGATGAAAGCTTAAAAAGAAAGAAAGGCATTAAAAAAACAAAGAGGGTTTTGCAGACTTCGGTTTTTAATGTCATTCTTACACTGTCTCAGAAGAAAATATGGCACATTTCAGTGTTACGAACCATCAATGCATGGTTTACCTTTTTTACTCGATTCTGCACACAGTAATTCATTCATTCATTCATTCACAGTAATTCACACATTCATTAGCATCCGCCTAAGCGCCGCCAGGCGGCTGCAGATAAATGCTCCGCAGAATTCGCAAAAGCTTCGCAGTTGAATAAAAATTCGTCTTGGTCCGCGGTTCGAACCCCAAACCACAGCCTATCCGGGGCAGTCACTCTACAAGCTGAGGTAGCCATGAAAGCTAGAAGATTGCATGGCGAGGCTGAACTGATCAACAACTCGAAACGGGAGCGGTGTTAGTCCAATGGGGACTACGAGCCCCTTTATTCACGATTTCTCTCCGCTTTCGCCGTCATTGCTGTCTGATGACCTTAGCTAATCGCGCGCTCCCAGCGATGTTCACCCTCTATGCCCTCCATGGCAATAAAAATTCTGGCCACTTAGAGCGTTTTGAGACCATGTCGGCCTACTAAGAATGCCATGAGCTTAAAATTAACGCAGAAAACTGTGGAAGAGATTCCCTCTTCTGAAACTTCACTTTCAATGGATAGTTCATGTACTCATCGAGCACGTCCATCATGCTCATCATGCCTCAAGGGATTAGGATGGCGGAAAAGCAGCTAGCGCCATCTAGTAGTGCATTAAGGAACTGGGTCGCTACAGTCTCATTTTTCTTTTTCCCCCGACTTCCACATCCCAAAGTAGGGGTGCGGCCTTTACATGAAGGCGGGTCTTCGACAAATAAATGTAGTATTCGGACATTACTAGGGGCTTGTATAACGGCCTGTCCGCCTTGAATGAACTTCAAGCCAGCTCTGTCGCTCCTAACTTATGTTAGCGGCAGCGATGGTGCTCACTACCAGCGTTTCACAATCTCACTTCAGGCTTGAAGAAGTGATCAATCGCAGATTTTGCTGCAATTAGCTTTTTATTCGACTCTCCGCAATAATCGAACACCATTTAAGATATCCCATAAAGGGGCTAACATTGAAGTTGTATGCAGATCAATTAAAATGAACGAAACAGTTCTAAACAAGCACAATCAAGCAAACATGAGCTTAGAAAGCCGCAGTTAGTTTTTCAAAGTTTACTTTTCCTTACCATTACATTCTCTCTGCAAATTTTGAACCCTTAGGTGCGAAAGTTCTTCCACTAGTAGTTTTCTCCATGCTATTGGTGCAGACCTCTGTCTTTGCCGAAACATGCAACATCGTGTTATGACGTTTATTTATTTAAATTTATGTAGGACAGAGCGCTTATATAAATAAAAAATGCAGATAATCTCACGGTAGAGTAAGAGACACATGGCATTTGTTTAGCCCATAAAATAAAAAAGCTGACTCAGACAAAGCAACAACTTGGAAGGCTGCTCAGAGGTGTCTACGCAGGAGCACAGTCACGGCCGCTCAATGGAGGCGCACCATTGAGCGGCCGTGGCACAGTACCCCTACCTACGGAGAAAAAATGTTTCTTTTTTTTTGAATGTATAAAAAGCGAATTTGCACAATAATGTACGCGAGTTCTGAAAAGGATTTGGCAATAACGTTCAGCGCTTTCTTTTCTAGCTTTTATTTTGAGACAAAACTCCTACTGTTCTTTCGGACTTCTAACTGCGAATAAGATCGAAATATTTTCGCAGTAAGTATATGTTTTGGAATAAAAGCTTACTTGCTCACACTATTCTCTAAGACCTAGACAGGGAGGTTCCATTCGGATAATTTTCTTTTTGTTGGGTATTGTAAGACTAATGTTTGGCGGAAAGAGAATCTTCTTCAGTTTCAGGCAATGTTTAAAAGCGAAATTTTCTGCTTGCCCCCCCCCCCCCCCCCCCCCCCCCCAAAAAAAAATGCCGGATTTTTCGAACTGCAGCAGGAAAAAAGGGCGAGAAATAAGAATTCTTTGTTCACGTTTAGAAAATTTTCGGTTGTTGCATGGAACCTAACTTCAGCTTTAAGTTTATTTTTTCACTCTATATTTAAACAGCCTATGTCCTAGGCGAATAGCACAGCGTTCTGCATCATGTTGCAAAAGATGCAGTAATTGTGGAAAACATGTGGCGACTCATTACTTGTGGTTCAATGTAACCTGGTACCTACTGTACGTTCACGAGGCTAATTGCTGACATCTTACTGACTCGCCATACACGGAATATCGTAGCGTATCTCCACCGCAATGCATCCCCGCAGAGTTTGTCAGCGAAAACCATTCACTTTCGGGGCAATGACCTCAACAGAGAACTAGCGCATTCGTGTTTTCAGCTATGCTAAAGGCCGTTATCTTTGAAACGTTCTAAAGCTCTCCGCTGAGATAGAAAAAAGCCAGCCAAGTTACGCATTGAGAACAACCAACTCTGATTATGGAGCCACCGTGGAAAAGCTATGTGGGCTTTTCCGATCACTGGTCAACTGTAACCTATACTTTACATCGATGTACCCTGGGAACCTTCCAGTTTTTTTTGTCCGTGTTCGCCTGCATCACTGCTTTCTTCGGTCCGTCCAGCCCAGAAATTTTCTCACCAAGTTGCATAGTCAAAGTCGCTGCTGCTGTGGATAGCGTGCATTTACGTCATTCTAGCCACCGCACTTACGTACCTCGAGCGTGGGAGACGCCACACTCTGATTGTTTTTCTCCCTCCACCCAGTACAGGAAAGGGAACAAAAAAGGCTTGAGGCGGAGCTCGTACCCTTGAGTGATGACGTCTAAGTAAACGCGGGAATAGCTTCCGCCAACACTCAAACATATCTTTTTCGTAATAAAGTCAACTGTGCACCAGATAGTTCCGTGAAGGCAGTTTTTACAATTCACAGCCTCACGCGCTCAGATACGTCATCCGGTGAACGCACTCGAGGTATCTTACCTGCCTGACTGCTGAATAAAAATGCCGAATTTCCCCTGAACTCTCCGCCACACAGATAATGGGTTGCTTCGGCGGTATAACTCGTGAGAACCCTCGAATACAGATGGTCTGAAATCTCATCTTTTAATTTTTTCCATGTTCATTCAGTCGGACCAGGAGTATTTTCTGGACCAGGAAGAGAGCTAAATAATTGCGTGTTTTATTTCTTTATGAGACCGTCGCTAGCTTAGTAATGATTGAGATACCGCAACTTTTTCAACTTTTTTACTCTTTACTGTATTTGGAAGTAAGCATTTGTTGCTAATATATAATCTTATCATAATCTTGTGCTGTTGATGTGTGTGTGTTCTTTTTTTGTGCTCTTGATAACGCGTTGTGCGAGCCATTTTTTTAACCCATCTCACGTTTGAAGTATGCTTCTGTAAGCACTGCTATATTAATTTCGTACCTGTATGCTCCCACCTGCTTGGTCTTCCGCGACTGCAGTATATACAAAATAAATAAACTTTTTAATGAAATGTGAAAGACGAAAAAGAATATTTGAGAAGGAGAAAAAAAAATCCGTCCGTTTAACACTGAATACTAGTATAAACATAGTGTAAAAAAAAGAGGTTTTCAATCATAACTGAACAAAAACTTTTCATATTCGCCTGGGGCTCAGGCAGGTAAGATGTGAACCGTGTTAAGAAATAATGCAGGGGTCTTTAACTTCACTACCACTTCAATATCAAGGAAACATTCACTACTTAGCAGCTGTGAGCTTTTGTAGTGCGACAATACGAAATACATGTGCGTTTTCAGAAAAATGTAAGTGTTTGCTAAATGTGCATTTTTCTCAATGAAGCGACATACAATAGACCTTCAAATATGGAACAAAAATTGTAGCAGCGCTAAACATGACCGAGTTACCAAGCTTTCAGTATTTGACATAAAGAACTATCAGCGAGAAACAAATTCTAGAAGCTGATTTTTAACACGGAATTACACAGTTCGAGCAGTTACATTTACGGCTCGTACACTGCTACGCATTGTGCAGCTCTTTACAGTTTTTTTTTAATAGATGCAATGCGAAGGCCTTCCACTCTCTTGACAGCATTTACGTACCTCTTAAAACTGTATTGACTGTGATAGATTCTGCAAGGCACTAGGCTTTTTGATTAGCTTAAAATAGCAAGAAAAAAAGAGCGTACAGTAGCAACAGAAAGTGAGGGTAAATACTTTAATAAAAATACTAGGTGTGAGCCGAGCTTTAATCACCTGGGGGTGAATATACTAGTTACTGGGCTTACATGCAAAGTAGAAGCCTTGGTTGGCTTCTACAATGGTAAAAACATCGAGGTAGTGAAATAATCCGCATGGTAATTTTATTTCAATATACTCACACGTGATGCATTTCTACTGGTCCTGTTGAACAGCAGTTAATGTGTCCTTCTTCAAATGCCAATATCAAAAATTTCTTAGCGCTGCTAAATATTTGAGAAATCAGTGCGTTGAAAATTGAAACATCGAGCATCTGGTCTGTCTTGGCAGGCTAGTCCAAGTTGTGTGAGATCCCTACTAGAAGTCCCGGACCAACTAGAAAGCCCGAGGAGAATAGTCTATTTTTTTATGGAAAAAATGCCTTCCTCTTGGTTCCTGCACAAGTTTGCACAAAATGAGACACAAGAACTTCTTCAACGCTGGATTCTTCGCAGTGGCACTGAAGCATCTTGATCGGAAAGCGCTCTCTGCTGAGAGCACGCTAACGTCAGACTTCGTATGCACACTCAAAGTGCACCGCCAGAAAACGATATATTAAAGGATTAGTCAATGGGAATTAAATAGATAAAACATCAAGGTGCACAACTAATGCGTCACTGAAAACCCTCAGACAGACGTAGGAACTGCTCTTTTTCGATGTAAGTTTTACTTAGTACTGCTTCAATCTTTTCACAAGGGGGTGCTACAATGAGAATAGGACGGCGCAAAGCCGTAAGCGCTTTTTCCGGTTAATATTAAGTTGGTTAAATCACACAACTATTCATATGCAGGTCAAAGCCACAAGAACGCACCTTCATACCGGACGAAGATCCAAGAAAAGAAGAAAATGACAAGAACAACGAGGTCGACAACACCGGCCAGATAACAGCCAGTCCGTCCACTTTCCTATGCTCGGCCCTCATCTTGTTTATTTCATTCGCGGGCTTGACGCTTTGTTAGCTGTTTACTTGCTTTCATGCTGCGGTAAGCGCTCACCCGAGCGACTCGTCTGCAGCTTAATTACTGGTTGTTGTGCAAGCTTTCAGCATTCCTGCCACTGAAGAGATAGGAAAGTGCGCAATACAACCTCTCAAACGTGCAGCAAAGCTGACGCCGCCGAAATAAATATATGCGGCAGGTGAAAAATGGCCAGCCTCGGGAAAAGGATGTTGATGGTACCAAGAAAAAGGCGAAGGCTACAAGAATCCTGTTTGCTCCAGCGAGGAGCAGGAAATTTTTCTGAGCTCTAATCTGTTATTCGCGCAAACAAGTTAATGAAGAGGCATTTCTGAAGCTTGATCGCGGTATTATGCTCTGTTTAATCTGTTCGTGAAGCCTATATTACATAAGAGTTAAAATTCGTACCCAGTTCGTAAGCGCTAAGGGTTTATTTTCCTTCGCGCTGGGCCTCATGCCATGGTGTCGGTTTAGCTGGGTAGAGTTTCGAATCACTTTTAGAATTAAACCTGCCCGGAAAGAATTCACCACACCTAATAGCACGGGCCTTCTGGAAGATTGTGCCACAGCCACGACACGAACGACCCAACGAATGCTAGCAGTCGCTGGATACAACAAATTCAACGCGCTAGATGTTCTAATAAATGTCATGCTTTTTTTTATTTTTGTGAAATCTGCGCTGCCACACTTCCTCTGATTTTCCAGACTGATTCTTTCTTGATATCAGGTTCTCCTTGGAATTAATTTTGTCATCATTCATTTCTACTGTGGTTTCATTTCAAGCATGAGTTATTCGCAGAATTCGCCCATTCTCATGAATCAAAGCAACGAATGTACGGCTGTGGTTTGGCGGGCTCTTCTGCGGTGCTCGGCGTGTCACACGTGACATATTTTAATCAAAACAATTACTTCTCTTTCAAAATACGGCAAGTAAGCAATTTTTCAGCTTCTTCTTCTCTAACTCTACAGCACACCACGAATTAAACCAAGAGGCTCCACATCGGGTCATCACTTTGAGCTCGCCTAAACTTTGCAGCGAAGAGTGAAGCAGCATGGGTTCTGGAAATCTACCCGGCTCTAGTACAATTGAGGCAATTGGTTTCGAACCTTCACGCACTGCATGGGGACTTCACCTGACAATGCACTCCTGGTGTCAAGACCGGCGCAGTGCGTCGGTCTTGACACCAGGAGTGAAAGCTGGGGGGGGGGGGGGGGGGTGAGGGGAGGGGAGGGGAGGGGAGGGGGTTGTGTAGAGGTTAGTTATTTTGGTCCCCGATAGTACAGCGCTTGGTGGTGCTCTATTATAGAGGTAAGCATATTATGTATGCATCTATTTACTTATTCATTTAGAGGCGCAGGCTTAATGTAGTGGTGCATGCGGTGATGAATGCAGAAAGGGCAAATGAGCACATTAAAACAAAAGGAAAAAAATAAATGACTCAGTATGCCAACAAGTGTTGAGACCGATATAGCTCTGCAAGCTGCGCGTGAAATCGGCGAAGTCGCGATGAAATATACCAAGGTGAGATTGCATCACAGGGTTGTTAAAACTCAGCATTGTCACACACGGCTTAGGTTTGCTTGGAGAGCGTCGAACAAACGGGCTGGTCGTAAAGCCCGCCAAGGCGCGTGCAACTTGACCATGATGCCAGGCGAATACAGTCAATTTTTCTATGAATGCGTTTATACAGCAAAACAATACCACGAGACTACCACCATGTCTTCATTTTGTTTAGCCCCAGGGCGCGTAGTACAGCACTGTAACCGTCCTGGGAAGCAGATAAGAAGTTAATCGAGCCAAGCGGCTCATTATGAACCGCTTTCGCACGTTTTAGGGGAGAAGGTAGAGCTGCGGCCGATTGTATTCGAAAGAGTGCGGGCATATTGGGGTCCAGCCCTTTAATCGCCAAATTAACTCTCGGAAAACGTACCAAAGGTGCCATATTTTTAGCAGAAATGACTCTTGTCAAGCTTAAAACACGTGCTGAAGGTGGGAAACGCTTTTCGTGGCCAAAATCGCCCTGTTGTGCTTAAAACTGCAACCAACGCAATTGCTGACTGTAACCCGTTTTTGCATGTAGGAGCAGCGCAGCATCGGTCATAAGAGTGCGACTCGTCGTTTGCTATTTTGGTAAAATCTCACATGACGAGTTCAGCTCGTGTGGAAATCGCGCTGTACTTGAACAAACAAGACACATCTTTGGGGACGACAGACGAAGGCTTTGAAGACGACCGATGCGCTTCGTCTGTCGTCCTCAAAGTGTGTCTTGCTTGTTCAAGTATAGCGCGCTTCCCACACGATGAACCATCAACTAGCCCCTTTAACTGCTCTCTACAGCTCGTGGTTGGTGGATAAAGGGCTAGGGGGCCCAAGGATTCGGTACATGCCTATCAAACATCTATATACTATGCAAAGCTCCGCAACGCATGTCATGAGTAATTACAACGTGTAGATCATTGATAAACTGGCTGAATAAAAAGGTTCCGAGTTGGATCTCTTGAAAACTCCAGCTGTCAGGCAAACACGATTAATTTTTTTTTCCCCCACCGTAGGTCACGCGGCTTAGATTCTGACTTGTAGAAAGCTAGCAAAGCAGCTGCCATATGGTTTACAAAGGCCGCGGTGCGATAGATTTTCAAGCAGGGTGCAACTGTCCACCAAGGGCCGGTTGCACGAAAGTGGCGGATTTACTATAGGAATGAAATAACAAAAAAAAGTGGCGAAACTTTCGGTAGCCTAGTTTGATTTCCTCCCAGCGGCCCCTGAGCCTTCCTTTCGAGGCGTGGAATATGGTCGCACTAGGCGAAGCGAAAGCTTTTCTCTTCACAACAGCCACGTCTTCGGTCGTTCGCTGAGCCTGACGAGAAGAAAGAACGAATCGTGTGTAGCACCTTCTTCATATGTCAGTTCTTACTCACCAAAAGTAACTCTGTTCAAGGAAATGACAAGGTTAGTTTTAATGTAAAGACCTGTTCAGAAGCCAAGTTTATAGCCCTGAAGGGATTTTTTTTTAACAGGAAAGAGTTCCGAGTAATAGTTATATTAAACACTTCGAAGGAGAACAGACGGGAGACAGGCGAGAAAGTTTTCAACGGCGGTTCGCACTAGCGCCTTAAAAATTGGAACCATGGTAGCGTCTTTCCAAGTGACAAGAAAGGTAGACGTGCTGACTGACGAGCTAAAGATAGCAAGTATTACGGGTGCTAGAATGTCACAACAGCTCCTCAAGGGACTTCAAGGAGAATCCCCTGCAATTTTCGCCCGAACTGAAAATCTATGGATTTTTCTGGTATACTCACATTTGTCCGGCAGCAAGAATGCATTTTTTGCTGAGAAAGTTACAATTAAATATTTTCCCGCCCCACATTTCAAATCGATATTGTTATATATTGAGTTTTCTGCCGCTAAAGCAACTATGGCTATGATACGCCAAACACAGGATTAGAATACGAAACTGTTTGAAGACGAAACTGTTTGATCCACTCGAGACAAATGTTGAACCTCATTATAATGAAATTGAAGGGGCCCGGAGATTACTTCGTTATAGCCGTACCTTTGTTACAGCCCGTTTTGACTGATATTCCAGGGGGAGTCGTTATTCATTCGTTATATCCATTATTTCATTTTAAACCATTTCGTTATAACGAGGTTCATATTGTCTGCATCGAAAAAGACTCCGTGACCAGTATTTTGAAGGGAAGAGAGGGGTAACACAGACTCTGGGATCCGCACTAATATATGCGTCAAAGTACGCGCTGTGCTTGCGAAATTCTCCGCTGATGGCGACACCTCTACTTTTGTTGTGTGTTTCCTCGCTTATAAAAGCTCCATTTTCGGTAAGATGGGTTTCTTTCCGATTATAACGCTGTAATCTATCAATGTAGGCCTATTCAACTTGTCTACGGTGTCATTTTAACGAAAAAGGGACAGATGTCATCAGCTGCATCGGATGTTTTTCAGCAAATGACGTGTCCTTGACTAAGTCTAGCCTCCCTTCACCGTACGGGCTGCTGTTTTGCATAAAAGAAGCGCAGTTTCAATTCCCGATGAACACAAACCAGAAATATAATGCAATTATCTCACAGATACCTGATTTCTCAGTGAGTTAATCAGCGTTTCACTAAATAATTCGAGGAGTATGGTGTTTGGTTCTTGCGCTAGCAAAACGCGTGTCTACAGATGCAAGGTCACAATTTCAGAAAGCCTGTGAGGAAGCTTACAACTCTCCTGAGAAGTTTTGTCACAGATAACGCTATCTTTCACAGGCTTTTTCAAATTCCATGCTTTTTTCTAATTTCCGGCCTTGACAACTTTTGAGAACAGCGCCCACTGCGAAAGCGCTCTCAGCGAAAAGATGTAACCTGCATGCTGCGATATTCTTGTCAGCTGCGTCAGAATAATATGGCGTATCTGGAACAGGCAGCTCAATAAAAGTTCAGTTTGTTTATCATCTTGAAACTTTCATTACTTTTGTTTTTTTTTCAGGGCAAAGTAATCGTGTTTCTTATTTAATCCATCGCACTCCGCTTCAAAATGGTCAAAGGAGTGAGTGCAGTCAGGGACTGCTCCACTGTATATGCAGAAAGAAGTGAAACAAATGTACTTAGAGCTGTATCCAATTTTCGAATGTTTTGCATGATAAACTCACACCACATGACTCGCATTTGTAGAAATCTACAACAACAGATTCTCGTCTATGTGAGCTTGCTCCTTTCGAACATGGGTCCACTCGCCGTGGCGTTTTGTTCCCATCAGCGTCACGCGTGTTAAAAGGAGCTAGATCGGGTTCTTCTTAATTCGACGTACGCTTAATTCTAGCAAGCTTTTGGTTCCCGTCGAGTCCGGATTATAGAGTGTTCATGTTCAGCATTCTTAAACAAAAATTTTCAAGGTTGGGATATTATAACGTACTGTTACGGCAATGTTGAAGGTAATGCTCCATTCTGCCAGTGCGTATCAAAATCCCTCTTCTAAAGTTTTCCGTCGCTCGCATCGAGCAGCTAATACTGGCATAGAAAACCCTTGGGGAACGTTTTTGACGACAGCAAAAACATTAACAGCTAAAAAATGCAAGCATGCCGACGGGATATCTGCGGAAATACTGATTATTGTAGTGAAATCATATGATATAGGAAGCAATTGCGTTCACGAAGTGTTTCGCGTTGAAATATGCATTCGTTCAGAATTGCTGGGTATGGGCATAGCAACGTGCCTTGTGAGATTACGCAAACATCGTTGGCATGCGAGCCATGCGCCTAGCTTCGGACGCTGTCGGAGTGCGAGGGGTAAGCAGCACAGCAGACGTCCGCTCATTTATTCTCTGCAGAAAGTCGGGATGTTTTTAAGGCAACCGGGCAGGAATTTTTATTTCTTTTTTTTTTGGCATCTCAGTAGCGCCGCACAACTAACACACCACCCTCTTTGTACTTTATATATGTGTCCTGCTTCGAAATAAAATTTCAGTTGTTAGTCAGCGCCCGTGTCTGTGTCTTCTTCCTTCGTGTTTTCGTCCCGTTCCTTGCGCTGTTATTTCATCAACTAATGCTGGACTTGTTACCACGCATTCAGCATTTTTACAGCTAGGTGACACGCGACGAGGCCTTGCGCACAGAGGACGGGTACAGGCAGCTGATGCAGCTGCGGGAGCGAAGAGCAAGTATGCCGTTATCGAGGAATCCGCCTCGCGGCACTCCCCTGCAAACGGCGTGTGAAGAGGATGCGACGAAGACATGAACGAAGAGCTTAAAGAGCAATATCATCCGAAGCTAGAACTTTTAAAACCAGTTCCTCGTAGGAACGAGACACGAAATTACGATGGGTAATAGTTTTCTTGCTTGAAGGGCCTGAATAGACGCTTGAATAGGTGGTCTAGTTGGTCTCGGCATGGACCAAGAATCTACGGATTATTTTTGAGAGCCGTGATGCTCGGCGTGGCGCAGTACACCACACATTTGTATGAAGCGCACACGCGGTGTACTCCGCTGAAAGTTTGTGACACTTGCCGCTGCCTTCTCGCCGCAGAATAGCTTTTTATACATGGTTAGGAAGCCACGTTCCATGGAGAAGCCCGCGCATGGTACGATATTCCGTACGTGAATCCATCGCACTAAAAGCAGTGCGTCCTTCGAGCGCTTTTGACAAGTATGCAGAGCGCTATACTTCGAGAGATTTCGATGCGTTGTGTTGAGTAAGAGATGTAGAATAAAAAGAAAAGTTTGATTATATTTTCGGGTAAGACTTCTTTCGGATATTTTGAGTATAGATACATCGTTGCAGTTTTCCTTAAAGCATGCCTGAGCAAATCGGCGTGAAGCTCACGCGATTACAGGCTACAGCCACGAAAGTTGATTTCTCTCGTGCCCAGCGTTTTCGCTCCAGCTAATCTATTAAGGGAAAAAATCGCCGGCCAATCGCAGCTTGCTCTCGCGCGCAAACAGCTTTGCGATGGCACACCACGTCCAGCGAACGTAAACTATAACGGGCATCATGCGGTAACCCTGAAAGAAGCAGCTCGGAATAGGTATTAAAGCTAAATTTCGAGCTTAAGTATTTTTAAACAGGCTCAAGGCCGCCGTAGGTCATTTGGTAGAGCACCGGACGCGAAATTTGAAGGTCGTGAGTTCGGCCCCCACAGGCGGCATGCAGTTGTTTTTTGATATCTCTAATCAATCATATTTGAGCGCTGCAACAATTGGACTATTAATTTCACATCGATCAACGTCAGAAACTAAAACAAAGAGAAACATTCGAACCCCTTCGCTTTCGTTGGTTTCGCTCACTGTTAGCTTTCTACATTTGGATATCATAACGAGCCCTTCATTGTCCTCCCGAAGAAAGACAAGGTAGTTCAGAAACAAGAGATATCAAAAGCTAATTTCCTACAGCCGGATACAAAGTATTTTACCAAGTGTCACAATAGTCCGAAAACTTGGCATCGAAACGCTACATAATGTGAAACAAGCACACGACCCATAATGGTATCCCACCTTTCTTTGTCTCTTGACAAGTTTCTGGAGCACTGCAGTTTCAGGTATTTCAGTGAGTTCTGCTGAATTAGAAGCACAGAGTGTAGATTGAGGCTGATAGAAGGGAGCCTCACCCCAACAACTTGCGCATACCAGGTGAATAAGAAATACAGTGAAAAAATCGCTTGTTTACATCTTCAGGTAAGACTTCTTGCTGCCATTTTGTGCACAGATAACAGCCTGGCAGACCCCCTTAACGCCAGCAGCAGCAAGCAGGCGTGCAGACAAAACAGTCATAAGCTTGTGCCCCTAGGCTGATGCTTCTCGGATTAAAAGAAACCAAAGCGGGCCTTTCTTGGTCGCGCAGTTGTTTTCTAGTGGTCATTTATTCGCTGGACAGCGCCGATCAGTCGCGGCCTGCTTTCGCGCGCGACTCCAGACCACTTACATCGAATGCAAACAAATAAAAACTTCTTGCGGTATCTCCTAAAGAAGCACCTCGGAATCGGTATTAAAACTAACCTTCCGGCTTAAATAATCTTTGAGGGGTTCGAGAAGTGAATCTAGCTAGTTTGAAAGCAAGAAACACCAGCTTTTAATTTAGAGAACGCATATACAAAATCTTTTATATGACTCGAACGATTATGGGATCACATATGTTTTTGTGTCGAATACGTGTATGACGCCGGGCACCCAGCATAAAATAATATTATTGTTGGTAAAATCTATTTGCTTGACTGTGTCGAACGATGTGCTGCCAAGCTTATATAGTTCAAGAGCGAAACTGTTAGTGTCTCACTTGCGGCGTGAACGGCGTCGGCGTCTACGGCGTGCGTTGACGCAACGCATAACGGACCCAATGACGTCACGCGAGGTAGCTGGTCTCGTGATCCGATGTCACCTGTCACGTGACCGCATGCCCAAACCGACCAAGCGGGCTGTGTACAGATGCTTGTCGACTCACAATTTAGCAGCAAATCGCGAAAGCACAGATTACGGAAGCACGAACAGCTGCGCTGCCCCAGCGCATGAATGACAAAGCATTATTGAAGGGACATTTTATTAAGTAATATTCAGCGAGTTCGCTATCTAACATAAATGTAGCGTCCGAGGTGTGATATCATCATCATCAGCCTGACTACGCCCACTGCAGTGCAAAGGCCTCTGCATTACTCTCCAAGTAGCCCTGTCCTATGGCTGCCGCGGCCACCCTAATTTATTCATTGAGCAGGCTGTGGCCAAATCATTTTGCGGTGAGGGAGCGTGTTGTCGGTTCTGTTCTCCTAGATCAGCCGCACCATCGGCTTGGTTGCGCAATTTCATCGATAGGCGGAGTCTTTTTTTTTTTTTTATCCCGTAGAGAATTGCACGCCACCAGGATTCGAACCTCAGTCATCTTGCACGCGAAGCGTATGCTCTACCTCTATAGCACCTCTGCATCTGCGTGCTATAAAGAGTGCTAAATAGATTTGAAAACGATCACTGTTAACTGTAGCACACTCCGAAAAAGCAGCGAGTCTATAATGTACACATATATGCGTATGGCGTTAGGAAAGGGTTCCTTATGCATTCTTTAATTATGCCATACCAAAAAAAAATTCCATGACTCTCAAGATGAGCGCCACGATTGTTAACCATACAGAGAGTCCGCATGACGAAAAGTCTGCTCAGAAAACTTGGCGAACTCGGAACCCGCACTTCCAATGATCCTACGGTGAGGTCGAAATCGTATTTCTTTCTCTCCACAAGAAAATGTCGGAGCCCGGGAAGAAGGTTTTTTTTTTTCTCTAAAGGAGCTCAGTAGGTGAATCACCTAATCTCTTTGACTCCTTTTTGTGTTCACTGACACCTTTATCTGATGAAGATGGCTCGATCCGGCCCCAAATCATTTTTCAACGGTAATAAAATACAACTCAGATAACCTATCCCCGTTCGTGATTGAAGTGTGGCTTCTGCCTCTTAATCCGTGTAGCCCATTGATCTGAAAAAGTGGTGTATCTCCAAAGACGCTATCAGTACCCCATATGTTTTCAGGACGAGTTCTCCAGAGAAACGATTTGATCCGTATCTCGTTCCACGAACACAGGAACTTTTTTTTTTCTTTTTATAACGCTCCCAAGTGCAAATACACGCTGCGTTAAGCTCAGGCGCTGCAAAAGGGCGACCGGACGAGGGAAGGAGCACGTACGACACAACTGTATGTTTTATTTCAGAAAGGTAGCCGAGGTCACCTTCCGGGGATCCCCCTCTGCCATGGTGGCACTGCAATTATTCCATTGGGCTACTAAAAACTGCTTGGGCCGCTACGAACGCGAGAGCATATTCTGAACGATTAGAGGTCGGCGCTTGGCTCGTAGCGTATTCGGCTAGCTTCTCTTGGCGTAGAACAGACAGCTCACGCAGGTCACGTGTGGCTTCGACAGAGAGCGGAAGCTCTTGGCAATGAGCGCAAGAAGGTGGCGTGCCAAAGCACAAAGAATGCACCAAAAACTGCTTGCATCCGTCGCTAGGCTTTGTGATACGGCGCGGCAATCGTCATGGCAAACTTCAACGCAGGTTACCCATAGCGCCCAAAGCATATCGCACATAAAATCTTATCACCCCACTCGCACTGATCTACCAGCAAGAGCAAACGAAACAAATATAAGAAAGACGAGTTTAACTGGCAAGATCTGAATAGGTAGGGAATATTCTAGGCCGAAAATTACTGCTCCTATCCCCCCCCCCCCCCCCCACACACACAAAAATAGCCGTAATAAGAAAAAGCATACTGCCTAGCCCGTCATCATAAGCACGAAAAGCCGTGCCTTGTCGTACAGGGGCGATGAAAAGAAATGCGAACAGCATTGCGTACATGATATAGCACATGATACATTCTAGGACGACTATAACGTCTTTTTCCTACCACCCAGGTAAAAGTTCCATGAAAATGAATTTTAACAGCGTAGCGCGGTACCTGCGTTGTTCGCATTTATTTTCATCGCTATAGTACTGTAGTACACGATGGCAGCCGTACAAAGAAAAGCAAACGCATCAAAGCGAAATTTGCCTAAGTAGGAATCCTAGTAAAACTGACGGCGCAGGTACATGGCGCTGGCGTGAATGACGTCAGTCACATACCTGCATTAACAACACACGATGTGGTGCGTCAGCTGAAGACGATTTACCTCTGAGGAACAGCAGTACTGCAGATAGTCACCAAAAACGATGCGAAAACACGTTCTTGAGCTAGAACATTATACTCTGCGGCTAATACTGGCTTTTAGCCAGGACGTGTAGCCCTGCAGCCTCTACGATTCTGAATCTTAATTGACTCTTGGTTTGTGAGGAGGCCATTCGCGTTTCGTTGTTTGGTTGTTCACCAGTCGCCACTGGGCGTCATCACATTGCTTGGCCGTCTGGGAGCCATTACATCCAGGGTGAGTTGATGGTTTGAAAGTTTTGCTTACTGTGATTATTATTTCACTTTGGCAGTGTTAAGTCATCAGTGCTTATATGAAAGCTGCTGTGGCAATTCGTGTATGTTCGACGAATATACAGGGTGCTTCACGTAACATGAACCAAGGATTTAAAAAAAGTGCCTCATCGGAGCTGCACGAAACCGACGACATATTGTTTCTCGCCGTGTGGCGCTCCACAGAGAATTTGTTTTTAATTCTGCAAAAAAGGTAATTATCTAAGACTAATTATGCAAATTTTCTATTCACCTTAAGCTGTAGAGGGGGTTAAGAAAGAACCGATGCAAGTTTTTGCAACAACGTATCTGCTAGCTGGTCCTTTTTCCGGCATTTAAAGGGTTAGGAAAGGGCTAATTGCAAGCATATGGGAAAGGTATTTGCCAAGCGGTACACCCAGTTGAGCTTGTGCTGATGAAGATGGTCATCACATGTTTCCACACCGCCTAACACCGGGCCTTTTTCTAAATTAGCATATTTGTACTTATCTTGATTGCGCGCCAAATACTATAATTGAACAATAAAAATTCCGTAACTCTCTTCAATGCGTTTCAAAAATATGTCATTCACAAATCTTATAGGTCAGTGAAAGGAAGGATAAAATGAGCTGAGCTTTCTCATTTAAGGGCACATTTTTTTGCCTAAGAAACATATTGTTCACTGTTAAAAAAAATCGCGGAGCGTAACTCACACAATGTCCACTTTGTATTAACCGCATGGAGTTCCTGAAAAGGGAACAAAAATTAAATCTGAAATTATACTTGCCACACGAAAAAAAAAAAAAAAGAAACGGCATCCTGCGTGACATCAGGCTGGCACATTGGTTGCTGCGTTTATTGCAACACGTGCAAAGTAATGAAAAAGGCCGAGAGAGCATTGATCAGTGCTCTAGATTGTCGCTTGGCACAGTGGCCCCACCTGAACCAGTTCATTTACCTCTTGACGTCTGGGTACACTGCCAAGTTGGCGCCACCTTTAGCCCCTGCAGATACCATAAAACTGCGAAGACTGCAGAGCACTCTGCAACCAGTGACACGAGGCACCTTTGAAAAAAAAAAGTATGTTGCACTCCGACGAGAAGAAAAGTTGACATTCATGCTCCGCCCTATACATCTCTGCTTATACCATGATTACGTGACTTGGCCCATTCAGCATGCAGAACAGCGAACGTGATGTCGACCATGAAATGAACACGTGACTTCGATGATGGCCTGTCACTGTAGGCGCGGTTTACGTGCTTTCCGCGAAGCGCGTGGCAAGCGAATTGAGCACGACTTCTCGAGAGGCACTAAATTCGTGACAGCGGTTACTCTAGGAAACGCGCACTTACGCTGGCTATAGCCTAGATCCCAGAAAAAGTTCACAGGAAGAAATGTGGGCTTTTTCCCACCGCAGCCTTGATCGGTGTGCTTAGATAAAGAGAAATACGAGCAAAAAATACAAAACAAAAGCAGTCGCGAAATCCACTTTCACCATGATCATGAATTATTCAATACAAACAGGAGCATACGTCCGCCCAAGCCCTTTCTCCTTCTTTTGATACAAGTTTTCTTTTTATTGGACGGGCACTGCAGCAGTGGAGCGCTCCTTGCTAAACTCCAGACAAACTGTGGAGTGTAAAAAAGTATCGGCTGTGTTATTTCTTGCGGCCACGGCCGTACGCCAACAGCCTTGAGTCACGTGCCGCATAGCGTGGCAGCCATGCAAAACCGTCCCATCCTTTCTGCAGCTACCTGCTTGGTGCTCACAGCAATTTACCCTCCTCCTCTAGTCTCTATGAGACGAGAGGCGGTGAGTGTTTGATCGCAAACAACTCGCGGCGTTTCTAGCGTCTCACTTTTTTCTTCTTTTCCTCACCGCTTGCCGCAACCTTGCCCACTCGGAATAAAAAGGATGGCTCCGTTTCGTTCTCTCGTAGCATTCCCCCGTGACTCGCGCCTCAGCCGGCGGGCACTTCACTCCGCTTCCTATTGGCAGCAGTAGCCACTATGAGACTCTCGTCACACCTTCATTCGTGGCTGTACGCAGCGTTCGCGTTGGCATGCATCTCGAAGAGCCAGCTCGCCGACGGAGCTAATCCCTGCAACACCGTGGTACGCACGCAGAGTGGTGTTGTAAGAGGCAAGTGTTTGAGCATCGCTGGAAAAAGCGTGGAAGCGTTCCTGGGCATACCGTACGCGACACCTCCACTCGGTCCCCTTCGCTTCAAAAGGCCTCAACCGCCCATACGATGGAGAGGAACCCTCAACGCAACGACACTCCCGAAAGCTTGCCGGCAGCTGCCTCTCAGGTTCCTGCCGAACGTGACCATCGACTATTCCCACACTGCGTCCGAAGACTGCCTTTACCTCAACATCTGGAAACCCGCCTCCTCGTGTTCTTCTCAGGACAGCAGATGTAATCGGAAGCGTCCAGTGGTGGTGT
Organism: Amblyomma mixtum; assembly: GCF_055824585.1. Taxonomy (NCBI): domain Eukaryota; kingdom Metazoa; phylum Arthropoda; class Arachnida; order Ixodida; family Ixodidae; genus Amblyomma; species Amblyomma mixtum. Next base: position 114,982,420 of record NC_143017.1, read on the forward strand.
TCATTCACGGTGGTGCGTTTCAATGGGGTGACTCGTCTCTGTTCGTTTACAATCCGTCCAACTTCGTCGCGCTCACTGATGTTGTGTTCGTGACGTTCAACTACCGGGTGGGCATTTTCGGCTTCTTTCACTATGACGCGGCTGGCATTCTGGGCAACATGGGCCTGTGGGATCAGAACCTCGTGCTCAAATGGGTGCGCAAAAACATAGATCGGTTCGGCGGAGACCCCGAACAGGTCACGCTCTTTGGCCAGAGCGCTGGGGCAGCGTCCGCGGCCATTCACGCAGTCTCCCCGCATAGCCGTGGCCTTTTCAAGAGACTGGTGCTGCAGAGCGGAACGCCACTCACCCTGATCCTAGGTAAGGGGTTCGGAGGCAAAGCCAAGGTAGTCCTCACAGCCGCTGCAATGAAGTGCTACGATAAGCGCAAGAAGCTCGATGAACAGGGCAAAACTATCGCTGACTGCCTGCGCAAAGCGGATGCTTCGGATATGTTGCAGAAGATTGATTCACTCGGTCTACTCCAGCAGATGTATCCACCGAGCGACAGCGATGACTTCATCCCGGGAAAGATATTATCCGCCGACACTTGGAAACACTTGACTGCGAAAGATATCCTGCTAGGGTCAGTGGCCGACGAAGGTACGGTGTTTCTCAGCTTTCTCAAGGAGTCGGTGCCCATATTCGGAAAGCTACTGTTCAGCGATTACCGCACCCTAATCTCGGTCGTAATGTCTGAGATGTTCAACATCGACACCGATGACGGCAAGGGCATTGTGGAAGCCTACTTCGACGACTCATCAGACGAACCTTCCGAAGACGAAGTGTTTGCGACCATCTGCAGGATGATTGGCGATGCTGTGTTCACTTGCCCGACTTTCTTCTTCGGACAAATCGCTGCGAAACAAGGCATAAACACCTACCGCTATCTGTTCAACTACAGGCCGACGCATAGCTTATGGCCAAAGTGGATGGGTGTGGTTCATTCGGATGACCTCCCTTACACTCTTGGATCGCTACGCTTCTTCAACGACGGCAAGCTCCTGGCCCATCAGCTTGGTCCGAATGCAGTCAAGTATGCTGAACGCCTACACTACACGCCTGAGGAAGAGGCGTTCATGAAGACAACAGTTGAGATTTGGTCGTCGTTCGTGAAAACAGGGTAAGTGTGCAGGTTGGAAGCATGGCTACGCAGTGTAAAGCTCCACATTTCAGACTCGAGCTTAAACAATTCTTTCATTACGGATGTTCTTTTTTTTTTCAATGTGTTAAAGCCTATTGGCTAAGCGGATGATGAGAATAGCGCGCGTTTTTTGAAATTTAAAATTGAGTTTGCTTTAAAACTCAACAAAGCATGCCCACAAATTCTGGACAACGGTATCTTTGAGCGCAAAATAGATTATTTTACGAAACTTTTTTACATGTGATAAGATTTCGCACTAGCAGTCAATATATCCGCACATCTCTCTTCGGCAGGCTTGCATTTTTTTCTACCGTTAACAGTGTTGCTTTTGTAAAGAACGTTCTCTATGAGTTTCCTATTGCTGTTCACAACTGGATGCTAGCGATGGACAAACAGTAAAAGAAAGATATTTCTACACAACGGAGGAATGTACCATTACCGTCAATAATTCCTAACAGCAGCTTACAAAATATTCTAATATTCAAAATGATGCCCGAGAACTCAGGACTTATCGCACTTTTTGATGAATTCAACACAGCAACGGCAGTGTCGAATATCTTTTTAAACATAGCATAAAAGTGTCATAGCTGACTGAGATGTAACCGTACAATTTACTCATGATCTAAATCTTTTTTTTCCAGAAAACCAGTGCTGCCTCCACCTGTGGTACAATGGCCCAAATACACCATCCAGAACCCAAATGTAATACATATTGAACTGAACAAGTTCACCAAAAAGCGAGACAATCTGCATAAAATATGCAATACATGGAAGTCCTTCTTGATGGGAGCGTAAGTAAACTTGAAATTATTCCAGAATGTTTATGCAATGCGCAGTGTTTGCTGATTCTTCCGATCAGAGCTGGCCTCATCTCCTAGCTTCCAGTCTTCTGATAAGAAACGCACACGCATACTAACGGGCGTTTCGCGTGTAAAAGCCAATGCCGGGCATAAAGTAAAAAGAAATGAATTGGGACCACTTCGATTGAATCGCGAGCAAGAACTACTGAGCCTCTGATGTGAACGAAATAGTAAATAATTCTGTTCGGGACTTTCAAATAAAATTGTCAGGTAATTCGATCCTTTGAAGGAAGCCGATCAACGTCATCAATTATGCCCTGTTATGGAGGCGGGGTCCCTCTTTTCGAAAGTAATATCCTCCTACAGCGAAGTTTTGAGCAGAAATGTGGATACGAAGGAAACGGGTTCACCTTAAATTAAGAACAACGCAGCAACTATGGAACGAAAAATGATAGGTGTAACGTTAAGAGACCGGAAGGAAGAAATTGGCTTGGGCAAGGCATGAAATGCGAAGGCAAGATAACCGCTCGTCCTTGAAGGTAACGGACTGGATTCCAAGAGAAGACAAACGTAGCAGGGGGCGGCAGAAAGGTGGGCGGATGAGATTAAGAAGTTTTCGGGAATGCGATGGCCACAGCCTGCAAAAGACAGGCTTAATTGGTGAGACCTGGGAGGGGCCTTTGCCCTGCAGGGGGCCTAGTCAGGCTGGTGATGATGATGATGACACCGAGGTTTGAAAGCTTCCTTACAGGCTTTCAACGTTCCACGCATACTATTACTTTCCACAAAAATAAGATAGACCAATCAATCTGTAACATGCTGCATGCTCTGACTGCACTTCAACTGCGCCAAAGCACCTTAAGTTGAGCGCTAAGAACACTATAGGTGGGCAGCGTGGCATGCCGCGTTTCGTAATAATAATTTTTTTTTTACTGCCATAATGCGTCCAGAGCGGACGCAGAGGCCGGCCCACAGAGATTCTCTGATGTTTACACTGTAAACGTACCAATCACGCTAACAGAAATTCATCTGAAGTGAGAACCGCCAGTTATCCGTGGTGTTGAGAAAGTTCATTGAATACTGATGAAGCAGGATGAAGCAGAGGCACAACGTTTCATGTTTAAGTCTGACTATTGCCGTTATTTTCTTCCTTTTTAGAAATGCGACGGAGCAAAACACTGCATAACAAGGCACTCCATCGAAGCAAAACAAGCCTACATCAACTGGACAAGTCTAGTCAACAGCACCTTTGGCATGTCTTTTTTCTTCAATACAACGTCCTTCCTCTACCCTGCACCTGTCTCTTCAATGTAGCATTGGTTAATAATCAAGACTTAAGATTATTGGGAATGCAAGGAACAAGCGATGGTTAGGTTTGGCAATTCTTGCCTAATCTGAAGCGGACTCGCGGAAGGCCCGAGCCCAAAATTTTGGAGAAACGCTTCTAGTTTGCGCAGCTGCCACCACGTGTTGCATGGCGCTTAACATCAAAAATTACCACCGGAATTTTGAATCTTTGGAAGGCTCTACTGTTTTCCTACAGCCGCCAGAACCGGTATGGTGTATAGCATATAGGTTCAGTGCCCCAAAGCAATGGGGCATTGACACGGGCTATGGGCTATGAGAGACGCTATGGTAGAGAGTTCCGGATTGCTTTCGAGCGCATCGAATTCTTTAACGTTCTCAGACATCGCAAAATCGCAAAACACACGCGCGTCTTGCGTTTTGCCTCAGTGGAAACGCTGGCGTCGCGGCCAGCATCGAACGTGCTTCGGCAATCATAGCAGTTGAGCGCCCTAATCGCTGGGCCACCTCGCCGGGCCAGGCCGTCAGAACTAGTTCCAGGGAGCGGCGGAAGCATTCTATAAGTCATATGCTGCAGCGTGTAGCTATCAATGTCATCAAAATCATCAATATCAACATCATCGTGCACCACCCCACCAGGCTGTTTAGTTTTCTCTCAATTAAAAATCAAAATGTTCCCCCTGAGTTACCCACTGTCCGCTATTAGCAGCCAACGATGGCGCTAGTTGCTGAGGTCCATTTATAGTTGACTCATTTAAGAGCGATGATAGAGTAACCTCCATAAATAAGGGAGCAACACAGGGCAGCATAAAAAAAGGGGCTTTAACTTGAATCTTAACTGGAAAAAGGCGGAAGGAAGTAAATATAGGAGAGCCCACTTGAGCCCGCCTGACGGTCACGCGGATTCTGTTCGTTATATCAGACGTCCGTATGAAGTGGACTCTTCATAAAACAGCCAAAAATATTATGTCCAACCAAAGCTTCGTTTGTTTCTTAGAACGCTAAGTTATGCGCGTCTGCTTGTTGAAAGCAAACTCTACCACGGCTCTTTCCAAGATTTCTAGGGCGCACATGTCCTCACTGAGACCATTGCTTCCAGCAATAAACTTTCGGGACGGGGTATAACTAATCATATTTCAAGCGTTAATAGGAGCTAATGGTAAGTCGACCGCATTAATCAGATTCCTTGCTTTAGTGGGATGCTAGGACTTCGCGTTCAACGGCTTCGTCAGAGCACGTGGTTCTGCGATGATGTGGCCAGCAGGAGTGTAGTCAACAGTGGAAACATCTGGTCAGCTATCCATCAACGACGCGTTGCCACAGATCTACATGCGTCTGATCACACATGTTTTAGAGTGCCTCATACATCGTTTTTAGGCCCATGCAGCCACTAAAGTAGCGCTGCGCTCGTGGAACAGAATGTATCAGCTGCACTGAACGCTGCCCGACGCTGCCTGCACGTGGTAGCAGGCGAAAGATGGAGCCGACTGGGCAGGTGACGTATACAACGTGTCAAGCATGGCCAGCAGGGTATTTCATCTTCTCAAATCGCTGCTTTTGGCTGATCCACGACCGTGGGCAGTAGCTTCGCTTTCGACTATGCCCCTGTCACGCGCCCACCACGCTTCTTCCACTTTGGATGCTTTGCCCAGCCGGCAGAACACGCAGGCAAAGACCGCCCTCGCAGGCGGATCGGCACGCGCTTGGGCCGCGGCTACACTGTTTAAATGCTGCGTTTTGATTGCATTTTTGGGTAGACATGTTTTTTCGGGGCGCTGTCGCGAGGTATGAGAGGCGCTCTTCGATCTCCGCGCTTGCTGGAAGCTTGACCTGTTCAATTTCGGGGGGCGTTTACGGCTCCTTGTCGTTCGGTATATTCGACTGGCGCGGCCAAAATTGTTCGTTGTATCTGAGACGAACTGCCGTTGTCATGATGCGTATTTTGTTGGTGGCACCACACTCGTTGGTATTAAGCGAGCGCTCCTTATATCTTCGGCCGTTATAAGTGTGCTCGACTGAATTCCTAAACGCGCATTCACAGGGAAAGCAGAAATTCCAGTTAAGCTGATTAATGAACTTGATCCAAGAAGCAAGGAAACGTCATTAGAAGCATTAGAAGTATCAATAAAAAATAAGCGAATTCCGTAGAGCTGGCGACAGGGTAAAATGAATTTTATTTATAAAGACACAGCAGACAGGATGGACATAAATTCCTTCATACCGATTACGATACCATTTCTTATATACAGGCAGGCAATACAGGCGGTGAAGCAATAAATGGAGACTTGGAGAGAAAGTAATAAGATATTCGGAGAACTTCAGGATGGGTTGGCTAATTTGGTTAATGCGAGATGTTTTACTTTACCCACTTTAATTCCCTGCCGGCGCTAAAAAAAGAAGACTTTACAGCAAGAGCCGCAAAATCAAATCAACACAAAATTAACGTAAATCGGCTATGCTTACGCTGGAATCTGTCTGAGGAGGTAGTAAATAAAGCGAAAAGCTGGTAGATTTAGCATCTACGAAGCCCTCCAGCTTGAGCAGTTTTGTAGACCCCGTCGCGCGAGTAATAGCTCTCCCCTGACGCTCGCGTCAGTTGGGAATTTCTCGAGTACTGACACGGGCGCCGTCAGGATCTCCGCATGCGCCTTATACGTTACCATGCACTATGGAGTGAGGAAGCTGTCCTGTATCGGCAGCTATACACAGATACCTTTAAGTCGCCAGAAAACCGACTTGCGAGTCGCCACCCCCCCCACCCTGGCACAAATGCAGCATGTATCTTTCGAGCACCCCCCCACCCCCTCCGCCCCTCAACCTCTTGATCCTCTACCATCTGGTATTAGAATATGCGAGCGTCCCTATACCGACCATCCCCCACCCAACAAGAGCCACGTGAGAACACTGGCTCTCCCTAAGAACCAAGAACTTACCAAGCATAGTCTTTTTAAATCAGCTGCTAGACATCGCCTTTATAACTCGCGTTATGTATCCCGAGCCTTCATGCCTCAGTATTTTTTTTTAAATGCAGCTAATCCTGACTTCTCGCTAGTGCAGCGTAAAATTAATATTTTAGCCTTTGCTGATGTCACCATCTTTTGTTCTGATAAAAGCAATACGATAAAAAAAACAGGTTTGGATAGGTTAGGAGCACTTGGTGTCTTCAAGGAAAGAAATCTGCAACATCTTCGTGGCGACATTGCGTTGTGACACCGTTGAAAGTGCTGCATTGTGCGAAGAAGGTACATGCTCTATACGTAGAATTTTTGTTACTTTTCTGGAGCGCTGTCAAAGGTAGCCTATATGTAGTCAGAATTTCTTGCTCCCTTGGTAGAGCCTGGTGGATCACTCGGCGCTTTTTCTTAGATTACCTGCACGGCCTCTCCAAAAGGCAGATGACAAAGGTTCTTTTTTTTTATTGCGACAGCGTGCCTGCTGGCATAAAGTATTGTTTACAGATAGAGATACACACCGGTCTCTCGAAGGACGTCCAGTAACGTACGGTGATGCGGCCCAGCGATCCAGCCTTATACATCCGGCCGTCGAGCTGGGGGCGGTCCGCACCGAAGAATGGGCTTCTGCCGGATGGCGCCCAAAGGTCCTTATCGTTCATTACTTCCTACAACCGTATACTAGCCGCCCTACCTAAACCTTCTTGACACCAGTGTATTAAAGCGAGTTCAGGGGTTGCAGGTTTAATAGGCCGCCAAAACCTTTTCTATACTTCAAACGTGGACTTTGTGCGTTTTGACGTGCATTTGTGCCAAGAGGAGATTGTTGCCATGAATGAATTGCTACCATGAATGAATGAACTGCTACCATGAATGCTATCATGAATGAATTGCTACCTGTGCGAACAACAGGAAATATGAAAAATGAAATGATTTGTGTTGTGTCGGCATATTGTGTTCTTGCGGGATGTACTTCAGCACTCTCATAAAAAGGACATTTATGTCAGGCCTTGCACTATAAAGTATATTCAAGGTTATAAACTTTCAGTGTGTGCCCTGTGTACCCTGTCAGTAAAGGCCTATCACTAGGCCTAAAGGCCTAGTGATCCACCTTTCCTCTCTGCTCTTCCTATCTCTCGCTTCGTTCCCCTTCCCACTTGTAGAGTAGCATACTGGGCATCGCCTAGTTAACCTCCCTGCATTTCCGTTCACCTTTTTCTCTTGCCGCTGTGATGAAAGCCCCCGGAACTCCGTGCGAACTTTTCGTGTTATTATTACTTTAGCGTGTGAAAAAGCAGTATGATGAATGAAAACGCACACCGCTGTGTTCAACGAAGTCAGTGCACACAGAAAAGTGTACTAACGCGACAGCGTTAAAAGCCGCGTTCAGCAGAAAATCCGGTGTTAGCGCTGCCGGTGGTGGCAGGCAGCCGCCAGGGCAACCTAGGAGGCGGGTAGGACTCTTAGGTCACGTGACCCTCCGGTGCCACCACAACCTGTCCACCGCATAGTGAGCAAACTGCCCACCGAGACGGATTGTAATTAAATTAATGCTTGGTAGCTCAGGAACAGCAACGTGGGCCGCAGTAGGCCTAGTGCTGCGAAGACCTGCCATCGCAGGGCAGTGGCGCATCACTTAACCGCTGTACCACTGCACCGTGAGGGGTATGAGGACTACCAGGGTGAATGTAAAGTATAGAATGACCTTCTACACATATGGGGAATTAAACCATATGATAGAATTAACCCTTAGGCGGCGCTTAAGTGTCCTTCCAATTTTTTTTAGCGTAGGAGATGTATGCTGCACAAGCTTAACGTCCTGACTGGTTGCCCTTCATTGATGTGGGCGCCTTGGGGAATTTTCATGTGCGGGAGGATTAACGGAGCACTGGCAGCGTCAGACCGTGAGCCGAGACCGCTGAATTCGACCCGGTCAAGTCAGGCACGCGGAGGGTCAGGGAGGTTCCTGATATATTCCGGGTAACAACAATAAAATGCTTCGGAGATGGCCCAGTAGCCTAAGGAATGAGTAAGCGAAGCTTCTCTGCTACGCCACCACTGGTTCGAACCCTGAGTCATGGCGTCGCTTTTTTTACTGCGTTAGCTGTAGAGCCTCTTTTCAAAATTAAACGCCATGGTTTATGTGTGAGCGTGTGCGTAAGTGCGTGCGCAAGTGCGTGCGGGAGAGCGAGTGCGTGTGCGTTCGTGCGTGCGTTCGTGCGTGCGTATGTGCTTCCGCGCGCTTCTTCGTTTGCGTGCGTGTGCAGCCTCCACCTTTGATGCAAACTGCGGTGGACGCACATCCGGGCACTTAGTGGTAAAAATGCATCTTCACCCACCTGCACCCGACGCAGCCGAGGCGGACTGCTCTGAATGCTCCAAGCACGCCTTCGGCCAAGCGTTCTACGATATAACGCCAACAAGCATAATCCTCTCGCCTCAGGCACCAAGAACCCGAAGTGCGACAGCGAGAAGCATATGTAACAGGGTGAGCTCACGGGCTAGTTGGTTATTCATAATAATTTTTTCAACAGCGCATGCTACACAAGGACACAAGACGACACAGCGCTCGTGTGTGTGTTTCCTCGTCTTGTGTCCTTGTGTGGCATGCGCTGTTGAAAAAATTAGCAGATGTAAGCCTCCTGACAGGGAATTCAAGATCAAGCAGCCTGACCACAGCGTGATGAAGCCGCCCGCTAGCGACCGGCATTTATTTTTTTTATAAGCACAACAATGTCGGCGCATCGGCATAACACAAAACCGTTTCATCGTAGTTACTTTTCGTTGGAGTAGCATCTTTCTGTGGGCAATCATTATCGCATGCCAGCGAGCGCATCCATTTCCGCATTGCCCTTGGGTGTAATAGCTTCTGGTTTTTTTTTTTCCCCTCTTAAGTATCTCTACCGTTGCAGCATGGCTGCCTTTCCTTGTTTATTTCCGTCGCGTGCAACAAAGTATCTTCGGACTTGAGAAAAAAAAAGGGGCGTCAATTTTTACATCTTTTATTTTGTGATAATAGTTGTAATAACTGGGATGCAACGTGTCGAATGGACACGGGGGCTATAACAGATGCTGTAGGGTGAACTCCAGGTTAACGAAGACCGACTGGGGTTCTTCAACGTGCGCTGACATTGCACAGCGCACGCACGTTTTTTTTTCATTACGGCTCCGTCGAAATGCGGTCCGGCGGCTGGGATCGAATTCGCTATCTTGGGATCAACAGCCAAGCGCCACAGCCGCTAAGCTATGTTGCGTCTTTATGTCTGTTGTGTCTTGCGTCTAAGCTTGTGTTGTGTCTTTTTTCGCGCCTGTAACCAAAGATGAACAGTTACCAACTTGCGCAGCAAGGTGTTCTTTTAAGGTTCTTACGCACTATATGCTGAGGCAACAAATGCCTCCGAAAGTAAATGCTGCGCTCCGTGGTTGGGACGTTGCGCTTTTGTTTCACATATTTAGGGTACATGACACAAATAAAGGGAAACTATTCTCACTCGGTGCTCTATGAGTTAGATCAGTCCTAACAATTCAATTAAAACTATACGCAAACATGAGAAAAGGAGACACTCTAATTAAACTCAAGATTTCACATCGATCTGGCGTACAACACTCTAGAATTCCCAAATGCACATTATAGAAGCGCCAATTAGGTTTCTTCCTGGACATCGAACTTCCTTCAATTTGTTGTCGCATAGACTCGGTGCCATTTTCGTGCCGCCTAGCGCAGACAGCCATCGGTGAATAAATCTACGCGCTAGCATACCTCATATGTATGAAAATATATATATATATATCTGCCTGGTTGCAAAAAAGTGCGCCTTAACCGAACCCCGAACCGGTCGGAACGGTCTTCAGTTCCAAGATGGCGAAACAAAAATTTGGGTTCGGTTCGGTTACAGTTCCTGGCAAAAATACAGGTTCGGTTTAGATTTGGGGTTCAGGACCGGTTCCGGTTCGACTCCCTGGTTGAAAGCGTGACGTAGTGCTAATAGGACCGGTACAGCTGGTAGTCTTAAATGTGTGCGGTGGACGCAGTTGAGAAAGCATTTTACCCGTTTCGGAGATATGATATGGCGCTTTCTTCTGTTTAGGACACATTCAGCTTTCGCACATTTCAGGGCTGAAAGCGGTTGATATTTCTTCTGATATGCATGCATTCATTAGTAAAATATAATGTAAATAATAATGTAAAAAAGTTTCAGGTAATGTTGAACAATATGGGCAGTAAACAGCAGTTTACGATAGGCACACAAGCACTGGACGCGGTAACAGAATTAATCAACTTAAGGAAAAAGTGGCTACAGAGCTGCACCATGTGAGTAAAGTAGCTGGCGAATAAGAATAGGGTGTATATTCGGCAGGTACCCTCAGGTGATCAACAAAAGCTTAGCAGTGTACCTCAAAAGTAAAGTATGAGATCTGTATTCTGCCAGTTTTCCTCTATGGGGCAGTAACTTGAGAATTAACGAAATGGCTTCAAATAAATTGAAGACAACGCAGCGAGCTACCGGAAAAAAATGACAGCGGGTGACGTTGGGCGGCAGGAAGAGATCAGAGCAAGTCAGCGAACAAACGCGAGTTAATGATACCTTAGGTGAAATCAAGAAGAAAGGAGCATATGCTGAGCATGTAACACGATGACAAAATAGCCGATGATCGCTTAGGTTAACGAACTGCTTTGTGACAGAAAGCAAACGCCGGGGGGCGGCAGAGAATGAGATGGGCGGTTGAGATTATTAAGTTCCTGGTCTGTGCAAGTAAGGGCTAATAATTGGAGTTCGATTGGAGATGTTTCTGTCCAGCGGTAGATGTAGTTCAGCTTTTGGTAATGATGATTACCGTGATAATGTTTTCACAGCGCCTTACAGCGCGCCTTTTTCTAAGTTAGTACATCAGTACTAATTTTGATCCCACGCTACTTAGCGTAACTGGAAAGAAAAACGGAGAAATAAACTAAGTTTTGTCAATCAAGAACGTACTTTTAAAGAGAAATTTTCGGCCTAGCATACAGTTCACCGTGAAAAAAAAAATGACGGTCGATTTGCGTTAGGCGAAATGTGAATTAGGTTTCAGATTCATTTCGGTGTTCAGATTCAGTGATCAAGGATGGCAGTTGTTCGGATAGCGATAATGTGCTTATGTTTATTTTGGTCATCCTTTACATACACAGATCCCTAAGAGTGCTCGTACCATTCCTGGCGCAGTAGTGCAGCGGTTAAGCAGTGTGCCATTGCCATGCGATGAAAAGTGATGCCATAAGTGGGACATGGGTTGCTTGGGTTGGGTTGCGACCCAGGTTTCTCTTCCCGACCAGGCTCTAACGATTAAATGAGCTGCCACTTAAAACGACTTTGGTTACGTTGCCCACAATCTGGTGGGCAGGTGAGCAGTCTGCCACAAAACCGGCTTCAGACAAACAGACAGGCAAAGAAAGAAACGCACAGCGGTCACGCAGGGTAATGCCCACTATAAGTGCTCGCGCACTAAAAACACATCGCGGGCTCTAACTCACAGGATGTTCGCTTGTATCATTTTCACTGCGCTCTTTAAAAGTGAACAGAGACTAAAGGTGAAGGTATTCGTTTCACCCAAAAGAAAAGAAATAAGACATCCTGCATGGTAGCATGTTACGATAGCGGTTCCTGCATGTGTTGCGCCCCGCGCAAAGCAGAGAGGCCGCGAGAACCATTTCCAATGATCGCTGCTCTAAGTTGTCGCTCGTCACTGTGGCCCCAACTTAGCCAGTTCATTCACCTCTATAGGTGTGGGCAACACAGGCAAGTTTGGGTCAACAGCTGCAACCATTGCAGGGGCCATCAAAATGCGTACTCTGCAAAGCATTCTGCAACCAGTGTGACTAGGAAGCATTCCAAGAAAAGAATAAGAACGTTCCACTTACGCAACATCCAAAGCTGACAAACATCCTCTGCCCTCTGAACACCGCGATCATCTAACTTGGCCCATTCCTCATGGAGAACAGTAAAATTGAAAGCCACCTGCCACAATAGGCGCAGTTTATATGCTTTCCATTCAGCGTGCGGCCAGCGAATTGATCAAGACGTCTTGAGAGGCATTGAATTCGCGACAGTGGTTGCTACAGGAAACGCGCTCGTTCCCTGGTCAGAGCATAGGTGCAACAAAAGTCACTTGAAGAAATGCGATTTTTCTCACCTCAGCGGACCTGGGGGGGGGGGGGGTGCTTAGATAGGAGAAATACGAGTAAAAAGTGCCAAAACCTAAACTTTGGCGAACGCTACTTTAACGGCGATCTTGAATTATCACTACAAACTTCATCATACGTCCTTTCATGCCCTTTCTCCTTCCCGGATATGTGTTTGCGTTTTATTGGCAGGGTGGTGCAGCAGTGGCGTCCTCCTTCCTAACCTCCACACGAACTGGCGGCTGTAAAAAAAAAATAGCTGTTATTATGCGCGGTAAAGGTCATACGCCAACAGAGTCGGGCCACGTGCCACATACCGTGGCAGTCACGCAAAACCGTCCACTCCTTTCTGCCGCTCCACGTTTGGTGCGCACCGCAACTTGCCCTCCCCCACCTTCACTCTCAGCGAGACGAGAGACGGCAAGTGCTTGATAGCAAACACACTCCGGGCGTTTCTGGCGTCTCACTTTTTTCTCCTCTTCCTTGCCACTCGCAGCAACCTTGCCCACTGAGAATAAAAGGGATGGCTCCGTTTCGTTTTTTCGTAGCCTCGTAGCACACTCGCGTGACTTCCAGCTCACCCGGCGGGCAATTTGTCTCGCTTCCTCTTGGCAGCTGTAGCCGCTATGGGGCTCTCGTCACGCCTTCATTCCGGCGCGCCTGGCGAACGGGCGCTGCTGTGGCTCTGGACAACGTTCACGTTATGTATCTCGAGCTGCCAGCTCGCCGACGGAGGTAATCCATGCAACACAGTGGTTCGCACGGAGAGCGGCGTTGTCAGAGGCGAGTGCTTGAGCGTCGCTGGCAAAAGTGTGGTAGCGTTCCTGGGCATACCGTACGCAGCTCCTCCGCTCGGTCCCCTTCGCTTCAAGAGGCCTCAACCGCTAATACGATGGCAGGGAACCCTCAACGCTACGAAACTGCCGAAGCCTTGCTGGCAGCTGCCTCTCAGGTTCCTGCCGAACTTGACCGTCGACTATTCCCACATTGCATCCGAAGACTGCCTTTACCTCAACATATGGAAACCCACCTCTCCGTGTTCTTCACAGGATAGCAGGTGTAATCGGAAACGTCCTGTGGTAGTGTTCATCCACGGTGGTGCGTTCCAGTGGGGTGACTCGTCTCTGTTCGTTTACAATCCGTCCAACTTTGTCGCACTCACCGATGTTGTGTTCGTGTCGTTCAACTACCGGGTTGGCATTTTCGGCTTCTTGCACTCTGACGCGGCGGGCATTCTGGGCAACATGGGCCTGTGGGATCAGAACCTCGTGCTCAAATGGGTCCGCAGAAACATAGAACGGTTCGGTGGTGACCCCGAACAAGTCACGCTCCTTGGCCAGAGCGCTGGAGCAATCTCCGCGGCCATTCACTCAGTCTCCCCACATAGCCGCGGCCTTTTCAAGAGAATGGTGCTGCAGAGCGGAACTCCACTCTCCCTGATCCTTGGCTCAGGATTCGGCGGCAGAGGCAAGGAAATCCTCACCGCACTGGCAATGAAATGCTACGATAAGGACAAGAAGCTCGAAGAACAGGGAAAAGCTATCGCGGGCTGCCTGCGCAAAGCGAACGCTTCAGCTATGTTACAGAAGATCGATTCACTCGACCTAATCCAGCAGATATACCCACCGAGCGACAATGATGACTTCATCCCGGGAAAGATCCTATCGGAGGACACCTGGAAGCACTTGGCGGTTAAAGATGTCCTGCTAGGCTCAGTGGCCGACGAAGGCACAGTGTTCTTCCGCTTAATCAAGGCATCGGTTCCCATATTCGGAAAGCTACTGTTGAGCGATTACCGCACTCTGGTTTCCTTCGTAATGTCCGAGATGTTCAACATCGACATCGATGACGGCAAGGACCTCGTTGCAGCCTACTTCGACGACTCAGTGGACGAACCTTCGGAAAACGAGGTGGCTGCGACCGTCAGCAAGATGATTGGTGATGCCGTGTTTACTTGCCCGACTTTCTTTTTTGGACAAATAGCTGCTAAACAAGGCATAAACACCTACCGCTATCTGTTCAACTACAGGCCTACGCATAGCTTCTGGCCCAAGTGGATGGGAGTGGCTCATGCGGATGACATCCCGTACACGCTGGGATCTCTACCTTTCTTCAAAGACGGCAAGCTCATGGCCCAACACCTAGGTCCGAACGGAGTCAAGTACGCTGAACGCCTACACTACACGCCTGAGGAAGAGACGTTGATGAGGACAATTGTTGAGATTTGGTCGTCGTTCGTGAAAACAGGGTAAGTGTGCAGGTTGAGCGCGTAGTACAGGATGACGTGATCAGCATCAAAAAGCACTGTAAGAATACCTAGCATCAATGAGTCACAGTTGGCTGCGATGTAGCAGGTCAATCCACTAATTATGTAAATATTTTTTTCCAGAAAACCAGTGCTGCCTCCGCCTGAGGTCGAATGGCCCAAATACACCATCCAGAACCCAAATGTAATACATATTGAACTCAACAAGTTCACCAAACGGCGAGACAATTTGCAAGAAATATGCAATGCATGGAAGTCCTTCTTGATGGGGGCGTAAGTAAGCTTCAATTATTTCACGTGTTTACGCAATGCGTAGTGTTTGCTGATTATGCCGTTCACTGCCTCCCTCAACTATAGTTTCCAGTTTTCTGCCGAGTATGAAACAAAAAGAATTGAATATTGAATGTTCAGAGGGAATCACGCTTATAGCCTACTGAGGGTCGGACGTGAGCAGATTAGTAAATAACCTTTGGTGGAACTTTGAAATCAAGCGTCGGATAATCTGATTGTTTGAACGAAGGCAATCGCAGTCATCATATATCCGCTGTTATTTGAATTCAGTTGTTCATTTGACAAGGAATACGCTTCTACTCCGAGGTTTGAAAGCTTGCTTGCATGCTACCAATCTGCCACACATGCAGATAAGGTAAAGATAAGGTCAGCAAATGGAGATTTAATATGCTGCATCATGTGAGCCCACTCTAAGTACAGCAAAGCACTTTAAGACGTGAATGGGGAACACTTTAGGTAGGTAGCGCGCCATGCCGCGTTTCGGAATTGGGGTTTCTTTTTCCTTCTCGTCATAAAATTGCGTCCAGGCCTGATGAAGAGGTTCTGCAGATTCTCGGATGTTTACGCTCTTTACGGACCAACGACGCTAACGAAAATTCTTCTCAACTCAAAAGCGCCAGTTTGCCTTGATATTTAGCAGCGTTACTGAATGCGTATGAAGCGAAGTTGCGGGATTCCATGCTTCAGACTGACTACTGTGACTACTTCTTTATTCTTCAGGAATGCGACGGCACCTGACACTGCATAAGAAGGCTGTCAATCTCAGGAGATATTTCTACCTCATCTGGACAAGTCTAGTCAAGAGCACCTCTGTAATGTCTTTTTTTTTTTTAATACAATGTTTGTTTCACTCTCCTGCAGCTGTCTCTTCACTGTAATAGACGCCGGCTGCACGAATTTCTTAACATCTTCATGTTTAAGCCCTATGCGCTGCGTTCGCTCTTGCACCGAGGGCCGAGAGAATCCGGTCCGTCTTAAGATTCTAAAAAACAAATTAACTTGTATTTTTCGAAGTTCCGCCATGGTAAGCACAGCGAACGATTCATTGATGCGGTAAAGAGCTCTGCTTTTTGCGTTCTGGAAGATTGCAATTTCATAACAAGTTTGCTTCCCAAGGACTGTCGGAGGAACGCGACTGTACAGAAGAATCAGGTTGCATCATGACGGTCTAACTTTTTTTTTCCACACGCATTATGACAGTTATCTGCTTAGAAATAAATTCTCACTGGTAACGATACCTGAAAAGCCTACCTATCAGGGGCTCGAGTAACATAGTCAAGCCCGGATATATCGAACTCAGATGTTTAAAATTATTGTTTATATCGAACACACAAATTATACCCTAGAAAATCTTGTGAAAACATATCGGAAAGTCTCGTTGTATATCGAACTTCAATTTAGCCGGTCATCCGATATATCGAACTACACACCTGGCCTCTACAAGTGGCGTTTTGGCGCTCTTGGATCACTAGTACTGTGAACCTACGTGATGATGTAAGCGCGGGATGTGCTTGAGAACCACCTTGGGCCTTTTGCAGTCATTTTTCAAGCCACATCGCAGTCATGCGGTGAGCCTAAATTAACTACAACCTATTGGCGGCCCTAATAAAAAAAAGGCGTTGCGGAAACCAACTATACCTTAACTTTATTCTATCTACAGATATATCTTTATTCTATCTACAGATATATCTTTATTCTATCTATCTGTAGAGCGCTGGTAACAAAATTAGACATCTTACGAAAGGCAGTCGCTAGTTCCAAAACACCGCCCGCTGCGGCTTCGATGCGAAGCAAGTTAGTTATATGAATGGCTAGCGAGTGGTGCGCTACCATCAGATAGGCAGGCAGGCGGCACGTCGTTGCAAGAAGGGCATCACTAGAGTGGGTGCAATGTATTATTGCGTCTAGGTTTAGGATTAGCTTAACTTAGAATTCTCTGTGTATCAAATTATTTTGTGATCCCCCTCGAGTTCGATATATCCGGGTTAGACTGTATAGGAGACCCTGGTTGAATCACAAAAGGCTTCGCAAGTACGCACTATGCTGAAAATCATGCCGACATTTAAACTATCATCCGCGTATAAATATCTGGCCATGCATCGCATATTTCACAAATTTTTATACCATCAAAAGGACATGGTTTTGGAAGCTTGTAAAACAAGAAGACATCCACTGTCTTGGTTGTGACAGCTGATGCTCTAGTTGGAACCAAAACACCATCAAGTTCATAACTACGGCGTTCGTAGGCGGTTACCTGGTGCGACATAGCATGCAATCTCTGCTAGGCTCCTGCTACACACCTGCGTACCTCTTCGCCAAAGAGGTGCGTAGCAATGGTTAAACAGGTCAAGCTGAGCGACTGCAGACAACTCCTTCATGTGCAAAAATTTCTCCCCGCACAAACCTTTTTATCTTACGTCCCAATCAAAATGATACCGCTAAATTAACACAGCAAAGCCAAGACCGCAACCTCACGCTAAACATTGTTATCATCACTAAGCGAGTGCAGCGCTTGAGCACCACCTTGGTCATCACTATCCGTTGACAGCTGTTGTTTTTTAAGCAAGCGTTGAGCTCGTAACACCAGCAACTTTGTTTCAGCAGCGGCTGCAGGGGGACTCCTTGTCATTTCAGAAGAGCGAACAGAGCTTCAACATGTTAGCCAAGCGTGTCCTTCAGCTGGTTTATCCAGTAAAAACTTTACCTTCAGCATGTTTCATTAAATCCGAGTGTTACCCTCTACACTCACTGATGCTCCTCTTGCCAAGCGGATATACCCAGCGATAATTCACGGCACGTATACTCAGCCGGACCTCAAGGTCGCGTGCTTGCGGGACTCGTGCCTCCACCTCCACCTCTCCAAGACAGTCGCCTAAACAACTAACTGTAGCTGCAATTTGTTACTTTGTTTGTTACAGGCCGGAAATTACAACCGGGTGTCGCAGACCAAGTGCCCGGTAATCTAAGGGGGGAGGTGGGAAATGATGTAAAACCTGAAATTCTTCGTTCTCGTGTAAGGCAGAACGATGAAAAGTAAAGTTCTTAAG
Organism: Amblyomma mixtum; assembly: GCF_055824585.1. NCBI lineage: Eukaryota > Metazoa > Arthropoda > Arachnida > Ixodida > Ixodidae > Amblyomma > Amblyomma mixtum. The sequence goes on from NC_143017.1 coordinate 115,000,420, forward strand.
GGGCTTATTCTAGAATGATACATTAACGGAACATAAAATATATAAAAATTAAGACATGGAGTTTTAACTTCACCAAATCAATTTCTGAACTTTCACTTCATGAAGTTACGCGCATGGCCAACCATCATAGAACCATATTCTACGTGTTTATTTCATCTCAGATTTGTAGAGGTAAACAACGTGAAGGTAATTACCATACCAACTGGCCCAACTCAACGTTTTGCTGAAGATAATTACCATCATCCGCCGAAGACTTGTGCTCTGATACTCAGTGATAGAATGCCACATATACGTGCGTTTTTCCCAAACCTAATACAACTACATTTCGAAAGTTTAGCTTTCTTTTTCATATGTGGCACTATGAACTGATGCTATATATAGCCTGGATGGCAATTAGCAGCATTCCTGTCTTTACTCGCATAAGCTCTATACATAGCCACTTGTAACGCACACTGCAAGTCATCCATATCATCAGCGCAGGTTATCCGCATCGTCGAGTTGAGCATGGATGAAGAAGATCAATCAGTAAAATAAGTTGAAGGCTTGGGTCAGTTTGGTTTATGGGGTTTAACGCCTAGAGCGACTCAGGCTATGAGGGACGCCGTAATGAAGAGCTCCGGAAATTTCGACCACCTGGGGTTCTCTAACGTTATAGGTTGAAGAAGGTAGCCTGGATGTAATGTATGGCCGTCTAAGAAAGCTTCTTGGGAAAAGTTCACAGAATATTTTAACTGAATAAATGTGTCTTGACAAAGTTCTGCGCAATCTTTTTTTTATGTGGTTCACATACGAAAGCTTTAAGATGTCCACAAACGTCCCTCCTCGTTCTACTCTGTCAGCTGCTTACTTTCGTCGTCGTTACGACGTCGCCCGGCAACATGCCAATACGGCATGCGATGCCTTATCGTGCAAGTTTCGCGGCTGACAGCGGTTTGTCTGCCAACCACCTCAACTAAATATATAAGGAGAATCAGCACAGCAGGCGCGCAAAATAGGTCAGATCAAGCAACTTGTCCTTGCTCTCATTTCTCTGCGCTATGACTCAGAGCCAGGACCAACTCCCGCCACGGAGGTTTGGAAGCTAGTGCGCCTAGCGCCAATCTTTAGAAGTTGTGCAGCCTTGCATAATTATTCCCATTAACTGAGCACTACACAGTCAAGCCTCCAACTCTCCCTTAGAGCGTCTACTGAGGTGTAAACTTATCAATAATATCTTCACGACTGCCGTGCCCAAATATGCACCTAGCATTCGAGCGGAGGTTCGTAACTAACCTGCACCGCGGTGGTATCTTTTCCATAATTAACCTTCTCTGTCGACTCTAAAATGCTGCCTGTTCGGGCCGGAAGCCAAGGGCTTTCTTTAGTGCTACGCAAATCGTATCCACAGGGTTTCAGTTTCGTTCAAGTGCGCAGTATGCACAAAAACAAAATTGATTTCTTGAACACCTCCTTTCTGATACCCCGACGGAGGCTGATTTCATACACAAGCGAATTCAAATATTACTTTCTCTCTTGCTTCTAAAAACATCCTTCCGTGGAGGCCAGACGAAGAATGGGACGCTATGAACGATGGAAAACAGATTACTTAATGGCCGCCGGCCTAGCGCGAGCGCTCCGTGGAGCGCCATTGCCAGCTTCGTCTTCGTTTCAATTTCAATAGCCGCTCAGTTTAATCATCCTGGCTTTATGCTTGCGCAAAATGGGTTAGTCAAAAACATAGCCTTGCTTAATTTGTGTTTCTTTCATTTAAGAACGGAGCAAATAGTTTACTTTCCAAATCAATTAGAACTAAAGTTTTGACGTCGTCTAGGTATGAAGGCACTTCTGGAAGCTGATAAAAGCTTTACTGAAGCTGGTCAACACTTGATCTGTACTGTTAAGTGTAGGCAGATCTCGACAAGTCCCGAAGCAACATAAATATTATCCTTGTTACGATTATTGTTTAAAAGTTGCACGTGAGCTATTGAGACGCAGTACTGGAGGGCTCCGAACTGATTTCGACCACTGTGGTTACCGAGAGCTCAGATCACACAGCAGTCAGGCGTTTTTGTATTTCGCCTCAAAGGAAATGTAGCCTTCGCAACCAGGATTAGTTCCAATGGCCTGGGACTCGGGAGTCTAATGTCATAGCCACTGAGCCACCACGGTGGGTGCAGCAACTGAAATGTTTTAGATGCCTGCGTTTGCATAATATTACCTGGAGAGAAGCTGAAGGTTTCGGAAAAAATGCAGGACAACTATGCGAAAATAACGAAAAGGGCAGCAGTAGAAAAACTCTTGCAGCTCTTGTAGTTATCGCAGCATGTATTACATCGTTACGCGCTTAACTTGAGTCTCATTATCATAACTGGTCTCCTACACCAGAAGAGATGAGGCTTGGGCATGTTGGTATGACATACTTAAGGGAAATAAATAGCGCACAAGAGAAGACGGGACAAGCGAGGAGACACAGACAAGCGCTAACTTTCAACAGACGGTTTATTGCAAAATCGGGAGCATATATACACATGTCCAGAAAGGCAACAAAGAACAGGATCGAAGATAACACACACCCCCTCGACAGCCATCTGCTTATCGTGCCAGATATGCAAGCTCTTTTTTCGACAAATTAACGGAAGGTTCACTGACACAATCCGGTCCAAAACGCACGATGTTCGACGCTTCAACAATCTCCCTGGTAAGTTGGTCGCGGTGATGGTACAAGATTACAGTATCTTCAAAAATTGGACGGCAAGGAGGGTCACAGTCACATGTCTTACAATGCAAAGCCAGGTGCCCGTCGACACCACCACTGACTTTCTTCGCATGCTCTTTTAGGCGAACGTTGAGGCATCTGCCCGTTTGCCCGATGTAGAATCTACCGCAGGACAAGGGGATCTTGTAGACTACCCCCAGTCGACAATGGACGAAGGTCTGCCTATGTCTGATAGTACAGTCGGGTCTACGCATTTTGACCGGGCAACTCATTCTGCACAATCTCCCCAGCCTCTCAGGGGCCGTGAACACGACCTTAACATGAGACCGCTGACCCACCTTCTTGAGGTTGTGTGATACCTTATGCATGTAAGGTATCACCGCCAACTTTTCTTTGTCTCCTCTATCCTTTTTCTTTTTCCTGTCCTCTGCTCTTTGTTCATGACTCAGGCGAGAAGCTTCCTTCCTTTTGCGATGCAAGCATTCAGCAACCGAAGCTATCACGTGGGTCGGATAGCCCGCGCCCTGCAAACGTTCAACTTGCATGTTTAAACCCTCCTCGAACGTATGCCGGCATGACTTGTCAAGAGCATTGGACAGGAACGAAAGAACGATATTTCTTTTAACAAGTTTAGAATGCGCTGAACTGTATGGCAAAGGGGGCTTGTTAGCTCTGGGCTCGTATATCCAACAGGCATGGTCCTTTCGAAACCGCAGCCGCAGGTCTAAGAACCTAATGCTGTCACGCTCAGGCATTTCAGACGTGAATGTCAACGGGTAAAAACAATCAACAAAAGAATTTAAAATGCGCGTGACAATAGGGTGACTACTAACGAGAAGATTAGATCGTCTGACAAGAGGGTCAGTAAAAACAGACAGGTCAAAAAGAATTAAAAAGTCATCCACATAACGAAAGATCTTTAAAATCTTTAGATCAGTTAGTCCTCATCACTTGCCGTCATCACTTGCCGTCCAATGTTTGAAGATACCGTAATCTTGTACCATCACCGCGACCAACTTACCAGGGAGATTGTTGAAGCGTCGAACATCGTGCGTTTTGGACCGGATTGTGTCAGTGAACCTTCCGTTAATTTGTCGAAAAAAAGAGCTTGCATATCTGGCACGATAAGCAGATGGCTGTCGAGGGGGTGTGCGTTATCTTCGATCCTGTTCTTTGTTCCCTTTCTGGTCATGTGTATATATGCTCCCGATTTTGCAATAAACCGTCTGTTGAAAGTTAGCGCTTGTCTGTGTCTCCTCGCTTGTCCCGTCTTCTCTTGTGCGCTATTTACTCCTACACCAGTTTCCACGCGCCTTGCCACACGCTTTTCGTTGAGAAAAATAAATGATAGCGATAACTGTTTCGCACTCTCCCCCTTCTTATTACAGCACATTTCAATGCGCACACACAGCGGGCATCGACCGCAGTACAGCTCAGATGGCGTGGATATTAATGACAACGTCAGACAGGAAATACTAATTCTCGAACATCAAAGCACGCCTGTCTTGCATCCGCATTGGTCAGATGTCATCACCTGCTACGGGAAGAATGGAGTCATTGAATTTTCACTCATGACATACCAATTTTACTGGTTGGTTTGGTTTGGTTTATTGGGGTTTAACGTCCCAAAGCGACTGAGGCTATGAGAGACGCCGTAGTGAAGGGCTCCGGAAATTTCGACCACCTGGGGTTCTTTAACGTGCACTGACACCGCACAGTACACGGGCCTCTAGAATTTCGCCTTCAAGAAATTCAGCCGCCGCGGCCGGGATCGAACCCGCGTCTTTCGGGTCAGCAGCCGAGCGCCGTAACCACTGAGCCACCGCGGCGGGGTTCCCATCACTTTTACTAAAGGGAAATGATGACAAACGGTCATTGCTACTACGCCGCTTCTGGTCAAGTAACTAATCTCCTTAGCCAGTATGTACGCTCTAGGGGGAAAGGGGGGAGGACTGGGTGCAGTGCAGCCCTCGCTGTAACTTTCCTCGCCAAGGGCAGGAGAAAGAGCTTGAAGGCCTTCACAGCACAAGCTATTTATGGAACGCTTCTGGTTTCATAACGGGCACAAACATCTTATTTCAGTAATTTTAGCAGAGGAGCTGAACATTGTGTCTCCATAGCCTTGTTATGGCTTCTGAACGTGATATTAAGGAAAATAGAGAAAACTCACCAGAAACATCTGATGAAAAACTCCTGGTGAGAAATCTTTCTTAACCCCTCATGAGAAGCTCCTCACTATACAGTTGCAAATAGGAGATTTTTTTTCTGGCGGCTTAATTGGTGCTCAATGCACTCTACATTATTGCCGAGACAGCCAGCTGCTTAACCGACAAGGTACGACTTTCGGCATCCAATGTTTCAACCGCTGCATTAATTAGAAAACATTACAACGAAGCGAGATTAGCAGTCCTCCAGCGCTGGAACTAGCTATATATTTCATGGGCACTTGGTATTTTTTTCCTTCTCTTTGCTTCCGGCATACCGCCCAGTGACAGCTCTTACTCTCTGACGCAGAGCACTTCGCCAAAGTTTCACGATCTGGACATGCAAGGAAATGAGAAGACAGTAAAGTGAAATGTTCGTGTACATGAAGCAAGCAAAACATTTTCAGCTTTCCTGAACAACAACAACAAGCGCCATCTGATGGTCACCAGTTCCGCACACCGCGTAACTGAATGAGAGTTTTAAATGAGCAATTTTCAAAAAAATATATAGAGGGTCCAGAGAGAGTCTGCCGAACGCGGTTATTATCGCTGCCGATTCTTTCCCTTCGCTGCTAATTGTTACCTAGAAAATACTTCCTAAGAACGGGAAGTAAGGGGACTCATATGGAGAATGTGAATGGGAAGTTTCGGTCTTTATGTGAAGAATATGACTGGAAAGCACCAGTCTTCATGTGAAAAATATGAATTTGAAGTACCGGTCATTCGAAATTCCCGCCGTGATTTTGAGTATCCAGCGCCATGTGGTACGTGGTCGCCGCTGTGTAAACTAGAAGCGTTTGGCCAGATTTCCTGGCCTTGGCTGAATTTAGTGGAAGGTAAGCTGCAAAGCATGCATCAAATGAGATGTGTAAACAAAATGCCAGTAAAGAAATGAAAACTACAAAAAATTAAACGAGAAACGTCATGCACGGTTATGCCCCAAGACATGCAGTCCCTACCGACACTTACTGGCCGATACTTCGGTCCTGAAGGACTCCGGCAAGTTATGCCATAACATTCCACTCCACCCAGGTGCGAGTTTTTCCAAAGTCGAGCGCATACAACTTTCAACGCATGCATTTAATGGTCATGCAGAACAGAGATAAGTGACTTGCGCCAGGATTGCAAAAGCCGGCCTGTCTCCGACTGGTCTATCCCTCAGGCAAGGACGGCACGCATTCAGGTGGCGTACGCGGCCGGTTTTCCTTACCAAAAAAGCAGAAGTCCATAATGAAAAAAAAAAGGTACAACACTAGCAAAAAAAAGTAGAAACAAGGAGGGCAGTTGCAATGCCATTTCGGCTACCGGTCACGATCCTTCTGCCCGCAGGTATGCACACTCTCAGGATATGTCTTTTGCTATCATATTTATTGGTACCCTTAGCGACTTCGACGACCTCCGGTCAGTGGCGGATAGGAGGGGTGGGGTTCAGTTGGGTAACTGCCCTCTCCTGAGGCTGCAGTGACCTGCCCCTTAACCATCTCTCCTTTAATTACCAACGTATGTGCGCATTTACTTCACAAAAAAAGTGTTGTCGTGCCACCCTGTGCCACGATGTGGCCCAACCAATTTTGGCTACATAGCGCCAAAATACACGCACTTTCGAGAAGCTTGAAGGCAAAGCAACCTCTCCAGTCCACGTAACTCGTCGAAATAGCCAAAATATGTTGGAGCACAGCGCCAAGGGTAACCGCGTTTTCAAAATTCTGAAAACTTATATGGTTATTACTTATCGTAGGCTACACACCTCTCAGTAATTGAGGAGCCTAACGGTAATGGCTAAAAGGTTAACTATTCAATATTAGTTAACCAGCCTGTTAGTTATCACGTGTTTGCTGTATTCCGATGTACCACACAGCTGACAATGCTATGCCGAAAAAAAATGCTCATCTAACTCAAAAAACTATTTTTAAAAATTGCGAAAAAACTTAAGCGAAACACCCTGTATAGCTGGGCGTTCAAGTATTTGTGTCTCATTGTTCTCCCTGCGTGGACGTTCGCTGTGATTAGCTTTGCACGAGATGTTGAAGCTTCACACGTCTGCCTCGTTGTGTTAGCAAAGAAGTCAGTAAGCGAAGGAACTGGCGAGAAAATGGGGAAATTAAAGTGCATAGAGTTTGCGGGTCTGGGTCTGCTCCCACTTCCGGTGTTGTGCATGTGGCGTCCTACAGGCCTGCGTAATTGCGATTGCGTAAGTGCCTTTCATGATTCTCTCCTCAGAATAGCCGGAGGTTGCTGTTTTAAAAACAGAGCCAAAAGGCTTTGTTGAGAGCACAGCACTCAGGCACGTAACACAAAAACTGCTTTAGAGGATAATAACCAACAACACCCCGGCATGAATGCGCTCAGGAGTCAGACAGTGAACAGAACGTACGAAAACTTACGCAGTCTTCCTTCATGGTTACGGCGCCGTTTGATAAAGGATTTCCGCCCTGCAAACTCCAAAATTAAAATGAAGAAACAGATGACCACAAAAAGTTTGTTAAGGGGCTCTCAAGGGCATTCTCAAACAATGTGCGCGCGACCAGATGACAAAAAAACAAAGGGCGAGGAAGCGGAGGGGAGGGGGGGGGGGGGGGTGTTGCGCAGGACAAAAAAGCCTGCCAAACAGAAGTTAAACAGAAGACAACGTGAGCCTGGACGGGCTTTCTCTTTGTCCAGAGCTGCATAAAAGCATTAAAGTGAAAAACTCAAACTGTATTTTCAATGTGAACTTCCAACTTGCCGTGCGCTCTATGCGGCGGATATTAACCGAAATCCTTTATGGCTGGTTGAAGCAAATGAACCTGTTTTCGAAAATTTCATCACTTTCAGCCATGCTCCGGAGTTTTAGTTTGTTCACAAAGCCTACCATTGTCGTCTGCGTGGACGACTTGCGTGATGTTATAAAGTACCTAGCTTGTCCTTTTAATTATTTGTTTAGTACTCTGGCTAAACCTGCGCCATATGCTATATATCAAAAAGAACACATAGCCAGGACAGGCAGACGACTTCTCCGGTAATAAATGCACCATACAACCTGCTTATTGGTTCTTTAGAAAGTGTCACAAGGACATCACCATTCTCGCGAAGTGCGTGGACGATTATACTTAATGGAGGCACTTCCATCCTAAAAAGAAAAATAGGCCTGTCTGAACACGCACAGGAGAGATTGAAGGTGGTCTGGAGGCTGTGAACTTTCCTTTGTAGAAATGAAAGGAAGAATTACAAGCCTTTAAATTCCCGCTAGTTTCGAGGAACAGCACTCGTCTTTTTTCCGCTCCATAAAAATATTAGAGAAAAATACAATCTTGCGCAATATTTAGGATCTGGAATTCAGAAAAAAACGTGCCCCATATAATTTCTAGCGTTAATTCCGCTTTTCTTTTTTGGAGATCATAGCATCATTGACAGGAGAACCCCCTCGGCATCCCCCACGACGAGTGGAGACTCTGCCACTCCTTTCTCAAGGACGCGCACTGCCTGTTGGGATTTTTCGCTCACAACGCCAACGCCTGGTTTCTGTGACACCTTAAAAAGATGGCTGCAGTCCACCTGCCGCTCGACGCATATCGGGGCGGAAAATTTCTGGGCACTCACTCTCGCAATCTACCCAAATTGCGTGACTCCAGACGCACACTCACCAAACATCTAGCCTTTCGCGTACATCGGGCTGCCACATGTACCACGTGATCACTCATATAACGTTCAGCACAGAGCTGCGAGTATTGTTGACGTCTGTATACATCCCCACTCATTGAATTCACTCGCTCGGGTAAGCAATCAGTGCGCACTATTTGCCGGAAAAATCCCGCTTTCATGGCAGCTACTGGCAACTGAGGAAACACCGATAGGGATTTGGAAGGTACACAACTGCACTTGTTGTGTATCCGTCATGACCTTGTTTGTGTTTGCGTCGTTACCTATACGATAATTATCCGTGGTGATCTAAAATACGACCGTACTAAAATACACGTGCATCTGGAGTCGCACAGGCAACAAGGCAATTCTTTCTTGGGAGATGCCAAAGTGTAGAAAGGTGCCTGAAGCTACCTTGATGGCACGTGTCCTAACGATCCGTTCGTCGTTCAGGTCACCTAGGGCTGCCGCTTTCGAAACATTATTCAACTCTGCTCCTTTCCCCGCGCCCCGCAAGCAGCAGGTATACGTGTCCTTCGCTCTTCAATCGGTACCCGATTGTTTGGCACGCCACGCGCAGTCCGAAGGGCGAAGTCGTTTAGGGGGTCAGGAGGAAGTCCCCGTGTTTAAATTTCTACCCAGGAAACCTTTCCCTGATTGTGTTATTTTTCGAGACGCACAGTTTCCTTGTTCGAAATAACGGTGGCATAAGGTAAATATTTTCTTCGTTTGAGTTGGTGAATGAAGAAATGTTTTGTAGAGAAGGAAGGAGTCAATAAATGTGTATTAAACACGGGTTTCAAACATATGGACTGCCAGGTTTACTTTTAGCACATTTAATAGCAACCGCTGACATAGCAAGTTTACCTCGAAAAAATTACGGAGGGCACTTAATACTAACGTGATTCGAAAGCGAAAGCTTGCTCACAAGGTGTTCGGCTGCAACGATGGCTTTCTACTCTACAGAATGGAAGTTGAAGAATAGGACGGTACCAAACACAGCACGAGAGACTGGTAGTTCAGAGCGCGGGGTGTTCTGCTGCAACGGCGCAGTGTTTTAATCGAGTGGTCAGCGAAGCTGATTCTTTCGCGCCGTAGAGTTTCTTACTATTACCCAGAGGAAAAGCTGGCGGCGCTGCACTTCAGCCACCATGGACGCTCAAAGCATCATGGGCCGGTGAGCTACTCGGTGCGGGACAGTAGTATTTTTGTTGGGACACAGAGTGTCACTGCTGAAATGTTCAATTCTGAAAAAGCTGTTCGTGTTTGCGCAGAAGACTTTGGCGCGAATGCAGTGTGTTAAAGTCATAGTAGTGAAACCGCGGCAGCACACGGCGCCAATGAAAGGCTTTTCTTTTCCGAAATGTTATTAAAAAAACTTTTTAAAGTGTTTGACCGGAAAAAGTTTTTCTGAAAACTTATTTCCTTTAAAAGTGCGTCTGTTAAGCACGAAATATTAGTTTTTGTAGTGTTCAGTACTTGGCCAATAGGAGAGCTAGCCATCTCTTATTTTGGGCGAACTTGGCATTTACATGCTTTTCTGCTGGTTGGTTGCAGTCATTAGACAGGATATTGAATGTTAAGGCATTTTTTATTATCGAACAGCTTCCATTTTTGCATTATTTTTTGGTCAAAAGTTGTAGTTCTGCAGTCGATACCTCACCGCCCCACCGATGCTTTGAGCGCCCATGGTGGCTGAAGTAGTCACGAGGGGCCTCTATGCAAATTCCCATAGAAGGGGCGCCAGCTTTCCTTCTAAGTAATAGTAAGAAACTCTATGATTCGCGCCGGCATGTGTTCAAAACCCACTTCGGGAGAATTTTTATTTTTATTTCTGTCCTGTTGAGTTCTGGCGAGTTTTTGGACCGTCTGGCGCGGACAACGACAACGCCGAATTTTCCGCCTCATGAACCATACATAATGTATTCGCATTAAAAGCGTCGGATTACGTAAGAATCCACTACTGGAAATTCGCGTGATCAACTCATCGGTGCCAGTTGGACTTGGGCCAACTATGGGTGTTTTCTTTGGCACTAGAAATCATTACGCATCCTTAAACATCTAAAAAAAGACTGCAACTACCATAAACTAACAAGTGGTTGATAGTCTTGCAAGCTCGGTGCGTTAGAAACATCACGAGCCGGGACTTCCCCTCGAGTTTTTTTCTTCGACGTGCGGCTGCCGCAAGCAGGCATGAAATGTGCTACCAGGAGTGCACATCCCTGCGCCCCTGACATAGACCGCGGCAGTGGAATAAGCATGAAAATAAGAATCGGGTGGAGTGCACTCGGCAGGGACTCTGAGGTGATGAATAGCAGCTTACTCGTATCCTTCAAGAAGAAATTATAGAACAGTTATATCCTGCCAGCACTCCCATATGTTGCATAAACTTGCAGACTAACCGGCGAAATTATGAGTATGTCTCGACTCGAACTCCAAGCGCCTCTCGAGACTCGTTTTGCGTTTTAGAAACCTCGAGAAGAGGAAACAATCGAGGTTTTCGTCGAAAATCTCGAGGCAGTACCCACGTTACCTTGAGCGCTCCTTGAACACCACTTTGCTTGTGAACATAGTGGACGTCGCACCATTTGCTAGATGTGTGGATTTCGTTCGCCCCGTAAACGAAGCTTTTCACGAACGTGCATACGATGCGCATGTGGGTAACCGTGTGCCGCAACCTCGGCTGACTGACAGCCAGTCCGTGCGATCCGGATTTCTGCAAGTTACCATTCTGCGAACACGAGTGGGGTTAGACTCCTGACGGGCGTGCTTGCCGCTTACGCCGTGCACGGATAATCATGGTCAGACGCTGCCTCCAATGTTGTAACTGTTCACCGTACTAGTCGTCACCGGCAACCCATAGCCCACCGTGTGCCGAGTTGCATAGCGCGCCGCACTTCACCCGCGTTGTGAAGTTTCTGAAGGCGGTGATGCACTTATAGGGAACGAAGCATAGCACAGCAGAAGCTTAAGGCTCCGAAGGCACGGTTGTGAAGCGCAAACATCTATGCTGTATGCATCAATGCCTTGTCCAACGCCTCAGATGACACGTGCGTCTTCAAATGTGACCCACAATTGCCGAGGAACTGGGTGGTTTCGAACCAACCACCGAAGTGATATACGCGCTCGGCGGAAAGGCATGGCTTTTCAAGCGAGTTTACGATTGCGGCTCCCAGCTGGCTTCCAACCGGCAAGCAGTTCTCGCTTTTGGGGAGTCATTTCGCTACTTTGGGATCATGCGTCGCAAAGCGCTGCTCAGAAACAGGAGAATTTCTACCGCTCGCCTCCGCGCCCGACAAAAATTTCACACAAATTCCCAATGCCCGTTTCTTCACAGCATTTCCAAATGTCCTACGTAGACTTTACATCACTAGCGGGTATGGATGCCAGACGCACTAGCGTTTCCGGCCATTTTTAACTGCTGCTTATGTGATGCAGCTCGCATAAAATGTTTAGTATACTGCAGACGCCGAGATTCTTTGTCAGGGTTCTTCACATGGCACAACGCGACAAAATGTGCATGCAATAGACATTTACAAGACGTTTTACAGCCAAGTTTTCGCCTTAACCTCGTCGTCATACGCCATTCACGCTTCCTCTAAGGAACGGAATTGGAGGAAGGTTTCTCGAGGAGGTCCTCGACGGAGAAAATCCCAACTGGTGTTTAATGAATTCCAATCGGCCCTCGAGAGAAGGAGCGGCAGTTTCTTCCACTCCACGGAGTGGAGGTGGAGCATTGCGTCGAGGCGCGTTTATGAATTCGGCGGAAACGAACAGGCTTGACATGACGCTATAAGGACAGCGCCGCGAGCTATGTAAAAGAAAAATGATAGGTGTATATAATGCTGAGAGATAGGAGAACAGCACAGTGGATGAGGGAACAAACGCGAATCAAAGATATCCTAGTCGAAATCAAGAAAAAATGGGCCGGGTCAGGGCATGTGTTATGTAAGGTAACCGATGGTCCCTTATGGTGACGGAATGGATTCCAAAGTAACTCAAGCGCAGCAGGGGCTGGAAAAAAAGTCAGGTAGGCAGATGTCGTTCTAAAGTTTGGGGGTATGACGTGGCAGATGTTTGGACATCAAAGGGTTAGTCAATAAGATACGAGAGAGGCCTGTGCCTGCACTTGGTGTAGTTAGGCTGTTGATGCTGATGACGAATTAGCAGCCTGTAGAGAAATGGCGACTTTTCGAGTGTGGAAGCTGTAGAACGCATAAATATGTATTTATGTGTGGAAAGAATTATAGGCACCAAGTTTTATTCCGTATTTTTTTCTTTCAAAAGATGTGTTAGACATTAGTGTACATGGATCACTGCGTGGTATTCGCCTACGGCCATTGAATAATTTAAAAATGAGTTTTTTCTTGACGCTGTTTCGGTTTCATCAACCGAACAACCGGACCGCCCATTCAGCAGCGCTAAGCGAGAAGGGAAGTATGGCCAGAGCTTCATTCGTGCAGCGAACATTTTGTATCTGCCGTGTCCTCTTCAGAGAAGGAAAAAATGTTGAGAAGAAAACTACTACCGTTGCAAATTTATCACCATCGAAAGTGGTGATGTAGTCGAGCTCCGTCCTCGTTAAGAAAAGTAATTTTTCAAACACGGCTTTCGGTTCGAGCAATGTGTGCACTTGTCGCCTACAGCCCGTTTTGTTGTGTGCCTGTGTTCCTGATTGAGAACGCGCAATCCTCACGTCTAAAAGTTGGTGACCTCGGAATCAGAATGGAATCCACCGGTGACCTCAGGCAAGCCCCTAAGTCCATCGGACGCCTCATGGAGTCTCCACTGTCTCGCTTCACCTCCCGAAGTTCTGCTCTGGCTGGCACAATGACGCTCAGATCCTGACGACCCGGATCACATCGCATACTTCAAAGTTTCATTACGTTATTGCTCTAGTATGGTGGGACTTATCATAAAAACTGGGCGGTTTATAGTGGTTACGCCAAATGCGAATTAGGCGCTTTAGCTCTTCGGTTTGGTTTTAAATTCGGGTTCTGCTTTAGAAGCGGTTTTCAAGGTCAAATAGGCTTCAAAGATCGCCGAAATGGGACTTAAGGTCCGCCTCAAGGGTATGACGCGATATCGTTAAAGGTGCACTCAAGAGGAATCTGAACTCGTCTTTCTGCCGTGGGAACTCAATCTACACGTTCCGAGAATTCTTAGAAACTTCGATTTATTGCCCTGTGTGGCCGATTACCCTAATTAAATCGGATTAACGTCCGGCTCCCGTCTTTATTTGTTGAATTCTCCCCGTACGGTGGGCGGAGTCGACCAACGCGTGAAGTGCCTTTCAGCCAGCTCCGTGGAGGCTTTGCTTTCGCTTTATTTTGTTTTTTAGGTTTCCGTGAATAAATAGTTTCATTCGCAGATAATATAGCCGCAAAATAAGCCCGCAGAAATAAAAATATGCGCCGACTATTTGCTTCTACGGATTACTACGTATTACTCCGTCGATGGCAGAGCGGCAAGCCGCCACGGGACTGGGTGAAAGGCACTCCACGCATTAGTCGACTCCGCCCACCGTACGGGGAGATTTAAAAAAAAAAGGCGGGAGCCGGATGTTAATTCGATTTAATCAGGAAATTCGGCCACACAGCGCCATAAATCGCAGTTTCTAAGAATGCTCGGAACTTGTCGATTGAGTTTTCGCGGCAAAAAGACGAGTTCAGATTCCTCTTCACTGCACCTTTAATGATTTAATGCCCATATATGTGTAATTGGTCATTCTCTACATACATAGATCTCTGGAAGTTCTAATACCACCCCTGGCGCAGTGGCGCAGTGGTTAAGCGATGCGCCACTGCCCTGCGATGGCAGGCGCTTCACCGGTGGGGCTTGTGAGAACCAGGTTTCTCTTACACAGCAGCCTCAAGGATAGAGGCTTCGGAAAGAAAAACATACGCGAAATCTGAGACATGGGGTTTTACTGCAAGTGCTCTCAAAGACAAAACTAAAGCGTACCAGCATGTACTACGTATGTATAACGGGTTGTGTGTACATTCCCTTGTGGACTGTGCCTAAGCCACCCGGAACGAACCCCTACGACAGTGAAGGCCGAGCTGCTAACGCAGACTGTCATCGGAATTCGCAGCGACTCCAGCGGCTGCTCTCACCAGAACAGCGCCTTTGGTCTAGTTCGACAATCACCGCAAGCCACGACAAGGTCTCAAATCTTTATTTCTGCAACAAACATGGCGAGCAGCGGAGAAAAGTTGTAAAGAACAGTGGGGTACCGCGAGCAGACTGCGAATTTTACAGTGCGACGGCTGAGATAGCCGTTCGAAGCCGATGTTTTCCTTCCCAGAGCACAAAGAAACTGGAAGTGATCTGGGTTAATTGCTATGTCCCGTCGCTACTCTTCATCCTAACATGTTGCAACGCTCCACTCTGTTCGCTAGTAAGTCGCAGCGTTTTCGATTGATAAAGACTGTGTGGCTGTGTACACGCGCTGTTTTTAAAGGAAACGAAAGACGCCGGTTCGAACCAACCACTGGTGCAGACTTTTCCTTATTTACACCTCTTTACTGTATCGGTCGTGCAATTTAGTATGCGTCGCGCCAGCTCGCTTGAGCTCCTGCGGTAAAAGCTATGCGTTTAATTGCGATAGAACATGAACAAGCAATCACTTTCAGTCGCTGTTCTTGAAGGACGGCGCCAGCTCGCAGAAGGACGCAGACGCAATATTGCTTCGGGGAGTTTTCTCGGCCTAACGTAGGGACGTCTAACTCCACCAAATAAATGTCAATAGAGAGAGTGAATTAATGTTTATTGAGAGAAGAACTGGTGGGGACACTTAAGTGAATCAGAACCGCCTAAGTTCCGTCTTAAGGCCGTCACACAGTAGCGTTAGTGACTTACTGCCCATTTAGGCGGAACTGGTCGTTCTCTCCTTTACATCCATAGATCGCTGGGAATCCTCATTCCACCACTGGCGTAGTGATGCAGCGGTTAAGCGATGCGCCACTGACTCGACAGGCGGAACGGCGTTGACCAATCAAAAATTTAATTGCCACTTCCCACTGTGGACAGTTTTCTCACAATCCGGTGAGCAGGTTGTGATGACGTCGCAAGATCACGTGACCTAGGCAGCCCACCTGCCACCTGGGTGGCCCACCGAGTTTGCTTCTCTGGGTATTTTTCGCTCACGCCACAATTCTTCACGAAACCATTTTTCAACAGGGAAGAGTTTAAAAACGCAGTTCGCTATAACAAACAATATAACCGCAGATCGTCTGTCGGCAGGCTTGCATCTTTTTTTTTTTTTTTGCTCTTAACGTTTTTGCTATCGTCAAAAACATTGCCCATAGGTTTTCTATGTCATCTTAACTGCTCAATGCGTGAAATAGAAAAACTTTAAACGAAGGATGCTGCTAGCCATGCGAAGAATGGACCATTTCCTTGAATATTTGCATAAAAGTACCCTACGATGTTCCAATATTCAAAATTTCTGCCCAAGAATGCTGGACATGTGCCGCCGCCGACAACGACGACGCCGAGTTTACCGCTAAACGCGACTCTTAACGCTATCGCCAATTAAAACTGGAGTCCCTGCTCTCACAGACCCGATGACTGGCGCCACCCTATATGCCCGATCTACTCTGCATGTCCGTCTGATTCAAACAAGTTTAAGGGAAGTTAGTTATGGCAAGAGAGAGAAGTACGGCTTGTGTTATTTGGTTTAACGTCCCAGAACGACTCAGGCTGTGAGGTACGCTGTTGAGGAGAGTTCCGGATAATTTCAACCCCCTGGGGTTACTTGACGTGCACTGACATCGCACGGTAAACCGGCCTTAAGCATTTCGCCTCCATCGAAATGGGACCGCCGCCACCGGGATCGAACTCGTGACTTTTGGGTCAGCAGCCACCGCAGCGGCTAAGAGAGAGAAGGGGGAAGAGAAACGAAACAGGAAGCTGTCGGGCTGAAACTAGAGCAAGGACCTGGTTGGTTATCGTGCTTAACAGTGGTAGACAATTAGGCTAATTTTTATGGGTTAATGAGGAAATATTGCAACTGGAGCAGTTTAAGCCGCAAAGGCACGGCACAGTCAAGAGAATGCCACAGTCACTGTTTTGCTTCTAAATTTTGTTTGAAAACACAAACATTTTTTTTATATATATAAGGACAGCAGTTGCATGCGTACTCATTGAAGCTGCAGCTGTCAAAAGTGCTCCAGAAAGCAGAATAGGAAGCCAAATCTACCTGCGTGATAAAAAGTGCGTTGCCCTGTTGCCTCTTGCAAGGCATGTCTCTACGGATGGCAATATTTTTATTGTGGGTACCCTTATAAATCTGGTCACTCGGCTTTATACAGACTTCTCATAGACTCTATTGCTTTCTTACCGATATTTCATTTTGTCTATTCACAGTCTGTATAGTGTTTATAGATAAAAGTATACTAAAAGTGTATCGCCATAATTATATCCATAGAGTGTCTATAGGTTGTCTATAGGTTTTGTATTGTCTATATACTAGTCTATAAGATTTATTAGACGTTATTAGACGTTATTGAGAAAAGTCTATAGGCAGTCTGTAGAGTGACTAAAATTCTTTACAGGGCACATTACAGTAAAAGAAAGCAAAAAATGTGTTATATAAGTTAAGGCAGAGAAAATGGAGGGAAGCCTTAATGCGGACTCATGAATCGAGCTACAGTGAACTAAAATAGTGCAACGGGCAGGTTTATCCGTGTGACTCCAGCAGAATTGTCAGTAGCGGCTCGCTTGCAAGAAAGTTCGATAGTAACGCCTAGAGAAACGGGCGGTTTCACCACGGCGATCACTTTTTTTTTAAATCTAAATCCCTGTCCGTCCACTGGCTGCGCAACCGAAAAACAAGATTTAGTATTTTTAAGCAAAAGCACGAGGCGAGAATGGTAGTTACCAACTTTGTTCGCAAACGTCTTCGGCAAGCCATAGAAACGCGTTCAATAATGAGCGACTCCGGCGCCACCACTTCGATTTCGAGTAGCGGGGTCAGGTGCTATAGCGCTAGTCCTTGCCGCAGCCGCATTCTGTGCTGCCTCTTCTAGTACACTGTAACCGTACATCGCTATCTGAGCATCGCAAACCCGACGTCCTCCTCGAGGGGAGTAAGGTACGGAAAACTTACCTCCATTGAGGCGATCCCTTGCGGTTGTCGTTTTTCTTCAGTAGATGAAGCCGTAGGTGCGCCGTATATATTCACCGCAGCCTAAAGGAATTCACATGGTACCGCCAAAACACTGCTGTATGCGGTGGTCCCTGAGAAGATCCTCATTGTCATCGTCGTCATTAACCCCCTCATGTGCACTGGAAGTAAAAAGCTTCTCCCACTGATCTTTAATTATCCCTACCTGTGCAAGCTGCGGCAGCCTTGTCCGAGCAAATTTCCCAGTTATCATTTGCCTACCTCATGTATATCTGCCCTCTGCTATCGGTTAATTGCTGTCCACATGTCCTGCCTTGAGGAAACAGAAAAAAGAGATAGACACAAGGAGGACGATGACACACATGGTAGAGCATCAGCAGTAGAGACTGTTAAACATAGCAGGGTGGCCTGAATTATGCAGAAGCAAACAGGTTAATATTGTAAGGTTTAGCATGGCAGCCGGTGCCAACAGAATTACAAATTTTGAACGGGAGACGAACAGTTCTGTTCCTGCACAAAAGCATAGCGGCTCCAAACAACAGCAAGATAGGACTACTCAAGCTAACTCCAGCTTGTTGAAGAGGCCCCTACAAAACACTTCTTAAAGAGCAGAAGCGGTGAGAAGATGACGAAATACGCATGGAGTGAGACAACGCCAAACTAGTGCTCTGTAGGTAAAAATTTAGCGTATAATAGGACAGCGCAGTTTTGTAAGCAAGACTACAGTCTCCTCTCTTTTAACATCTTCAGATTATCGCCTCCTGTGGTAATCCAAAAGAGCAGAAAATTCAGTCGTGCATGAGAGACTATAGTCTCAAGTACGACTGAATTTTCTGCGCTGTAGGAATACCAGAAAAGGTGATAATCTGAAGATGTTAAAAAAGACTGGCTTTGATCAGTTAACAACTTTCGACTCCGAAACCAGGCAGGCGACCGGGAGTACAGTTAACATGGGTCTTGGTTATCAGAAATCTCATTCAAAATCACGGCACTGCGGCCAGGCGCTCATATGAAATGGGCAAGAGACAGGTGGAGATAAAGCAGGCAAGGGAATGTGCTGAATAAGGGGCAGCCAGCGGACGAAGCGAGGGATGGGCACAATGAAAATCAGTAATCACTGCCATTGTGCAAAGGGAGGGGTCTAGCTTACCTGGAGCAACCACTGCTGCCGGAAATTCTGCCTAGTAAATGGCAATGAAATCGGAAAGTCGTAAAGAAGGAGGCCAAACTGGTGACGGGCGCCCACACCTGCCTTTCGCTGCATTGAGCGGGGTAGGTTGCAATAATAATGTTAGTCTGAAGGCTCCCTAAAAGGTAGCCGTGTAGAATACTTGGCGGTAGAAGTTCAGCACTGTTTTGAAAGGTGTCAAATATAATCTGAACAGAGGACGCATCGCTGAGAGTCCGAAGAAGGTTGAATAGTTGCCTCTTAGGTCGGTAAAGTAGTGTTTTTGAAGAGAAATAATCTCTGGTGAGCGAAAACCAGGTCAGTACATCCCGAAAAAGTAGGAGTGGCTGGCAGCTAGAAATGGTTCATGAGCGGTGCAAGTGCAATTTTTAGTTTTAAACATATTTCCTGACTCGAAACTTGAAACCTAGAATAAAAGGGATGGGATTTGGGTTCAAGGTACAGCGCATTGTCTGTTCAAGGCACAACCGAAGCGCTTCTCGCCCCAAAAGAACAAGGGGACGAAGCTTGAAGGAGGGAAAGTCAAAGAACAGTACAGGTCCGAATTTTAAAATTCGCCAGGTGTACATGCTGTAAATCATTACAAGCGCACCTTCCCGCATACCTGACCAAATACTATACAACCTACTCCAGTAAAATGCGTTGTGGGGCTAATTGGTTCATTGCATTCGCAGCGTTCTTTCAGCGCACAAAAAGACGACACGTAAAGACAAGAAAGCGCTCTGTCCTCTCTTTCTTGTCTTCATGTGTCATCTTTTTGTGCGCTGAAAGAACTCTTAGTATACAACCTACGCAACATACCCACGGCACAAGCCCCTTTCGCACAGAGATAATCAATGTGAGCCCGTCAAGTTAGTTCGTCGTTATAAACGGCGCCCAGCTATTTTAGGGATTGAACTTGAGGAATAGACTGAAGATAGAAGGTCAGAGAAACATACCGGGCATTTGGACCACTTAGACTATGTTAGAAAATGTAATATCAGACCTATCGAACTCGACAATCAGTTTCTGCTCGCAGGCATCACGTACTACAATCTTTTAAGGGGCACGAAATTCTCAGGACGCCGTGAGTGCACATGCAATTACCTATAGGTTCATTAGTTATTGATTTATTTTAACAACCACAGCGCATTAATGTGCAATTACAGTGAGTGAAGCGATCATACACATGACACATACAAAGACAGCCACGGCACTGCACAAAAAACCTCGGAACAAGGTAGCTGAGTATTAAGACGAAAAGTTTATTAAAGTAGAGTTAATCTTTTTTTTAGCCTAGAAGGAAAAGAGCTTTCATACGGATCAGACCTGCAGTTAATTTCCATTATTGGACAAATGTATAGGGGAATCCCCCAGAGTGGAGTAGATTTGGAATCACCTTGGGAATCTCCCAAAACAGAGTAGGAGTAGGGCTGCGCTTGGGTGTATGCCAGTGAGTAATTACTCCCTTATTATATTTTCCATTACTTGCAATGAACAGCCTCGTCGCCATGAGAGATTCACTGGGTCGAAGTAGCAGCAGTGATTACGGAGTAACAGGGAAAAACGCCCATACCAGCCTGAGTTGAGCAACAATAATAATTTTTTTATGAAGAAGCGGGCAAGAACAGACTTCACTGAAGGGATCCACATGCCATTTTGGTACCATGCAAGAGTCTGAATGCAATTGTCGGAAAGTTTTCTTGCATACTACATTCCTATGTGCACTTCTATAAAAGAACTGCTCTAATTATGTAGTCTCCAAACTAAATTTAAGAAGTCGAGTTCATTGCACAAAATGGATCAAATGCCCATTGCCGTGAGTTTGCGACGAGTGAATTTCCTGAATTAGAGAAGCACTGAAATATTTGCAAACTAACCCTTTTGGCTGCTAGCAACTGGCAGGATTAAAATCTGCACAGCCGATACCTTTATAGTCTTTAAGAGCGCCGACCACTCCCTGAGCATTGAACAACATGAAAAAAAAATGCGGGAAAGGTAAAGGTCATTTCGCGAGGAAGGTTGCGAAGCAAAGCGTCACTGATCACTTGAGATTATTTAACATTCACGTGGAGGTTTATGGCTTGCCCCTCATAACCTCGTTCGCCAAATGTTACGACACACATTCACATGATTGTGGGCACTTCGTTTCTCCCTTGCCAGCAGCTTGTTCTTGCAGCAAAAAGCACCCTCATGTAGCTCCGATCATCAAGAGGCGCAGCTGACTACCCAGCCCGGTTTCGGCCAGCAGCGCACGAGCCATCTGCCGGCTCCCTCCCAAGCTGCAGCCAGTAATCGTAGTAAGCACCTCCGCCAGGTGCCTCTGAGTTTTTTTTTTTTCCTGCCTCTCCGCATCGATATGCGAAACTGCAAGATACTTAGCAGAAAGCGTGAGTGCTGCTCGGGGGCACTTCCCGCTGTTTTCGGACCGTGTTTCCTCGTTTGCTACAGGCCTTGCAGTTATCATACCTCGTGATACTTTGGTGTCGCAAGATGGGTATGCACCGTTCTCGAGATTACCTTAGTGTCTGTTTCGTACGAGGGATATGACGTCCTTGAAAGGCATCACATCTTTATGGAGGGCACTGAATTAATTTTGAACATCGAATATGTTGGCATTTCACCTCCACTGAAATGCATTCGCCATGGCCAGGATTCGGGTCGAGACCTTGGGTTTAGTAGACAAACGCCATTGCCAATGAGCCGTCGTGGTGGTCTTATGGAGATCTATGTACACTGTCCAGAGGAAATACCAAAGTAATAGGAGCGAAACCTAAAACATCAGATGACAAAATCATAAACTGCAAAAGATATCTGTAACTAAAGGCCATGTGTCGCAAGAGACCATGCCCTCTTAGTTTTAAATATTTTCAAACAAAAAGACACTGAACGCCTCAAAGGAAAAAACCGTGTTTCATTAAATGTTTTCATATTGAGCTGATATGTTAGGCTCCTTTCCATCTTTACTTCTAACCCTTAATAGTTAAGGCTGGTTGTTTGTAACGAAATCTTTTAATGACACTTTTTATACGTCAAGCCCCGCCGCGGTGGCTGAGTGGTTACGGTGCTCGGCTGCTGACCCGAGAGACGCGGGTTCGATCCCGGCCGCGGCGGCCGAATTTCGATGAAGGCGAAATTCTAGAGGCCCGTGTGCTGTGTGATGTCAGTGCACGTTAAAGAACCCCTGGTGGTCGAAATTTCCGGAGCCCTTCACTACGGCGTCCCTCGTAGCCTCAGTTGCTTCGGGACGTTAAACACCAATACACCAATACACCTTTTATACGTCAGCAGTGCCTGTGAACTCTCCCCCTTTCTTTCCTTTATTGCCCTCGCAATGAGGGCCATTGTTGCATTGTGAACAAAGAAATATGTCAGGCGCGTACGCTCATCCGCCACGATGGCATATTGGCTCTGACATTTGGCTGCTAAGCTCTACAGCACTGGTTTGATAAACGCGAAATTCAAAACAAGCCATGCGTAGAGGTTTCAGATCGCATTAAAAGCAAGTGGTTGCTGTTCATCCCGATCACTCCTCATTAATGCACTTCTCAGCCCGCATCGTCACTCTGGCATATAAGCTTCAAGTCATTTATACTCCTATTGCTGATCCAGAGCCAGTTAGTACTATTCGCTTGTTTTGTTCCCTACAAAAATAAAATATCGTGAATTGCGATAAGAATTGTTTAGTCATGTTGTAGCAAAAAAAGCAGCGAAAACTGAGACGCAGGACGAGAAGACACGCACACACGCGCGCACGCACACACGCACGCACACACGCACGCACGCACACACGCACGCGCGCACACACACACTGGACTTAAAAACTATTTTTGGCTCATCCATGTACTTCACTCCATTCTCTCGCACAAGCAGACATGCGAATGAACAAATTAAGACCAGTAGTCATTCCATCCCTGATAAAAAGCGCCACTTTTTTTCTTTGATAAAGATAGACTGGTCGCTCATGCAGGTCCGCTAATTCTTTTTGATTAACAATTGGCAGTGGTTTAGCTCTGGTTAAACCTGGGGGATTGCGTAAGCGACATCTGCGCATAGCCATATATTGTTGCGTGAGCTACATTGCACACAGTTTCGCCGTTTCGCGTGCTCTTGCACGACCATACTGCGCATGCGCGAGGAGCATGTGACGTCACTACGCACAGCTGGTTCCTTAAAATGATCGGAGTGTAAAAGGTTGACAACGCCAACGCCAATGAACACAATGAACACCGATGGCCTATAGCTTCAGCGCCGCGTTTCTGGAACAACCTTGTCAATGCCAGAAGCTCACATCTCTGTTTCATCCCCCCACGTACCTATAAGCACGATTCAGGCGTACACTGACCCAGAGAGCCATTATGCGCACTTCCTTTGCTTAAAATGATCGAAGTGTAAAACGTGGTCAACGCCAAAGCCTGTGAACACAACAAACGTCGACGGCCTATGGCTTCAGCGCCGCGTTTCTGGCGCAACGTTGTAAATGCCAACGCATGTAGCGCACACCTGTTACTACCGCCACTTAGCTTAAAGCATGGTTGAGGTGTCCACTGTTCCAAGAGGTTAGTTATGCGCCCTTCCTCTGGTTCAGCTGTCCACCGAGATGTGGACACCTCGCCCTCCCCTCACGCTACGTATATCCTGGCATAAGTTAAGCCACTGCCAATTTTATATACACCACAAACCACGCAGATGGCGATGCGCAATCGTTACTGCGCATTAGAGAGAGAGAGAGAGACTGTCGGCGAGGCGATTGAGTGCACGCGGCACGGCGCGCCAGCTGTGCGCCGTGTGACGTCACCCGCTCCACGCGCATGCGCTTCTTGGCCTTTCCAGAGCTCCGCGAAATGGCTCGGCGAATAGCGTAGTTTTCCTTTCGCAACAAACTGCTTCAAATATTCCCGCTCCTGCCTGGACTTACTTCCCCTGCCAGTGCTCATGTGGGCAAAGAGGAAAATCCAGGCACGTGCAAGAACTTTTTCGGGCACGCTTTCTTGCTCCGTGCAAGCCGCCCTGCTCACTCTCTCTCTTTTTCTCTCTCCTTGAGCTTGAAGCGCGAAGGAAACGGTGGCGATGCCGCACGGCGCCGGTGAGAAGGCGGAGCGGCCTCATAACACGCCGGTCCACTTTGCGTCGCTTATAAAAGTGTAGCACGGGTAAACAGTGCTACACTCTCAGAAAAAAACCGGCCCAGGGGGGAGTAAAGACAACTTTAGTCCTAAAAAGGGCTCTTTAGTCCCTAAATTTGCACACGACACACTCCTTGCCAAAAATGCGCGCCGTGCGCAAACTCAACGGACTAACTGCCGAGAAAGAGACTAACGGGAGGCGAATCGCAGCACAGCAGCACGCGAAAATTGCGCGAGAAGACCCTGACTGTAATAGTACTCGATTTTTGAAGCGCATGGATGTCGTCTAAGGCTAGTGAGGGCACTGCCGCGGCCTGTGACGAGGCGGATACCCTTTTCCGTGAGAAATAGGCTTCGTGCCACCGAAACGGCTGGCAGCTGTGTAAGTGCATAAACAATTACTACGAACTTCAATACGTGTCAAATGTGAGTTGTAAAAGTTACGGTTGAGCAAGTACACGTAGTTTCATACCGTTGCCGGTGTTTACGAGCTTATGTGATGCTGTGTAAGTATCGGCGACACTTAGCAGTCAATTCCCTGTCACCGCTCTCCGCCGGTAACAAAAAACGAAGTGAACCACCGCCTTCTACCTTTGTTTTCAACAGGCTGTAATGTGCAGCTGCCAATCGCAAGGAAGAAGACCACCTTATACGCAAAAAACGAAACAAAAAGAAAACCACTGTTGTGGTTGTGAAGTACCGGCCGTAATGTATACACAGTTCAGCACTTCTTTTTTGGCCAAAACGTGATTTAGACCGTTGTGCGTGCGCATTAAAGCTTACCGCAGGTTTTTTCAAAAGCATATGACACCAAAACCACCACACTGTTATAACAATTTGAGCGGTACAGACAGACCGTGTGTGTTTCGCATACAAGGCTTTTATTTTCTACCGTGGACTGTCCTCTGTGGTGGCGTAGTCATATCCGCGCTCGGCTCATAATCCATAGGTTGTCGGTTCGAATCCTAGTGTTTTCATGTATGTTTATTTCTGTTTCCTTTATCGTTGTTATATGTGTGAAGTTCTGTCGGAAACTATCCCGCTATAAATTAGGCTGGAAATCACGCGTCGTTTGCATTTTTTCATTAAATGTCTGCTCCCGGGGACTAACGGTTGCACCCTTTCGAAGGGGACAAACAGTTACACCCTTTGCAGTTAGTCCCGAAAAGGACGATTGTAAGTGGCAGGTCAGTTAGCCCCAAAAAGACTAACCTCTCGCCCCCTATTCGCCCCTTTTTTCTAAGAGTGTAGCGCACCTACTTCGCATTTCATTACTGCGCATATCGGCTGTTATTTTCTTTTGCACTATGCCACATGAGGTTTGACGTTGCGGGGTGCGGCATCCACAGAGAAGACGTTGGCTTGTAGAAACAGCTCTATTTACAGTCGACAGATACAACACACACACACACACAACACACAACACACACACAACACACACACAACACACAACACACAACACACAACACACACAGCACACACACAGCACACACAGCACACACACAACACACACAGCACACACACAACACACACACACACACACACACACACACACACACACACACACACACACACACACACACACATACACACACACACACACACGCACGCACGCACGCACGCACACGCACGCACACATACGCACACGCACACGCACACGCACACGCACGCACACGCACGCACGCACGCACGCACACGCACGCACACACACAACTGATGCATGAGTCAGCCCGTACAACCGCCCAAACGCTACCTTCACGGCCTTTTTAAAATATAGACATGGGCGAGGAGAAGGAGGTTGCACCGAACGCCAACAGCAACGCCGCGTGAAATGCGAGCGTTGCAACGGACGTCGCATATAACGCGCAGTAGCGTTGCACAGAACGCGTACACAGACCGCATGCACGGGAGCAGCACTGGGTACTAGCGAGGGGTGCGACTGGCGGGATATTGTCCGCTGTGGAGGCCTTTCATACAAAACAACAAAGATTGATAACTGCAACCATTTGTGGTGTAGTTGAGTGTGCCCTTTATGTGTATTGTGCGCATCTAAAAATACCATCACTTCTAGGCGTCACCGCTGCTCAACCCCTCACGCCATGGCGCCTCAGTCCGCGCTATAGGAAGCGCATGGTGTTGAGAAGCCCGTGACAGGCGGTGTGGCCACTTGTTTGCGACAAACGCTGAAGCCATTCACTCGCCCTCTGTGAAGGAAGCGGCGGTGCAGTTGTGCGGGTGTGGTTTAGAGGGCGCAGTCGCCCGACGCAAAAGCAAACGCGGCCGTCTCGGCAAACTGCCAGAGGGCCCGCATGTTTGTATTCCAGACTCCTGACCTCCAAATGTCGACATTTCGACATACGCTTCCTATTTGCTCTGCGCACATATTCTTGGGCGCGGCGTGCCTTCGAAAAACCTCTCCCGAGGTCGTAGACCTCGAACAACGCCCCTCCGTCTTCCCTTGCAGAGCGCCTTACTGAATCGCACCAAGTTAGAACGCGTGAATGGCAATAGGAAGCTAAAAAATAAAACGAAAACGGGCGACATTGATAGTGACTCCATAAGCTACCATTTTGTAACGCACCGTGAAAAGCGAAACTGGTTTCTGCTTACCGTAGCGAACACCTGAGAAACGACACTAATCTCGCAGACCTTCCAGCAGACCGCTTATTTTGAAGGCAACCAGCACACACGAGGGTCAACAGGCTGCGGTCGAGCGTGACGTACCGCTTTTTTCTTGTGGAATTCTTTTGCCACCACATTCGCGGAAAACATAATGTTGTGAACAGTAACCTAATCTTCCTGCACAAGTCGCCGGCGTAAAATGGTTATTTCGTGAAGCAGTGTCGTGACCAGCACCTACAGCCAGTTCGTCCATGAAGGGCAGTTTCCACTTCTGCGTGCAGAAAACTGGTATTTAGTTATTTATTCATTCATTTATTTATTTATTCATTAAACCCCTAAAGGCCTTCAGTCGAGGGTATTACATAGGGGGAAGTATTGACGCACAAGAACGCAAAAGAAAATTGTGTAAGCACCAAGGTGCATTACATAAATACAGAACAAAGCACAAGTAGCAAACAAAACAAAAAAAGAAGAAGAAAAAGCCCGTAGTATACATTGTACTTGACACGAAAAGAGAACAGAGTGCATTAGAGGCTTAACATAATCGCTGGAACAAAACTAAATAACAGAACAGCTGAATGCAGCATGTGGTACAATTGATGAGTAATGCTAGACACACATTTGGGTTAGAAGGTCCTGAAACTTGTTAAGGTTCCTTTCTGAAGCGATATGTGATTATAGATTATTCCACTCGACTATAGTTCGAGGTATGAAAGAGTTCGCAAAAGAAGTGTGGCATGATATGCGTTTAACTTTCAGCGGATGGTCGCGATGTGGAAAAAAAGATTCAGGTGATTGAAAACAATGAACAGAAATGACAAAAAACAAAACTAACAAGTGGACCGTATTTATTCTTCCGCTGGAAATAAACGTCGAAACAAGCAGCGCTGAATCTTTGAAATCATGTATGGAAGTAAAGACTGATAGAAAAGGAAAAGTGTGGTGGAATATTTGCGTGGCCTCTCATAAAATAAATAAAAAATCTTGGTGGTTAATTCATGCAACGCCTGATTTACCGGGCTTCGGGAAATGCAGCACAGAATTGCTATGCGTAGAACATGTCTTACCGCTGCGTTTCTCCTAACGCAGCCGTCATAGAGGCACACGTATTGCCTTTTGTTTGGCCTCAGTACGTTTTTCTGGTGTACTTTTTTAGCATGCATGAAACCCCTCACATCATCAAAATGAAATTTGCGCATGAGAAGTTTTGGAGAAATAAACATGTGCGTGATATCTGCGCACGCGCATTGCCGACTTTTACTGCTGCTACGAACAACAAATGCAGCTTGCTCTCCATCTGGGTTAATCAGCCATCACCCGTAAAATAGACGGAACAAAGGCGACAAAACTTGAGCTGTCGCCTCTTATTCCGCGCAAAGCCTACACGATTGACGTATTTTCAACAACTTATCATTTATAAAACGATAAATAGAAAATTTGCAAATTTCTTGCAATGTCTGCCAATGACGCTACAAGGGGTCCATGCATGTCCGAAAACACATACGGCGTATTCAAGCGGGCTTCAATGGGCGATTGGGATTTAGACAGAGCTCTGAATGGAAAGCGACGCAAATCTTCCTCCTTCGCGAATTGGGACAGCTTTTTCGAATCACCGGTTTTAATAAGCCAACAGGCAAAGCAACATTTCCTCGATTTTAAGCAGAGTTTCTATTTCCAGCGCTCCTCGTCCAACCCCACCAGCTTACAACTTTATTCTATGGTCGCTAGACGCGACTAGACGGGACTGCAATATTTACCAAGGATTGCGCTGAAGCGCCGGCAACTCTACAACGTGTCTGTTGGTATCCGCGCAACACGCTTATCTGGTATTCCTGAGTCACGTCGAAATAGAGCTTGTCCGTCAGCCGTTGGGTCTGTCGCGCTCTGAGTGCGCATCGCTGCCGCAGCCGCATTTTTTTTTTTTTTTGCTGTTTTTGATTGCGAAGACGGCCATTGAACAGTGAGATTTACAAGCTTGTCGGTCTTCTCCGTGTCTTCTTGTCATCCCCACCACGTGACAGTGCGGGACGCTTGTCAAAATTGCCACTTTTGCCCAGCTTCTTGTCGGTCTTGAGGCGTGCTAAAATGAAAGCTACAAGCACCCTGCCTAAAGCAGCATTTTTTACCGCGTCCATGAAGGGCGTTTGTAAGTGTCCGTCACAGTCATTAATATTATCAGTCTGGCTTGAAAGGTCAAGAAAAAGCAGTTGCATTTAATCATCACCTGAAGAAAAATGGTGTCATTCCTCAAAGTAGTATACAGATTAGGCGCACGAAAAACATAAACGGGACTTAACAGCGCAAACGCATTGGATGTGGGAATAAACTTTAAGGCCGCAGAATTTCTGCGGGATGCACGATGTCTTCAGGCTTCATCGAAAAATTAATTTACTTGGCGCATACAAGTGATCGTCGCTTCAATAGGCATGCTTATATCCGTCTTTTCGTGTCCTCGTGTTTGATGAGCGTAGCGTATATAAATTCTTTATGCTGATATAAAGGGGGCTGCTTCACGAAACGGGGCAATTGCGCCGTTTTCTGGTTTTTACGTTAATATTCGCGTCACTCAACATAAATGGACGGCACTGCTGGCTCACCTTTCAACTGGGAATCAGAAAATCTTGGCACAATTGGTGGTTCCGCTGTTCTGACACCACTTCGCATCTCATGGTACTATCAGCGTCAAATGAAATGCGAACAAAACACCTGAAACGCGAGCACAAAAAATCAAGCATATTAGAAGCTGGAGATGAAATGCAGGCGTGGGCTATTAACATTTCAGAAGAGCGGTCTTTTCGGCTTCGATGGGAAAATCAACTGCTCATGTATTTTGCCTCCGTAGTATAATATCTGCGAGTTGTGCTGTTCGCGTTTCAATTGACGCTGATAGTACGTGATATCGCTTCTGTGCCATGGTCGAGGTGCAGGTAAGCTGGAAACATAGGTGAAGTGAAATCTAGGCACAATCAGTACGTCTTGCACAGTGAACTGCCGAATGCACACAGGAAGGCCGCCGCGGTGGCTCAGTGGCTATGGTGCTCGGCTGCTGACCCAAAAGACGCGGGTTCGATCCCGGCCGCGGCGGCTAGAATTTCTTTGGAGGAGAAATTCTTGAGGCCCGTGTACTGTGCGATGTCAGTGCACGTTAAAGAACCCCAGGTGGTCGAAATTTCCGGAGCCCTCCACTACGGCGTCTCTCATAGCCTTAGTCGCTTTGGGACGTTAAACCCCATAAACCAAACCAAACCACACAGGAAGCCGCGCCGCTGCAGACACTCGTCTGCCTACCGCCGCTCGCTGTAGGCACAAATGCGCGCGCATGCGCACCTGCTTTCGGCGTCCAAAATGTATAGGAAAGTTGTGCGTCGGTAGAGGAGAAGAGTAGAGGAAGATAGTGGAAGCGTATTAATTGTAACGACAAGCTCATTTGAACTAACTATTGTGTGCGTTAAAAATAAAGCACGAATGCGCCACGTGCAAGAATAAGCACGAGTTCAGCGCCAGTCGCCAGGTGCGCTGAAGTAGATGAAACCGAAACTAACCAGAGCTTCCTACTTCTGGCCTCGTCTCCCACACTAACGCGTACGATATGAAATAACCCCTTTATTACTGGCTCACGCTTTATAAAAGTAGCATGGGCAGCTGACAGTCTCATCGGATACAAACCATCAGAAAATGTTCAGAAACGAGAAGGTTCATGTGATTGATCCGAGGCAAGAGGTTTACATGTTAATGCTAGTGGCGCAGACATAAAACGTAGATGTTAATACCGGACCAACGATGTTTTTTTTACGGTTTATACAGCAGCGTTTAAGACAGGTGAGTGCGCTCCTAAGTTACCGGACCGGTATTTTTGCTGTTTCTTTCGGAGAAGAGGAATGTTGAGTCGCTGGTAAAATTTTCCTAACTTTTCTGAGTTTCTAGCAATAACTTTGGAACGATACCAAGGAATCATCTCCAGTCATTACTTTTAAAAAACCGTTTTTTTATATTCTGTAATATAGTTTACTAGTACGCAATGAAGGCACAAAAGTGCAGGAAAAGTGCAGGAAAGCTAGCAGCACCAGCAGATTTTTAAAAATTCCGTTAAACACTACTTTAACTTAAACACGCCCCTCCTACCTGCGAAATTCGTCAGTTAAAAAGCTTAAGGAACCACAGGGAATTCAACGGATGCCTTGAACTTATTCTAAAGTGTGATTATCTGCTACTTGTTAATATTAACCTCATACCATGCCTGTGGTTTCATCTCAAGATCTCATCCCAAAGTTCCCCTCAGGTGCGAACGGCTAGGACACAGCTGCTCACCGCACATTTAATTAGCACCGCTTTATCAAGTGCCCTGCACACAGGACCGCATGGCCCAGAGCTGCTGTTTAAAATAGCCTCTGTGAATTGAAATGTTTTCGCAATGTACACAAGCTAACGCCTCAAAGAATAGCGCAGATGCGGAAATGTGCACGGTGAAGGCGATGTACGATTAAGCAAATGTAGAGCCCTTGCTCTCCTCTAGCTTTGCTCAGGAAGAACGCGAGCGCTAACAGGTTTGTTTGTTGTTGTTGTTTTTTTTGCATAGACGACCTCAAAATAGCCACATTGCGGAACTTCTTCAAAAGACACCCTTTCGCCCGATTTCGACTATTAATGTACTGCCTTGTTTTAATCCCCCGAATGATGAAAAAGAAATAGAGCTCGAAAACCAATGTCCCACACTATAGCGGACGGAGAGTGCGCTCGCATTAATCGGTTGAATGCAGGTCTTTATTGGGCCTTCGCAGCGAATTTAAAAACAGAAATTAAAATGATAGCAGTGACGTTGAGAGACAAGATCTGAGCAGAGTGTGCTGCGGAACAAACGCAAGCTCAGAAGTTCATAGAAATTAACAGTAAGAAATGGCAGGGCATCCAATGCGAAGAGGAGGTGATCGATTGTCTCTAAGGATAGTCTCTAGGATGAATTTCAACAGAAGGCAAGCGCAGCAGGGATCAAAGTCAGGTGGGTAGATAAAATTTTGAAGCGCACGGGGATAGGGTTACTTGAGTTGGTCCAGGACTGGTTTAGGACTTCATTCGCGGTCAGTAGTGCAGGCATTTGTCCTGTAATGGACATAGTTAACTTGATAATGCTTACGAAACATGTTTGGATAATTTTGTCATGAAGCTAGCGGAACGTCGGCGAAATTCACTCGCGCAGCTCACACAGGAAAGGCATAGAATAATTACTAACTTGACGTTTGCCTAAGACGGTGCGAAGCTAAATGCGCTTCAAATGCTTTCCTTTCTTTCTCTATATCCCTACACCGAAAGACCACCATTGGACTTTGGTGGCGTGGTCGCTCCACGCGACGAGAAGGTTTGATTCAGGAAAAGTTGCCGCATTTCGATCGCATTCACGTCTCCTGATAAAACACCGTGATCTTTGTGATTAGAAAGTAGAAGCATTTCTCTTTTACTCTCAAGCGCAACGCTGGTTTCTAACTAAGCGCATCGCAGGCATGCTATCGGCCATGGACATATGCCTCCTGTAAGCGTGGAACAGGACGCCTGAACCTACTGTTCAACACGAGTAGGATGACATTACTCATGTTTCGGTTTGCCAGCAATCGACAAATTTTTCATTTCTTTGATGATGCACTGATATATGGGTTACACAGAACGAGGTCCCATTGTCAGACTTTACCGAGGCCTCTATTAGAAGTAAATGTAGTGAGGGAGTTCTAAACTTTGCAACACAAACAAAGGATCCAAAAAGTGAAGAAAGTTTTGGTTATTGGTTCGAAGAATACGCATAAAAATATCAAAACCCAAAGTATATGTAGGCTGGATAGCAAGCAAAGAGTGTATGCACTTAAGACAGAAAAACCAATTTTTCCCTCTTTGCAAATATATATTGACAAATTTGTGAGACTGAATGCTTGGGCAAAACCTATTTCACCTCACCTACAAGCATTTCATTATTTAAAGATCATTACTGCAGCAAGGCCAATTGCGATGTGGGCATGAGCGCACGCCATACCAGCAACCTGTTTGCTTCGAGAATGGCCGGTCGGGTTACGGAAAGCGTGACGCACTTCAGGAAACCTGCGCGCCTCCCCGATTGAGCGAACAGTGGCACTTTGCCCCGGCCGCGCAATGACTCATCAGGGGTATTCCAGTGGGGTCATGAGACGCCCGTTTTCTTCAGCCTCCAAGGCGAGCATCCTCAAGGACGGCTGGTTTTCCAAAATTTGACCCTGGTGTAAAAGCCTTGGCAGCTTTCTCAGCGCGCATGAATAGGCATAAACCCGCGCATCGACACTTCCCACCTCGGCTTCGTGAGGCGAGCTTGTCTTACCGCTGCCTATAGAGGCGAAACAAAATTTTGGGTGTACATCACATCTGTTTCGAGGCGGATAGCAAGTTGTAAAACGTCCATACCAGCTTTTACGTTCTCGAAGAATTATCATTAGCTGTAGGCAAATGTATTTCTCACCATGTTTTGTCCGAGAAAGATTGTTTACCTCTAGGTTTTCGAAATGACATTCATGATAACTACTTTGACGTCAGGCATATTAAATGTTAGCATCCTTTCATTGTAGTTTCGTCTGCGGATACCTGGTGGTGGTGCCTACGTCACCCAGTAGTAGCTTGTATTGGCAATGAAATGTACGAGAACTGTGGTAGCTGTAGAAAACGTGCTCTTACGTTGTCATGTGCGGTATTTCAAATGCAGTTGTTTTCTCTAAGCTGCAGAAGCATTCCGATGAAACTGCACAGGGCAAGAGCGCCGTTCAATAAGCCAATAAGCTCTTTTATTGTATGCTCATGTTTGTTTTTGTTTGTGATGGCGGAACGGCCAGCTCATACCAAAGAGTACCTGCCACATATGAAACGTAAACATAAGTTACAAGATCCATGTAGTTATAAAAGCGTACGAGCTTTCGTGGCTTCTTGATATTGTCGATTGCTGTCATATTTTGCATGTTTCAGAAAACGTTATGATGGCTCATGCATCTCTGTGTGTATGCGTACAATAGCGCATTCATGTGAAAGGCAAAGTCACAGAGGGGCATACATCTGACTTCTCCAAAAGAAACAGCTCGACTTTCTAATGCGGTAACATCTAAAAATATAACAATATTTCATGGCTTAAGAAGAAGCGATTTCTTCCGGTGGCATGTTCTCAGAGCCGTGATGTGATACGAACGCTACATGACACAAATGTGATACAAAGCCCTCGTTACGTCTCTTTTTGTCGCTGTTGTCGTATACGTAGAGCTTTATACGGAAGTTTTAATGCTGTCAGGACAAAGCTTTGGCTGTGAAGATTTATTTCGGCAATGCGCTAAAAAAAACGGGCTGCAGTCTGATTGAGGAATCTGATTATTTTCTCCTATAAAATTCCTACCCTATGAATAAAATCGCGATAATAACTATGATATAACTAATAAAAAATAAAGATTACCGGCTCACGTCAAGCGTAACTACCGAGACAATGCCTTCTTTCTCTGAGACCTCTTTTGAGGAGCTGGCTAACTCCAGGCTATGCATCTTTGAAGTTTACGCACCTTCACAGTCAGTGAATTAAGATGTGATTTAGGAGCCGGTGGCTGAATTTCTTATGCCTCTCAGGTGTATTATTCATAATGACAACTATTGACCTTGCAATATTTGCCTATATATGCGGAACAAGATCAACGGCATATACTCAATAAAGCTGCATAGCATACTTGTGGGAAGCGGCACGACAGCGGTTAGATAGATGCTACTTGTATTTCACACTCTCAAGCAAGCGACAAAGAAATGCGCATAATATAAGCAACCCCTATATATAGCCTTCATACATTACGAGAAAGCCTTTGACTCAGTCGAAACCTCAGCAGTCATGCAGTAATTGCGGATCAGGGTGTAGATGAACCTTAAGTAAAAATACTGGAATACATCAGCAACGGCTACACAATCACCGCAGTTCTGCATAAAGGCAGCAATGAAATTACAATAATGAAGGCTGTCAGAGAGGAAGACACAATCTTACCGCCTTATTACCTAGTTTGGATTCCCAATCCAGTCCTGAGGCCTAGATTGGAAACAGTTTGGGATAATAGTTAATGCAGAATACCTTAATAATTTATGATTCGATGATCACATTGCCTTGCTAAATCAACTAGGAGATGAACTTTAAAGCATGATCAATGAAGGCAGAGCAGAAAGGTGGCTCTAAAAATTAATACACAGACAACCAAAGCAATGTTCAGCAGTCTCGGAGAGACAACAGCGGAGGAGTTCAACAGCGAGGCGCTGGGAGGTTAAGAGAACACGTCTACTTGTGGCAAGTAGTTACCGGAGATCCTTATCACGAGAGAGAAATGACAAAAAAAAATAAGAATAGGGTGAGACACATTTGGCAGGTTCTCTCAGATCTTGAATGGCAGTTTACCAGTATCCCTCGAAACAAAGGTATATCACAGCTGTATCTTACCAGTACTCACCTATAGAGAATAAACTTGGAGACTAACGAAAAGGGTATAACTTAAACTAAGGACAACGCAGCCAGCTTTGGAAAGGAAAATGATACGTGAGAACGGACAGGATGAGGGCAGAGTGGGTCAAGGAACAAACGCGGATTAATGACATCCTAGTCGAAATCAAGAAGATGAAAAGGGCTTGGGCAGGGCATGTAATGCGAAAGCAAGATAACCGACAGTCGTTAAGGGTAGCGTACTGGATTCCAAGAGTAGCAGGCAAGCGTAGCAGAGGGCGGCAGGAAGTTATGTGGACAGATGATATTAAGAGTGTTGCGGGGATGGGGCGATGGTGGTGGTGGTGTAAATGTACAGGAGGATGGGAGGGTTCCCGCAGCTGACGCAGGGCAAGGTTGAGTAGAGAGCTATAGAAGAGGCCTTCGTCCTGCAGTGGGCGTAGTCAGGCTGATGATGATGATGAATAGTATTTTTTCCCTTCCTCAGAATACGTGTCAAACCACTCTTTCAGAGCAGGGACTGCCTGCCATAAGTACAGCGAACAATTTCCTTCACACAGAACACGGGGAAGCAATTGCGAAAAAGTCGAGTCCAAGTAATAATAAAAAGAACAACCTGACACGTTGTACGGAAGCCAATCACTGCATCAGAGAGAACTGCGCAGATGGCACCAGTCCACGAAGTAAGATCATTACGATAGGTGGGTGTACATTTTATGACTCACATTTACGTGTTTCAGAGTGGTGGAAAAAGGGGTGCATGCACTAACGCCAGGCATGTGGAAAGAAGGAAGAACGAAGACAAGGAAAAAAGTGTGCAGAAAATTTTCCTCAATAAAGAATGGCATTGAACAGTGCCGTCAGAAACAGCTGCCTACCGTACATGCTGGACAGGTGTATCACTTACGTGAAGAACAAATCACGAGAACATTCGAATACCTTCCTTCATCTCCAGTGGTGCAGTATTGGGCATGCTTGTGTTCAGCATCCCAAAATGGCATATCCATGAACGGATGATCAACCAACCCAGTTACATAAGGAAAGACGTGTTTCTGTGGGTCCGATTTGAACAACACTTCAAGGCAAAGGAAGTACGCAATTATAAATGTGACAATGGTAGCTGGTGTAAGCTGTACACCTTTCTTTTTCGCGTGAGTCAGCAAGAGTCAGGAAAGACAACTAACATGCACTAATTGTATCATATCCGCAAAACCGGAAGCCATGGAGGCTTATCACGAAGTCGCTTCATTTTTGTTGTCTTCTGGAATGCGGTAAAGGCAGCTCCGTAAATAAGCTTAGTTTTAGAAGCAAGTATAAGCATACCACTAAGCCGAGAGGTAAAACGTTCCCCAGTAGAGCGCTAATGATATCAAGGCGAGCCGATGCAATTGCACCAGTGGCAAAGGCTGGCTTGAAATTGTTTTGCCAGAAGACATGTTTCCATAACAGCCTCCGTCCTCGTACCTCCGAAAGCGATCGATATCCGTACTTACAAACGTTTTGTCGGGATCACGTGCCAACCGAACAAAAGTTTCGCAACGACTCCGCTCTTTGCAAGGTCAACAAGTTATGCCCTCTTGCCACCTCCATGAAAGTGCCACCGTACATGTGTCGGCGACAAGTGTAAGCCGCACGTGACAGTCCTAGCACCCTTACTGCATTTATGGCAATACAACTGAGGAAGGGAATTGGTTCGCCCGTTCACTGTATGTTAGAGCATTTGAGAGAAAACTGTCTTCCGAACTAACTTACGTTTTTCCGTTTGAAGCATTCTTACTTGTTTTCCTTTGCCGAACGAATGTAGTACTTAATGATCAATGCTAGCACTACGGTCTCAAGGTATGTTTTTATTGTAGTATCATTTTGTTTGTAGTAAAGTTAAAATTAATTGTGGTTCTCAGGAGAGTGCATCCTGAGTACTACTGAGTATGTTCAGTACGCTAACTACAATATTTGTTGCGCAGTCAACAACTGACCTTGCACAAATTTATATAAGAGTATAGCACCTATTAGCAAAAGAGACACAATACACAGTGTTGTTCCGATCGCTTAATACAAGTCTCATCATTTTCCGCATTCAAGTAAGCGTAAGCATTCTGTTCCTCGTTGTTTGTGAAGAGAAAGTGTATTCTGGGCGCACCATGCACTTCGTTCCTTCTAAAATAAGTGAGCCAAACACTGAAAACTCAGTCCACCCATCCAACTTCACGCATTATTCATGTCGCCCACGTAGGCAGTACTGCTATCCCGAACGATCTTGAAAGCACGTGCGGAAGGATGAAAACCAGCTTTCATTGACGTCACTACATTTTCCATCTTTTCTCCTTTACGCACCTGCGTCAATGTGTTCGGTGAGTCACTTTCGTAGCGCGCCTGTGCAAATCAAACTGTTCTGGTGCTGTTCTTATATTTTCGTCGCCTGTAATCGAGTCCCAGCTTTCCTTCTCGATTGCGACATAATAATTGAGGAAAAAAACAAGAGTAGCGCGCGGCATCGGCGGGTATCGTAGCGCAGAAGGGCACTTGGCGTGCCGACACCAACCTTGGCGATCGTCACAAGCGAGTTACTCCGCACACATGACGAGTCGAAGAAGCCAGTCGCCGTAGAGTGCGCGCGTCTTTTCCTATTGCCGGCGATGGAGATGTGGCGGGCGCGTCGTAGTCCGCACCAGCGGCGAAGCATAGCTTCTCTCGCAGCGCTGGGCGCTGCCTTGTTTCTCTTGTGCATCGATGGCGGCTGTGCCGAGGAGGCTCCGATGGTGCGCATCGGAGACGGACTGCTTGAGGGTAAGCGCATCACAGTGTCGGGTAAGGACGTGGACGCGTTCCTCGGCATACCGTACGCGGTGCCTCCGATAGGCAACCTACGCTTCGAGAAGCCTCAGCCAGCGCACGCTTGGGAAGGCACGCTGCAGGCGGTCAACAAGCCTCCGCCATGTCGCCAGCTGGACGCGCCCTTCCTCGGAGGAACGCGGATCTACTATTCCAATACCAGCACAGAAGACTGCCTCTACGTCAACGTGTGGCGGCCGTCGTCCAGTTGCCCCCACTCGGAATCGTGCGGAGCCAAACTTCCCGTCGTTGTGTTCGTACATGGCGGAGCCTTCCAGTGGGGTGACTCGGGCTTGTTCCTGCACGACCCTTCTGTGTTCGTGGCCCAAGCAGATGTGGTGTTCGTCACGTTCAACTACCGGGTTAGTATGTTCGGATACCTTTCGGCCAAGAACCCCGACCTCCCGGGCAACATGGGGCTCTGGGACCAGGTGCTTGTTCTGAAGTGGGTTCAGAAGAACATCGACCGGTTCGGCGGCGACCCCTCGATGGTGACACTGAGAGGGCAGAGCGCAGGCGCCATCTCCGCCGGCCTGCACGCTGTGTCCCCACAGAGCAAAGGCCTCTTCAAAAGGATCGTAATGGAGAGCAGCACTCCGCTGTCGTTATTCCTTACTGTGACATTCAACGTGGTGGGCCAGTTCGTGACTGTCGCGAACGCGCACGGCTGTATCGACAACTCAAAAGACTGGAGGGAGGAGACGCACAGTATTGTCACTTGTCTCAAGAAGGTTGAAAGCGACACCATCATCTCCAAGCTGAAACAAGAGACCGCCTTCAAGCAGATGTTCCCGATGGTATTCGGCGAAGAGTTCTTCCCGAACGACCCGCTGAACCCAGAAACGTATGCAAACTTGAATGTCAATGAAATAATGCTCGGCACAACCACAGACGAAGGCACTGTCTTCCTCAACAATGTGCGGGACATAGCGCCTCAGTTCGACGACTACATATCTGGCAACTACCGCCTGGCTGTGACGCTGGCGCTGAAAACTATGTTCAACATACCCCTGTCTCACGCTCGTGACATCACTGTTGCTTACTTTGGTCACCAGGATGTGGAACACAACAAAAAGTCCGTCACTGAGATCATCTGCGAACTGTTCGCTGATGCCACGATATACTGTCCGACGCTGATATTTGCGGACATTGCGACTCAAAGGGGTGCGAAGGCGTACCGTTACATTTTCGCCCACAGATCTTCCGACAGTTACTGGCCGGAATGGATGGGTGTTACACACGGTGACGACCTGCCTTACACGATGGGTTCCCTGCTGCTGCCCAAGGACGAGAACCTGTTTATTCCGGGCATGGGACCAGATCTGCGCGAACTGGTGTTGAAAAAGACCCACACTCCAGCTGAAGAAGAATTCGTCAAGCAGATCATCGCAAGTTGGACAGCTTTCGCGAAAGACGGGTACGTAGCTTTTAATACTGTGCTCCTAATTTTTCCTTCCCACACCTCGAATTCATTATCAAACTTCAGTTACCCGTGTTAATTAATCCGCACGCCACGCCCTAGTCTGCCGCTTTGAAATGTGCCTTGGTTGATTTTTACCCTCGAGCATTTTATTCGAACCTCTATGCCTGGCAAGGCCTCAGCCATAATAGTTTCAATTTCTCTGCGTGCTCAACTCGCCCCTCGTTCAAAGGTGTCCAGTGACGACCGCATTACTTAGCATTTTGGTGAGCTGTGCATTTGCTTGTCATCGCACAGGAAAAGAAAAAGAAATCATCTCTTCATCACAAGTTTGAGTACATTGCAATATTTATTGAACAAAGCAGCTACTAAGCAGTCCGAAAAGGAAATGGTTTGATACGTCTTTATACGTGCTACGCCACGAAAAGGCATGCAGAATGCTCATAACAAGGCAGATAAAGAGCACCGGACTAAAGTCAGAGTACTGGGCTGCCACTCTTTGCTGAGAAATGGCAGAAAGACGTCTTCATTTTTCAATCCAATCTTTGACGTACGTCAACAAAAACTTTCATGTTATGTCGGTTTATGCTTTGCTTAATCGGACGATTTCGTGTACACTGGGAAAAACTCATTCTTTTTACCTACCTGCAAGGCGAAATTGTACTTGCCGGTAGGCCACTAGAATTTAAATTTTGTCGAATTGCTGACTATCAGCCGCATTAGTCGAAGGTCAAGGGAAGAAGCAGGAAATTAATTAGCCATGCCTCGTTCGTCCGGTCGTCGAGCACGTGGATTTTTCTATGGCTTGGTATTCCCGGACATTTGGCATCGACCCAGACCGTCATTACAGCTAGCGGCCAAAGGTTCGCGTGCTTGGAACGCGCAATTTCCTAGAGCAGGTATATGGAGGAAAACTTTTAACAATTGCAAGAGCTCTCAAACCATTTCCTTGGAATGGCCTATTTAAGTTGGGAAATAAATAAGGGATATTTTAGCACCGTGGTCTTGTTGTAAAGCATCGGCCTCGGCTTCGGGAGGTGGTTGGTTCGACTCCCGCTATCGGCCGGGGACCCACCGGTGTTCTCAAAATGTGTACGCGCTGTGCCTCTGCCTGGCGATCGGCTTCTTAGGGTTGCACTGCTTGGAAAAGGAGTCTGCGCCCTCAAATCCCGTCACTCTGGGCTTGTAGGTGTTAAAGGAGAGGTGTTAAAATATCTAGCACATAAAACAAACCTTTCACTGATTGAAAGTGAAATTCCACGAAAGTAGTGCGATAGTAATAGATAAAAGCACTGACTTTTTGGAGCAAGGAGCAGAAGTGCTTTGAGATAAACATTGCTAACCACTGCTAACATTGCATAAACCTCGGACCAGGACGAATTTATTTTAACTACGAAGTTTCTGAGAAAGCTGCATAGCTTTCCTTTTTCGCCGTATGGCTGCGCTCGGGTGGATGTCAATGAGTAATTACTCCCTTATTACAAATCTTCTCCACCTTGGGGGATTCCCCTAAAACTTTTGACCAAACATTGCTCTTTTATGATTTTCTAGATTACCTCAACAGGCTTCTAAATGAAAATGTGTCAAAACAGCAACCTTTTGAGAGTTAAGGATAGCAGTGGAAGTGTACAAGTTCAGGTCGGGTTTATAATAAAGTAATCACGAAAAAAGAGCATAAAAAGAAATTATAAAAATTGAGGACAAGATGCCATGAAATGCGTCTACATATCATGGTTTATTATGCGATAATATATAATAACTAGTGATATTATTGAATTTCTTGACATTACATTGGAATAATACAACGCAAGGGTGCGTGACTACGTTTATGATTACTAGCCGACATAATCGGACCATTTACCAAGTTCCGCCATTAACAAAACAAGACATTCCACCCCTTCCAGCCCAGCACAGCAAAAAGGAGGTCAAGATATTCAGGGGAGAAATAACCTAAACAAAAAACAGGAGCACAAGCTAGAGCTCTGTCTTTATTTCGTATTATTTGTGATCGTTTGTTATGTTTCCCTGCTCCTGGCATGCAACACTAATTAGCCTGGTATGGTAAGCTACTTAAATCGTTAAGTTTATGACATTTTTCTGTGTAT
Organism: Amblyomma mixtum; assembly: GCF_055824585.1. Taxonomy (NCBI): domain Eukaryota; kingdom Metazoa; phylum Arthropoda; class Arachnida; order Ixodida; family Ixodidae; genus Amblyomma; species Amblyomma mixtum. Next base: position 115,041,798 of record NC_143017.1, read on the forward strand.
GAGAGACAGCAAATGATTTTCGTGTTCCAACTGCTCACTCTTATAGCAGCCTGATAAGATATACAGGGCGTTAAAATATCAATGACAGATACAAGCGGAGAGGCATGCGTTGACGTGTTTGACGGAGAGACATGCATGGATAAGCTTTAATAGTGATAAGTCTGTCTGTGAGAAAATATGTCACAGCTATGCGAGTCCGTGGAGCCTCCATGTGAATCATTATGCGGCCGCGACCACCGAATGCATGCGCGTAAAAAGAGCAAGAAACATGTTCTAACGAGAATTGTGATGAGCAGAACAGCTTTCTGGATAGGATTTCGACAGGAATGTTGGCATGGGAATCAACACTGATCCACCCCAAAGGAAGCCAGAGAGTGCAGTGGCAGCAATTTTCTCACTAAAATATTGTATTCCCTACGCACAACAGGACTGGATAAATTAACTGTAAAAAACCTATACTTCACCATTTACTTCAACTTCAATTCTATCCTCCGTTTCCACTCGACTTCAGCCTCCGAGAATACCGTCTACCAGGGCCGCAGCCAGGGGGGGCTGCTCATAACAAACCCGCTTTCGGCACAATCTTGAGCGTTGACCGGCAATGACCCTGTGGCATAATGCAGACGCTGACCTCTGCCCTCTTTCCCTTATTCCCCCACTCCACGCGACGAATGTGGCTGCTGCATCACGTCAAAACGACGCGATAGAGAATCGACCCCAAGCAAAGAGGTCTCCCTTATGCGATCCGCATCTGAGCGCTACGCAGTAGGTAGGGCACCCCAGTTTGGCTCAGGTGTGCGCTTTGACGCAGTCCGTCAGCTGAGTGCCGGAACCTAAGAAGCTCCAGCGCTGGTTGAGAACCAGATGAAAGACACAGCGCCAAGGAGAGGTTCAGTATTATGGCAACTCTTCAAATAGTGGGAACGCCATTTCAGGAGCTGGGTTTGAGCTGCTTCTTACAGTCAGTGCTCTTAAAAATGACGTTTCAAGAAAGTGTTGCGAATTGCTAGTAGGAAATAATTATTTTCTGCGCTTAAGTCTATTCCCTGCTTCGCCTTCGAAATATCATTTTGCAGCTACATTTAACATCTTAAGTAAGTTTTGTCTCTACGAAAAAGTTGCCCCTAAATAACCGTGGGAAAGGTAATCACGAATGCTTAAAGTCTTATTAACATTACAACCCAGTATACGCTCCGAGGAGTGCTCAAGACAAAATTTATAAACAAGCCTAGCTTCTGTTACATGAAAAATGGCACCCTTTAGAGTGTAAAGAATGACACGACATCTGTAATGAAGACATCTAAAGCAATGCTCAACAGCCTAAGAAGGGAACAGCAGTCTGCAATAGGCAGCGGAGAGTCGGAAGTTGTGAGGAAATAGATCTACTATGGCATGTAGAGATATATCGCCGAGGCCTTTGTCTTGCAATAGGCGCAGTTAAGCTGATGATGATGGTGACAGTGAACGCTAGCACAGTATCAGTGCCGACTAGGTGCTTACTGGAGTGCGTCATCGCAATACAACACCTCGACATTGTGTAGTCGTTTGTGTACAGGACAAAAAAAAAATAAAACGATCCTTCTTAAAAAAAGTTTCGCGTTGAGGAACTATATTGGTCTCTATATATGACATATATGGGTCTCTGAGTGAGAAAACAAAAGTTCAAAGAAAGCAATTTTCTCCCAAGACCAGAAAAGCAGCGTCCCTCTCAGTACTTTGAAACTTCGAAACATTGAATATGTTCTGCGAATAAGGCTACAAACACAACATATCGAAACGTACTGATTGCTGGGCATAAAGACCACTTTCTGTAGGTTTGGGAAGCTCACAAAAAACTTTCAGGAGTAATTAGAACGTTTTGAATTGGAAATAAAACCATCGTGGCTCATCAGAGGACTAAATGAAAAAAGCCCGGATGTTTGAAATTGGTTTTCGTTAAGCAAACGAATGTACCTTGCCTGGGCCGCCGCGGTGGCTCAGTGGCTATGGTGCTCGGCTGCTGGCCCAAAAGACGCGGGTTCGATCCCGGCCGCGGCGGCTAGAATTTCTTTGGAGGACAAATTCTAGAGGCCCGTGTGCTGTGCGATGTCAGTGCACGTTAAAGAACCCCAGGTGGTCGAAATTTCCGGAGCCCTTCACTACGGCGTCTCTCATAGCCTTAGTCGCTTTGGGACGTTAAACCCCACAAAACCAAACCAAATCTTGCCTGGATTGTTTCTCCTAATGAAGCATCAGCGTGTGCACGACTTCTACTACGGCAGGGTCGTGCTGGCGGAGCACACCATGCCAAGCAACGGGTGCCGGCGAGGAGCCGGCTGGCTGGTTGACGTTGGAAGGCATGGGGGTAGCGATGGTCCGATTGCATAGCTCCAGGACGGAATCCAGCAGCCTCCACCAAGATGTAACGGCCTTTATTGACAGGAGAAGACTGGTTGTGAAGGGCGGTTAGAGCGGGCAAGGGCAGGTCCGGTCCCAGAACAGCTGAAGCTCTAGTCTCGCGTCGCGCGTCGGTTCTGCTGCTCCGACTGCTAATCATCTTCCTCTTTACAGACACAAGAAATCGCATTTACTGTACTATACATCGCTATAACGCTACCTGAAGAGCACTGAAAGCCATCGTCAGCCTTTTTCCTTACTTTTCTTATTTGCATGCTCCCAGCCATTTCGCTCCTAGCCTTTGGCACTCCTTTGTCCTCTGTTGGCCTACGTTTGCCTTCTGCTTTGATATTTGATATTATCAGTGCAGACTATTGCTCTCGTATTTCATTCGAACGTGAGCCGCCACAGCCGTCTTGCTAATGTAGTTGTCCTGTTAATAATCTCGAGGACCCGGAATAATGAAAGTTTCATGCTGAGTATTGGCCGGGTAATTTTTTGTACCACTTTATCAAGTCTTGCTGGTTACACTGACAGCTAATATGACAAATTAAGATTGAATTCTACAAGTAGGGGGAAATTTATTGAGTTGTGATTTTAGATAGGAGATTATTCTACAGAAAACGTAAATAGTCAATCACATACCACCTGTGGGAGCCGAGTTCACGGGCTTTACTGCACGTAGCATGTGTGAAATGAGCAAAGGTGGTCGGTTTCGCTTCCCTTGGCGACAGGAGTGTTTATCTTATCTGTGAAGTGTAATATGTTTAAATGACTGCGTAATTAATTATCGTCTGCGATTACCATCACATTAAATAAAGAAAGTAACATTAAAATGTGCTTTCCTTGATTTCTAATAATATTTGCTTCATTTCTTTCTGCAAATCTTTTCGTGTCCGTCTCTACGGCAGACAACGAGGCTCAATGCCTGGTTCAAAACCCCCTTTCTTTTTGTCCCCTCTATCTTCGTGTCCTTACTTGTTTGTCCTTCCGTCATGACAGGAAGCCTGCGATGCTGACACCTGGCGACAAGTGGCCCCAGCACTCGCCAAGCCAGACGCTCGTCGTCACTCTCAACCCCAGCAACTACAGCGTGACGGGAGAGCAACGGCGATCCCGCTGCAACCTCTGGAAGCCCCTGCTGCTGCGCAAGTACGTACCCCGGCCGTATGCAAGCTGTGCCTTGCATAGTAATCGAGAGGCCAAGTACGCCATTAAATACGAGCGACTATCGTTTAAACGATACGCCAACAGTCGAAAACTCACAGGACAGCTCACGCTTTTCACCTAAAGATCAGTCTTAATTTATGTGGAATTTGCAGTGTGCACCGGTTTTCTTATGTTCGCAAGGCTAACCCGCCCAGAAGGGTACAAAAGTTCGGCGCGAAGGCCATTTAAATTCGTCTCTCAAGAAAAAAAAATAAACTGGTAAGATTAGAGAGGAAAGGTGTTCGCGCCACACGAGAAAACGCGGACTATGCTTCACAGCAGCCACGTGATACGTGCCATGCGCGGCCGAAATATGCAAACAGTGTGTCTAATAATTTATCGTCTACAAAATCTGGCAATACTTGTCCCACTAAGTAAGCACACCTTCGGATTCTTTCTATCTTCATCACTGCTTTCGCTCCCCCAACTGGCAAATTTTCAAAACTGAACATTTTTCTCATGTCGTAAGGAGCTGTGAGTATAAAATTCTTTTAGTTGTACTCTATTGCAATCACTTCATATGGAACGAATTCCTTCTAAGATACTCGCTGCCTGCATTTATCTCCCCCCAATGTTATCTTTGCCCCCACATTTCACATTGCGATGGCGCAGTATCGTCTGGCAATTCTTCAAAACGTTCATTACAAGACACTGAGGCCTTATTGCTTTGAAACATCTGATTTACGTCTAGAGGGGTTGCTCACATCCATTTTGTTCCCTTTCGTCTGAACATTTCTTTGGGAAGTCTCAAACCTCTTCTACATTGCGCGGCCCAGTGGCCACACATGACGAGCACTCCACTGCGTCCACCAACAGCAGCCTTGAGAGGTGCCACCTTTAGAAAGAACAGTGCTACTTTGATGTCCACAATCAATATAAACTTTATGTCCATGCAGCTCATCGTCGAGAGTACATGTAAGCATCAAATGCATTACAGGAGAGGATTAGTACATTCAGGGGTGGCTAATAGATGGCGGTAGCCGCACTCGGGTCCTGTGCCTGCAGAATGCGCCACCTATTCTAACCGCCTCTATTCTTCGAGAAAGGCATCACGCACTCTCTGGCTGTTTTCAGGGTATTGGAAGTTTCAAACATAAGCTGCTTTTCTTACCTCACAGCGCACATGGTTTGCTTCGACGCTTGTGACAATTTACATGGCACCATGCACTTTCCGCCATTTTTGTTTATCGCGCTGGTCCCTACACCCAACATCTTTTAATGCTTTGGGCTTCATATTCGCCCTCATATTTGGCGTCAGGCTCATCTCGGTTATCTTTAAATGATCGCCTTAGTTTGCCGAGAATGGAAGCCAAAATCGTATGATGCTTACAACAGCAGACAACAAAGAATAAAAGCGTTTTTCTTGACGCAACTGTTAATTCGGTCTGAAGAAGTTTACTGCAAAGCATAATTTCGGTGTCATTTTAGTGCAGAATTTTTTTTAGTGTGTAGGTGTGACGTGATGTTTTAACAGGGCTGTAGCGCTTCTTGGCGGTTCGCGTCGAGACGACAACGTAAGAACGGCTTTGAAATTCCTCCGGTGATTCGGTAGCGTGAGAGGCACGTTCCACCTCTTCGATAGCAGACTACGAGGCAGGTTGCGAGACTGCTCCTTGTTGCCGTGCGGCATTTGTGAATGTTTAATAAATGTTAAAATTTGTCATATCGCTTACCATAGAAAATGCCATCATGGACAAGATTATATTTCCAAGTGATCTGCACTGAGGACTGCAAATCTTAAGTTTTTTATTAATGGCATGCGGAGCTTCATCGCGACCGGATGTGACGTACGACAGCACAGCTCCCAGCGATCTCTGCCATGTCGAAAGCAGCGATTGCTACAAACTTGTCTTGGTTCCTCGTTGCTGAAATGAAGCGCTCATACCAAGCAGGCAAACCTGGAATGTCAGGTTTCTCAACTTTATCCGACTAGCTTTCCTCGCACCGTCGTTGCGGTGAAAACATTCCTGGGAAGGAATGAAAAAAGCCGTAAGCTGGACAGGGACTTGGCAAGCATTAGGTAATACTGTCTGCCCACTGACTGCCGAGACCATGAAAGAAGCCGCCGATGATTACGGGTTATTCCGGTTCTTGTCGGTTTCATGTAAGATGGGCTGCAAGCTGCATCCCAAGGTTGCTGGGTTGTGGGCAGTGATACCTCAGTGGCTTTGGCAATGGCGCCGCCGGTGGTATGTATGGAATCCGGCTGATTTTCAGAAGGACTAACGTTGTTCAAACTGGCTGATATATCAATAATTGCGAGTAATAACACGGGGATAAATTAAAACAAAAGAAAGAAGTGTGTGTTCTCTTCCTCATTGCCTTTCCTGCGACCAGCAGGTAATAAAATATTAAACAAAACGTGTTTACTGGCACGAAACCTACTGCAGATAAAGTGAGCTACCATAATTTTGCGACTCACGTCTGATTCACGTCTACATCCAGGGCGCATTCGTTCCTAATTGGTCCCCTTGATGTCACTACAAAGGCGCAGATCGAGCTCCAAGATACCATGACTGCGTGAAACCAGAGCGGGGCTACAGCGTGACGAGATGTTCCGGGGGCGTATATGTGCCGCTCCATCACTTTAGTGGGAGGCAAGCAAGTATAGGAAGGTAGTGATAATTATTTCAAAGATGACTGCGCTTGAGGGTCTCTCGACTGTTTTTAATATGTGCCTTTTCTTGTCAGGAAGTTCTCCGCAGCCCTGGCAGTGCGGTAGTTATGGACGCTTATTGACATAGTGGTGGAACGTAGTGATCAGGAATGCTTGTGAGCTTGACTAACGTAAGGGGCACCACTTCTTAAAGAGCACGCGAAGTGCAGGGCAACTGGTAACGGTTCAAACAAGTCGTCTGCTTCTCGCAAAACTGCGAAATCTTATTTCGCAAAAGAAAAGAAACACAAGCGGCACTGAAAGGTTGACTGAGCTTCGCAAAACAAATGTACATCTTCAGAGAGAGTGTGAAATCTGCTAGAAGGTTTAAGATTACATATTCACTTCGTTGCTACTCTGTCCATTTTGTTTTATACACAGTTCACCTCTGTAAGCACTCTTTCAATTGAGGCGCCAGTTGGAGATTAGCTAAAGACTTCTTCCTATTCGCGCTTACTTTGTGTGTGGCGTTTCACCGATCATGCAATAATTGTTATGTGCAGGAATGGTTGAACGCGTGACACAAAATGCTCATGAGTGTTTAGTGAGTGTTTACGAAAAACCCTGCGCTTACAAGTTCCTAGCTGATAGGCTCGAGGCCACCCTACAGTAAGACGGCACGTGGCAGCAGAAGTGATTGAACTTAAGATCGCCTCGAATTTCTTGCAATTATGAAGTCGCCTTGACGTGGCGTGACGAATAGGACGGCAGCCTGTTTTGTTCTGCTTCGCTTTTGGCTTTTATCACTCAAACCTAACACAAGCGACGGTAAACAGACTAAGTGCTAGAAGTTATTTGGCTCTGTGAACGTCATCTCATTTCTTGGAACATAATTTCGAACACAGCTGCTCGCCGCTACTTTCTCCGAGGTTAGGCACTGAAGAAAGAGCGTCTGTAATAGGCTGTACACATATCGCAAAGTTTTTTTTTATCCAAACAGGCGAGTCCTCATCGATTATCATGTCATGTCAACTGCAGAGCAAGGGGCCGTCTCAGTTATCTCCAACGGTCCTGTCAGCCACGTGGTATGACTGAAGTAGCAATTACGGCATGTGTGATATAACAGATGAGAAGCCTGTTCCTTGTGCCCAGTGATTCAGTGCATAGAAAAATCGGCTCTGCTATGCGCTCGTCGATTCATCCGTGCGACGAAGGCCGCACGTACCCGCCGCACGCGTGCTGTTTCTGTGCCGCTGTTTTTTCCTCTCGGCATGAACGAACGATTCTGTGAAGACACGTGGGCATGCTTAATTATCAGGACAGAAGAGTCATTGGGGACTGCAGGTACATCGCTTGGTGCGTACACACACGTGGAGCTTTTGTCAACTGCTAGGCGCGCACGTGAGAGAGCAAAATGTCTTGCAGAGTCACGTAATTGTTCTTATGTACTTATGTACTCCATTAAAACTTCCTGTAGGGCGAGTTGGTAGTTCATCTTGATGTGGAAGGTTTATAGCGCAAACAAAAACACGGACAAGAGACGAAACACACATACAGGCGATTGTGTGTGTGTTTCGTCTCTCTTGTCCGTGTCTTTGTTTCCGCTATAAACCCTCCTACGTCATTGTGTACTCCAGGAGTACTTCTTTTGGCTTTCGCTTGACGTGTGTTGTGTTTAGAGGGCTACGCGTGGCTTGAAAGCGAAAGGTGTCTCATAAAACGCTCTCGATGTTATAGATGAGCTCGTGCTGGTGTTATTACTCATTTACGTCAGAAATAGTTGTTACATTTCTTACTCTCGATACACAAGTGTTAAAATACGTGTTACGTGAAATATATCTTCTCGGACATAATATTACGGTATGCATGCAAGAGTGAAGCCACTGCCGCGAATAACGTTATCACAATTCGTTTTGAACGCAGGTCTGCGCCCAACACTGCGACCCCAGCGACACCTGTGAAGAGCACAGCTGAAAACTCCGGTGGTCAGTCATCAAAGACGAAATTTTCACCCGATAAGACGAACTCCGTCTTCAAGAAGAAACCTGCATCCAGCAGCCCCACATTCTCATCGAGCGCCATTTTTGTTGCACTGGCCTTTATCGTCGCTTACCTTTGGCAATAAATCATAAACTTCCTATAGTGCGCGAATTCTTTCTATTGTGATGATATGTTCGGGTGTTTTGTGAGTGAATGGTCTACATGAAAAACAAATCAATATAAACATCCGTCACAGTACAAAGTACAAACAAATGGAGAGCATTTAGTTTGGTTTTGTGAGAAGTTAGCGCAAATAACGGACAAGGGACCGAATAAAAAACACATAAGACATTCACGAGCGCTCGTGAATGTCTTATGTGTCTTTTCTTTCTGTCCCTTGTCTGTTTCTTGTGCTAACTTCTTCCCAAAATGCGTCACCGACTAGCCCGACAGCTTGCTCTCCTGGACTGCATTAGTATGGTTCAAGGGGCTTAACGTCCCGAACCTTTCTGGCTATCAGGGACGCCTTAGTGGAGTGCTACGGATAATTTCGGCATATGCCCTGACATCGCACAGTAAACGGGCCTCTAGCATTTCGCATCGACCGAAATTCGACCGCCGTAGCCGGGATGGAACCCGCGTCTTTCGGGTCAGCAGCAGAGCTGCATAACATGTAAGCCACCGTGGTGGCTTCCGGAATAGATTTGATCTCACCTTTTGCTTATTCTCAGTAAAAAAAGAAGCAGGCAGAGGGAAATAATGGTCGCTGACTGGTACCAGTGGAAGCAAAGGTAAGAAACGATGTACGTTATTGAAATTGCCGGTCATTATAAAAGCGGAAGTTAAAAATCCAAGCTATGCCTGTTGAGCTTTTTTCTAGCATTTTTATGAAACTTCATTTTTATTTATAGCGTTTGAAAAGAACTTTCTGGACGCCATGAAATTGGCGTTCCAGTGGAGAAATTCTTTAGCTCATGGTCTACAGACCACTCGCAAGAAAACAAAGTGCTGTTTTGATGTTAAACATCGCCCTATCCAGTTCCGCCATCATAAGCTGACCATTAGCGTAAAAAGATGAAACCACTGCAATTGATTCTCGCTTTCTCGCCCCATAGATACTTTACACTTTATTCATCTGAAGAAGTTAGGATAGATTCGAAATGGAGGTCTGCACTGGCCTTTGCTACGATCGTAATATGCTCAATGTCAGGAACCGTTCCTTTCGTTTTAATCAGAAAAAAAGTCAATAAAACGCCTACTTAAGGTGACCACACAAAATCCTGCAAACTGTACAAATAAATCAAAAGCATGCGCTATGATTTGTACATGCGTAATTCTAAATGGTGTGGGCCTAAGAAACTCTCTGATTTAAAGATTTGGAAGTTTGGGATATACTTGGACAATTGTGCAGTGTGACTGACCAGGAGGCAACTCAGCAGCGAGCCTGTAGCAAGCACCATAGGCGGCGATTTGTTGAAGGCGTAAATGGTGTTCCAGATTCCCTTGATGTGCGAAAGGTGTACTTGGTCAAACTAGGGGATGCGTGAATGATAGGTTCAGATTGTACGTTAGGAACGTAAAAAATGCGCGTGAAAGCAAATGTTCTGGAGGTTTTCTCCTAACTCACTATTTTACTGGCAAGGACGTCTCCCCCGATTTAAAAAAACACTACTGTCATCGAGAATAGATTCACTAATCAAGATAAGCAAGCAACGTGCCACACGGGGAATGGTGGAATCAAAACAGCTTGCTAGACTTGGGGAGGGATTCATCAACACTACCTCCATTGCGATCTCAAACAAAGAGATGGCACAATTGCGCATGCATAAATCGGACAACATTCGACTAAAAAAAACATTCTTGAGAATTTGGAGCTACGATCCTTGTGTCGTCCCCATCCCTCGTCATCCTTTTTGCGCTGTTGTTTCCCATGGGACAATTTGCAGAGATTTTATTCCAGGGTTATTTGAGCTGCACAGAAGAAAATGCAAAACATTATTAAAGGTTAGACGCACACCCAAGTGCGCACGTGTTCAACAAGATTCTAAAAAGAAAGTGAAGGAAAGTACTTATCGTCAATGATCTTCAGTACAAACGCCGTTGTCTTGCTGCTGTAGGGCTACTAATAAACTGTACAAACAAACTCATTCCCCCCCCCATATATATGTGACTGCGTCTACGTGACCGCTCATACGTTTCCAGAGAAGAAAACAGAAGAACGGTGCAGGGCACCAGGTGCGTATGTGTCGCATTGCATTAAAATTTCCTTCTTCTAGACCACTGAGCAATGAAAGAAAGGCGTTTTGACCTAGGTTGTTTCAATGCCCTGAAGGCCGGTATTCGTGCACACAGAGTGAGTCACGCTACTATACTCTCTTAGAGATTAACCGTTTTACGAACATGGCTTTTTCGCCTCCCACGTTTGCACAACGGCCAAGGTGAACTGATCCGCTACCCTCTGCGTAAGCACGCAGGCGCAGTGCTCAGGGCAGTGTGAAGGTGACCTCGACAGCTCGCTTACCGAGGTAGCCGGTGAGAAACTTACGTGGGGTTGAGCGCAAGGTGATGGCTGTCTTCTGAAGCAATGGTCGGAAAACGCTAAGGCCGCCAGGGTAGATCACTGACCGCCATTCATGCATGTAAGGTTTGCCGATTATCTTTGTGAAGTGCACTTTCACGAAGCAGGGTCAAAAAGGGGGAGGCCAGAACGGCAAGAGATGCAAAGATAAGGTCCCAGACGGTGATATGGGGTGTCCCCATCTCACTGAAATAACTGCTACAAGGGTCAAACACGTGCGCCCTGAAATCAAATACTGAGGATTCACAAAAAAAGACTAATATCTTTGTGAGCTTTTTTATGTACCTGGCTGCGAGGTAAATAACACGGGAACGATTCCTGTCGACGTGTAGACTTCGCCCACCATAAAATGTGAACGGCCGCCTTGGTTGACAACACAAAAGATGGACCTGAGAAAATGTGATATCGAAAAGATGCTTTCATGGACGCTCATACTTGCCTCATTTTGTGGGACGCTTGCCAGTGCCGTTAAGCTTTCTGCTATGATGATGACAAAAATAGCAGGTTGACGGGATGATTCTAATTGAATGCTGAAACAGTACGAATGATCACGAAACAGCATATTAAAGGCAGTTATGATTTTTTTCGCACTTTGAAGGAGTGTGCTTTGAAGACGTAACTGCACTCGGTCTTGCTCCACAGATTTCAGATGCTCGTGATGATCCTGAGAAATAAAGGGAAAGTAAAAATAGACCCTTGAGAGCGCAATCTCCCGATTACCTAATACCCCGCGCCACGCGGACATAATCAATGCCATTATGTCCTTATTGCCTTCAGCTTTAATGCCACTGTCATGGCGCCACACACAAAAAAAAAAAATAGCTTTATCCTTACTACCATTCGTTACCTACTTAGCTCGCCAAACTAATTCGCTTGGGAAATGTACACTATCGTCCACATTTCTCATGCATAAAAGCACGCAACTTTTTTAGAGGCAGCCACCTGTCAAGCAGAAAATTTAGAAATTTTTTTTCATAATTTTCAATCAGATGAGACACTTCTATTACATTTTCGGTGCGAATAGCGCCATTTAAACCATATCTTATGAGTCATACTCACGGTTTATTTGCTGACATGCGATTTTAAGGCTACTTTTTATATCAGTCACTGAAGGGCTCTATTTTCTGCAACATAATTTTAATATTACATTTCGACAACAATAACGAGATGTCTTCACCTGTTAATAATCAGGTAAAATTTATGAATGGCTCAAAGAAGTTGTCATTATTGTGACATACATATAATTATATTAAACCTGTGTAGCAACCACTCCGAAAACAATTGCATTCGCAATCATTAGTTATTAAGGATATGCTGACATTTATGGTGCGCATGGGGCACGGGTATATACTGCATCCGGGCGGTCCAATAAAATTTCCTGGCGGTTTAGCATTGCTAAGCACGAAATATTGCGCGAAAGCATTGTTTTTTGCAGGTGGACACCACCTCCGCATGCCTGAAAGCGCGATTGAAGTGTCCACTGACTCAGGGAGCCATATTTTGTTTTTTTCTTTCATCAATGATATTTTGAACAATGTACGCCGAAGGCCTATGCTCTAGTGCCGCGTTTCTGCAGCAATATTGTCAACGCCAACGCGTACTGCTCCAGTGCCGTATCTTTACCACAGTGTTGTCCACGCCAATGCATGCAGCGCACATCTCACTGTTATTGCCACCACATAGCTCAGAGCGCGAATTTTAGTTTGACAGTAGCATCAGTCGATTAAGCGAAAATGTGCAATGCACAGCGCGAAAGTGCGTTGCAGTTTAACACGAGGCGTTTTCGGCTGCGGCGATAGCCTAGTCCTTTCACACACTGGACAGCGAAGCTGTTTTCGCCGCCGCTGGTTCAAGTCCCAGCCGCGGATATTTAACTGATTCCTTTTTATTAGCTTACTTCATGTGGCACAAACCCACAAACATTGCAACATCTTGTTCGCGGTTTACCCGTCGGAATAGGGGTATCGCACGAACAGTTAGCATGTGTTTTTTCGTAGTGTTGGCTCACTCATGAATGGGCTTTTAACCAGCGGCCTAAGCCGTCATAGAAGCCAGCGCAGCTAAGTCGAGCTTGTAAGAGCCCAGGTTTCTCTCACTTATAATATTATCCAAAAACCATGTGAAAATGCATTTAAAAGGACATCTTAATTTACATCAGCATTCGCATCGAAAGCAAGCGCTGAAAGCAAACAGCCTCCCTCCTGAAGGCGCTTTTCTAGAGAAAAAAAAAAGACTGCGACTAAACGTGCTTGACAAGCAGACAACCTCCTGCATCGGTGGTTCATTTTCTTTCCTAATTGTAGTGTCTGCGGACGACGAACTTCGCGTTCTGGGAGTCAATAGGTGACGTGTGGAATCGCCTTTAGCGTTTCTTAAACCTACAACCTTGGCGCACTCTAACGGTCGTTGGATTTTGACCGGCAGGCGGCGGCTACTGCTACTGTCCCAAACGGCGCTTCGTTTCTTTCGTAATTGCAGGGCAAGGGTGGCCATGATCACAGAAACGGCTCCCGTGGCAGCCACAGATAGAAGCACCGCCCTCCTCTCTTTCGTCTGGTTTCTCACTTCTTGCTAACAGGAGAACAAGTCTGACGTCACAGCACCGTGTCTCGAACCCGCACACTTTCCACCTCCAATCAGTTCCAGGATCACAAGGAAGCGAAAGCCAACCAAAGATGCCGACGCTTGTTTCGGTTCAACTGCCTGCAGAAATTGAGAAAAGAAAAGGAAGGCTACCCTTGCTACACGAAGGACGCCTCGCTATAAGAAGACCCGACGCAGCGGCCCTCTCCACACGACTCCTGCTTTCATCGCCGGTATAGTGCGCGTTCCGGAGAGATGTTGCTCTGCGCTCTGCTCGGCGCCGTGTTAGCATTCTGCGCAGCCGATGTCCCAGTCGTCCGTACCAATTCGGGACTCGTTTCAGGACACCGCTTTCTCGTGAATAACAAGCTCATCGATGCGTTCTACGGCATTCCGTACGCCGAGCCTCCCCTCGGAGAACTCCGTTTCCAGAGGCCACGACGGCCGCGACCATGGAGGGGAGTTTTCAACGCTACGAAGAAGCCGGTTCCATGTCGCCAATTGAACTTGAGGTTCCTCAAGAGCGTCACGCTGCACTACGACAGCTCCTCGGAGGACTGCCTATACCTCAACGTTTGGAGGCCATCCCTTCCGGATTGCAAGGACGGACGCTGCCCAAAGAAGTTACCGGTAATTGTGTTTGTTCATGGAGGGGCGTTCCAATGGGGAGACTCGGCACTTTTCATCTACGACATGGAAAGGTTCGTTTCTACGTCCGACGTCGTCTTCGTAACGTTCAATTACCGTCTCGGCGTGTTCGGGTTCCTCACAACCAACACTCCAGATGCTCCAGCAAACAATGGCTTGTGGGATCAACACCTCGTTTTGAAGTGGGTGAGAGAAAACATTGAAAACTTCGGCGGCGACCGCAATGACGTAACTTTCGCAGGACAGAGCGCGGGTGGGATGTCAGTCGGTTTTCACGCCGTGTCGCCCTACAGCCGAGGGCTGTTCAAGAAGGTCGTGATGCAGAGCGGGACCCCGCTGAGCGCCATCTTGTGGCGGGCACAGAACTCGGCTGCCAAAATGCGGAACATTGCGGGAGTGTTGGGCTGCTACAACAGCGGAAGGCTTGCAGACGAGCAACTGGGCGACATGGTCACCTGCCTGAAGAAGCTCGACGCTAAGGTCATCATGGATGCCGTCAGACAACAAGATCCCGCTAACCAATTGTTCTTTCCAGATTTCGGCGATTCATTTATGCCCTTTGATCCGCAAGCTGCGGCTACTTGGGCACATATGGGTATTCGAAGCCTTTTTCTTGGAACGACTCGAGATGAAGGCACCTTGTTCGTTGACAACATACGATACCTGAGCCCGCAAATAGATCTTATTATCAAGCAAGACTACAGGCTTGCCGTGATGGCATTCATGGCTACCACATTTGGGATCCCATTCAAGGAGGCCAGAGGAATAGTGGCCAAGTATTACGGTGATTACGGCGTTGAGCATGACAGTGACTCTGCCTTCGGAATTTTTGCGAGGGTCATTAGTGATGCCCTGTTCGACTGCCCGACTCACTTCTTCGCCAACCTGACCGCTAGAAGCGGTATACCGACGTACAGGTACGTCTTTGACCACCGTCCGTCATTCAGTCTGTGGCCGAAAAGCTTCGGAGTGGCGCATTCAGATGACATCTACTTCTTCTACGGGGCCGACTCAGCCATTACTGACAAAACGAAATACACGAATGCTTTAGACGCAGACGCCCAAAAGCTGCTCTCTGGGGTAGAAGTCACCGAAGAAGAGAAGTGCTTCTCAAAAGAGCTGATGAGGATATTTTACAAGTTTGCGAAGTCCGGGTAAGTTTTGTTCCTCTTTATTTTTTATTTAAAACTTGAAGAAAGAAAAATTCGTCACGCTTGCTTCATTATGTGCTAAATGGGTTTGGAAATGATAAGCAGAAACTTCTATATAGCCTCATTAAGTGCGAGCAGTAGCGTATAAAATATGGACATGACTGAAATTTATGGGCCTAAACTACATTGTGTTTTTGTTTTTTCTTCACCGTCCTCGGCTGTCACAATTAAGCTGTTAAGATAGAAGCGCACCCCGCAGCGTCGGAATGCTTATACTCATAGCCCTATTGCGGAGGTTAGGTGGAAACTAAAAAGAAAGGCTAAAGTTCAAAGCAAGTGTGCATGGCCGCTTGCATGACGCCATCGATTTCTGCAAAAAAAAAATTCGCACACATTCACAGCACGAGCCACTACTGCTCGCGTCTAATGGGGGCACACAGGTTATTCTATCCCGTTCTGCTGAGCTGTGTTCCTTTTCCGTAGTGGGTACCCTGCCATGTTGCCTTTAAATTGTAGCCAGGAGCCAATGTTTTCATTGTTACCATGCACATTTTCATTCACTACTCTTTCTCACGGCTTCGCTGCTTCTGAGCAAACTTCTCGCTGAACCATGCACTCTGCTCATTTGCTGATTGATTTCCCCATGAAGTTCGCTTATTACGGTCGGTCTTTGCACAAAGGAGTGAGAAATACAGCAATGAATGACGACGTGTTCTTTCATTATTTGCAGCTGCACTTTCTGTATACTACAAATCGGGCATATATATAAAATAACCATGTCTCGGAAGCCATTGGCAGGGCTTGGTTGTTCTCGTGCTTTTTACTAATTAATGCCGCTGCCGATCTTTATCGTTTGAGAGCCATTTGAGTTTCGGTGTATGGTTGATATTTTTGCCACTTTTTTGTATGCTCAAACAACGCTAGGCGCTGTAAAGAGTGCCGTAGTAAAGGACTTGCCATAAATTTCGGGCACCTGGGGTTCTTTAACTCGAACTAAATATCAGTGCTCGGATGTTACTTCACATCTACTTTGCTTCCATCGAACTACAGCCACTTTTTCTCGGCCTAAACCAAAGCTGGGGGCCCAAAAGCCAATCGCCGATACCACCAAGCCACCACGGCGGCTAGCTTCGATATATAGGAAAACCTCGAACAGAGCCCTGGATCTCGATTGAATATCCTCATTGCTGCAGTCAGAACTTACTGCGATGGCAATAAATAGCGCTGAGCCTTTGCTGTTGGCCTACCGGCCGTAGTATCTTGTATTTGGCGGCAAAGATGCAAGTTACAGACCAAGAATTGCGGCCCTCACCTGAACTGATGAAGCCTAAAAGTGTTTATACACACAGTGCTCAATTGCAGCCCGAAGACTATTCCGACACTGCTACTCTGTCCGGTCCGCTTGCCACTTTGAAGAGCGCAGCAAAGTACCTCATGGAAAAACGATTTCACTCCAGCAGTTAGCAGTCGCTACACGAGATGCGGTTGTCCAACATGTTTTTGTTTTTTTTCCTTTTGGCTGTGTTTAGGGAAGCTAATAGAGCGCGGTGCTTTGTTTTTGTGTGACATGGAAAGCGGAAAAAGTGAGCAGTGTGCTAGACTTACCTTTTGTTTTGTTTCCTCCATTTTTTCTTTGAAATGCCTTCATTTATTATTCTATCTGGTTGCGCAGCAAACCAGGCTTACTACAGCAGACCCGTTCTTGGCCGGCCTACTCTCCAACGAGTTACCCAAGCGTGTTTCTTCGACCGAATAACTTCACGACGGGGACTTTCCACGAGCGGTGTGAAATTTGGAAACCCTACCTTTACCATGAATAAAATTATTTATTTTTAAAATTTGTGCAACTATTTTCTTGCTACATGATCCAAGAGAACTACAACCACCATAACAGACGCATACAAGGAGGAAAACACGTACACGAGGCTGTTGGGACTAAGAACATGATCAAATCCAGCGTTCTTTTTATGCTAATCCAGATGAACACGTCCTCTTTCTTATAACAAATTCCTACAGCTTGTACTGTTACTGTGACGAAAAAAACATCGTAACATTGGCAAAGCTCAACGCTTACGCTGTTGGTTCCCCACATGAGTGGTGTAACCACAGGTGAGCAATTACAACATTGTGAATTATGGTCGCGCTGCATCACTAACTATAAAGGCTGCCGCATTTGAACGTACATCTGAAGAAATTAATGCAATTGCTAGCCAAAATTCCAATCATAACAACAGTAGTCAATTAGCTTTGTCAACACTTTCAGCTGACAGGTAATGTGTAGTACCAACTCGCTCTGTTCTCAAATCAGCTCATTATTTAAATTTTTTTCACCTGCACACTTCTTGTAAAACATCTTGACCGAAATACTCCTGAATGCGCTCTGGAGTTCAGCTGTCAGTAATATGTGCTTCCATGGCCTAAGAATTCTACATCCGCGTGAAATTTAGCTCCCACATTAATGGCTAAAAGCTGCGCTTACTGTAATAAGGCGCCATGCTTGAGATAAAATGTTGACATTCGGTTACTTTCAAAGACGTTCTTTAGCGATGGACTGCATGTGTATCATCCAGTGCGCACGATCGCCCTTACCTCCAGTGAGTGCACCTGCAGTTATGCGGTATTCTGCTTCACGATCATTAGGCAACAGTGTGCCAGCAATGAGACCATGCATCTGGTAGCAATGGGGCAACGTTGCTGTTGTTTTTGCGAGGCCAACTAAAAACAGGCCTTGAAAGCACAAACCAGCATCACGCAATGCGCAGCCATGTCACGTACAGGTAGCGGCGATACAAACAGGAAAAACTTAAAACCCCTCAACCAGTTATTACCTTGTATGTTCGAGAGGCACCAAGGATGTTTATTCCTTCCTTTAATATTTTTTTTCCCGGATTAATGGAGCCTTTTAGGGAAATAGTCACTTTCTGTGCAGAAGTAACAACAATCCTTCATACGTACAAACTGACGATTGTATTCTTTATTTGCATCTCCGACAACCTCTGATGTTGCGTGACATGTACGAGAAATCTCTCATAGGCACACCGGCACACAAGAGAAGTGGCACCGAGGCTCGTCTGCGAAAGCTGCGTACACAGTGTAGCCACGTTTTTTATACGAAATCCCAGCAAACTATATTCCGTTTCATAATTTGTTTGCGCGAAGCTAGAAGCTTAGCAACTGGCGCCAGCAAGTCAGGGGCGCAACGGTCCCTTGTGTACTATCGGCCAGCATTTTTTCTATCCCAAGACCGGTTAGCATTACTGCCGGGAAATCAACCTGTAAATAAAAGTGTATCAAATTGCGACTATATAAATATCATCGATAAAACAATGCCAAGACTAACAAAAATAGTGTTACTATAGGCCAGCGTTTTTTCTATCCCAAGCCGGGTTAGCATGACCGCCGAGAGATAAGCCTGCAGATAAAAGCGTACCAAATCGAGACTATATCAATATCATTGACAAAACAATACCAAGACTAACACAAATAGTCTTATCACCACTGCTTCAAGCACACCGGAATCATACGTGCTAGCTTTATACAGCCATATATCTTGATACAGCCAAGTGCGATACCAATGTGACCCGCGGACCTGCAGTCAAGCCAGCGTTAGAGATATGCATTGCTGGGACCATTATCGGCTTTCCAGCGAATAGTAATGATGAGAAGTGCAGACACAAAAAAGCGCAGGTCAAAAAACAAAACAATCTTCAAATCTCCCAATATGCAAGTCGGCTAGAGATGTCTAAGAGCGATTCCGGTATCGTCTTAGCGCCCCCATCAAGGCTGCTAGCAATACCACTAGGTGTTCTGTCGTTCTGCTGGAGACTAAAAGGAGTTACTCCCACATGACGTGAAATTCCGCCAAGTATGAACAGAGTACGCGGCGAGTAATAGAGTTTAATTTTAGGCTTAGTTTTAGGTTTAACTTGCCAGTTTATTTTAGGTTTAATTTTAGGTTTAAATTGCCATCATGTAAGCTGGTAGCCTTCCGCTACCAGCTTACATGATGGCAAATTAAACTGCCGACATGGCGAAGCTTTCCTGCATTCAGAATGGGACAAACATCAAGATAAATTATTCTTAAGATTCCTTTGACGCTCCGTCCAGCGCGATGTGCCATCGCTTATGAGCAGTAGATCTGAAGTTTTATTTGGACCATCCATTTCTGAGGTGCGTCCAGAGCTTTCGTAACTCTCACCACAAGGTTACTTCAAAGCGCGATAGGCCAGTTAGCTTCTTCGAAACTTTGTTCTGTAAGCATTCCGACAACTTTCTGATAGCCATAGATTCAAGCGAAATCCAAGGGAGTATGGTGGTTCCTTTATTAAGAATCACGTCGCGTTTGAAACGGCGCAAGAGCAGTGAAGTTTCGAACCGGCTAAACACGTTCCTTCTGGCACTCTGTCAAAGATGACGCCAGGTCTGCAGCTAATTTCACAGCTTTTCTATTCTCGCATGAGACATAGCCTTTGAGAAACAGGCTTAGTCTCTAATCTGTAGCGGACTTAAGCCACATTTAGTCAAAAAAGAAAGAGTGCACAGTAACTGTTCTAAGCTCCAGTCATCTGCTAAATTTCTCTTCTTCGTTTGGCTGCCGTCCTTGCAGGCACACGAAAACATCCCAACTGTTTGCTTTTGTGCTATTTGGTCTCCGGTCTTCCTCATAACAGCAGTAAACAAGAAGATAGAGAGCTACTTGTATTTCTCCTAACGTATCGTACTTAATTCCTCTTGCAAACATAAATGTGTAACTGACTCTAAGCTCGATAAAAGCGCTATTTTATGTTTAAACCTTGATCCTACCCATTCAAGGTGTCCTCCCCTACGAGCAAAACTGATCGACACACAACCGCGCTGGCTTAAGTGCCCTGCTGGCTGCCTGACGACGCGGCGACTACTGTTGGGACCCGTGTAAGAGCGTTCGTACTCAACAGCACTGTGTATATGTATATACGCTCAAGAGTCCTGTCTAGAGTGCCACTGTAAGTGCCTCCCACCAACCAGGAGGCTCGTGTAGCCAGCTCAACCAGGGTTGTTTTCTTTTTTTTTTTATCCGTGAAGTCTGCCTTGAGGCATATCTGTTCATTAGTGTCATTCGTGGGTGTGTACTGGTAAAGAACGTCACAAACACGCCCCAATCATAGTTCGATCAGCTCATTACATACCTTCATTATCGAGCTATGAGTCCCAGTGTGAAAAGTATTTTGGAGTTAATTTTATGCGTTAACGACTTGCTATTATCATCATAATCATCATCTGTCCGGTTATAACTACGGCAATACAAAGACATCTCCGAATAATCTACAACTATCCCTGACCTGCGCCAAAAGCGGCTACACCTATCCCGCACAAATTTCGCTATGTCATCTCCTAACGAGAGTGTCTGCAGTCTCCTGCTGCTGTGCCATGTCTATGCGCTTGTTTTTGTGAGCGCTTATTGCAATATCAAATTAAAAGGTTTGCGCCTTTCAGTTATTGTCTCCTCTGTTTTAAACCAGGAATTAAAGCATTGATTATTTTTTATGATTTCCACGCTTCTAATGATCTTTTCGCTTTCATATTTTGTCATTCTGTTAATTACTTTACAGCATTATTATTCACGATGTTATTATTAATATCGTCCGGCATGTAACCATCAACAGAATGGACTCTCTCGAGAGAGGAGGCTGTCCTGTATCGGGAGCTACAGCAATACACCTCCCTCTCACCCCACACCCAACATGATTGTCACTCCACTGACACACTTCCAATGTGTAGCTTTCGTGCAGGCTCTTTCTCTACACGATTAGGGAATGACCCAGCACCCGACAAGAGCCTCGCGCTAACACAGGCTGTCCCTTACCTTGCCTGGCCATCATCTTCTACTGGTCCTCCGTGAATGAGCTATCGCAGCCCGCACTGGGCCTTTTATATAGAAGTTCTTGTCACTATAAGGAACGGGGGTCGAGGGTGGGGTTGCAACAATGATATCTTTTTTCTGCTCCCTCCTTACGCTAAGGTAGTCGAGAGCCACTGCAGAATGCCCAGAATGCGATCGCCTTCGTAAGCGGCAGGAGAGCTGTCGGTCACCACGGAAGGTGACCGACAGCGCGATCGCCTCGGGAAGCGCCAGGCGAGACAACAGAAAACCAGTATGAATTAAGTGTCGTACTTCAGCTATCATATGATCTTACTCGCCATCCTAGGCAAAAGTATACGCGGAACACGGTACAAAAAATTACACGTACTCACCGAAGCAACGCCTACTATATTCACAGCCCTCTAAAACACCAAGCAGCTCCATACATTTGTGAACCAGCAAGACACATACGTATGAGAGGGCTTATTTAGAAAAAAAAAACGGAACGTTTAGGCATGCCAATGAGGCAGGCGACTTGAGCGAAGTTTTAAACTAATATCATGAAAGCGGTGCGTGACCGTACATGACGAAGTCGACGGTAAGTGCTTTTCCAGCGGTAGAACGCTGCACCGGTGGGATATGCGGAGATGTTATCATGTGAAGATACTGAGAAACTGAGCAGTACCAACTGTGTACGAGTATACTTTTACACCGTGGCAGTAACCTAGAACGCTCAGTGCTGGCATTCCTCGAGTCTCTAATTGGCTGAATTCTGAATCGAGCAGCGAGCAGAAATATTTTGTGCCTGCTTCACCTGCCACAGCTTTCCCAACATCTACTCTGTCAAATGTTTTACCTGTTCTGTTGCAGATTTTAAGCCCTATATACTTTCTTTGGGCCGTTTCGAAAGAGAAATGGCATTCTTTACTGGCAAATAAAAAATAGCTGCCGCGACGACGTGCAGTGAACACCTCTCAAGCCGTTGCTTTTTTTTTTTTTTCTGGGGTCGTTCTTTCAAGGTCTGTGTCGGAAGAGAGCAATGCCCGGTTGGCTACACCCCACGTGGCAAGGGCGCAAAAGGAGCGAAACTGAAGGCAGAACGAAAGTTCACTTCATATTATACATCGTGTCCACATCGCCCTTTGGCCTGTAACAACAAAGTACGCCCACAGTAAGTCTGCTGCTTTCCGTTCAAGCCTGTGTCTCATGCTTTTGAGGTGCGCCTTGGTGGCTTTGCTAGCACATGAAGGTTGAGTCGAAGGTTTCAGCATCGTGTCCTTCGTTAGGAAGCGTGAGGCGAAGCGGATGAGAGCGGAGACACTCGCTGACTGTCAAAGATGACCGTCGAAGTAAGTGCTTAACTGTCTTCCCACTCCCAACAGTGTTCGCACGCTGGAGAGGGGGAGGGGGGGTATAAGCGTTTGTGAACGCCATTTTCATCCACAGGCGACACAATCGAGCTACACCGCAGCTGGAGAGGACAGGCGGTAGGTTGAGTTAGTATTCCACGAACCCAAAGTAGTGTCGTGGGCAAACGCATAAAGCTGCATTGCAGCATCGGCCATTGTCAGTGAAATGCGGATTATGTCTGACATAACAGTACAGAAGAGCTCACCGGTGGCATCATTTTTTCATATCTTTCTGACATTGCGGCTGATGCTGCACGCTACACTCGGCCAATGCTTTTTACAGGCGCGAGGTGTCCGTGTCCACTTCTACCTGTATTGTAATGTCTCTTCGTCCCGTAGTCTCTATGGCTGTAAGCAGGAGCGCGCTAATGCCTACGCAAGAATAGCAGTACGGTCTCAGCCAGGCAGCGGAGCTCAAAATGTACAAAAAGGATGTTGGCCTTTTGAACGCAAAACATAGCAGCTTTAAGCGGCTCTAATAAAAGCCTGGTTAGTACCTCTATTCTTTTTAACTATTTCTGACCCCGGATGCCTTCACGATGCAGCAACTTTCGTCACTTTTGCATTGCTTAAAGCATGCAAGCGCAATCTTCGCAGGCTTTAAGCAATGGGAAGTGACTAAAGTCAGTTTCTTTTTTAAGAGAAAATGGTTCACTCACGCGACGCCTATAAAAGGTTCTTGTTTACGTATTTCAACTAAGATCCCTTTCAGGCAAACTATTTTCAATGTTATGGGCCCACTGAAGCATTCAAGCACACTTCACGCACTACTGCACGCAGGCTTATATATTTGTGTATTATATAAAAATATAACTGCATGCATATAAAGAGAACGAAGCCGACAGGCCGGAGCGCTCCGCCCGCACCACTGACAATATGTCCGTTAGGAGAAAAATTTAATTTCTTTTAACGGCGTAAAAAATATATACGGCAGCAACGAAGCGTGATCCACTTAAAAGCCCCAGAGTAACTTCGACCACCACCAAATATTTACAGTGCATCAAATTCTCTGGACATACGGTGATGGTGAGGGCATCTGTCCCCAAAAAGTGTCATGGCGCAAGGTTTTTACGTCTACTCAAGGTGGGCCGAAGATCTATTTCCCAAGTCTTTCACCCCTAAAGAAGCCGAGCGCTAGGCCAGAGTAAAGCTTGTACCCACTGTTCTACCGGTGGGTACCTGCGGCGGCATTGAGATCGAATGGCACTCCTCCCGCATGCGAAGCGGATGTTCAGACGACAATGGCACTGCAGCGGTCTGGACATTAATTTTTTTTTAATTCACCGCCTTAAATACGCAGCCACCACGAGCGAGTATTAAAGCTACCACCTCGCGCTCAGTTGCTGAGTCACCGGAGCGCAAACGAAACCAATATTGTGCGACAGGAATATAAGAAAGGATAGAAATGTACAGGCGCGGCCATAAGTAAACGGAGCGCGCTATTGCGTTCGAAGTGCAATCACGCTTTCTCCATTGCTAATGAAGAAGCGTTGTTTGTCTACAAAAAAGTCCACCAACCTCCGCTACCAGCATGCGCGCACCACTGCTGGAAATTTCAATTAGGTGACGCGTGGAAAATATTCGAACACAGTTGCGTGCTCCGTTTACTTTTGTCCACGCCTGTACTTTTCACTAATACCCGTGCCACACGCGCACAAGAAATGGCAGTAAATGCTTAAGGCCTTAAGTTTGTTAATGCCATTATTTTCGGAGTTGGTGCTACACGTCCACATTTAATGCCATTATCGAAAGTGGCGATGACGATAACGCTTGCAAGGTAGACAAAAGTTCCATCTGAATATAAACATTGTTAATTAGCACAATACATCGGGAATTTTGTTCAAATGTAATGTAAAAACGATTTTCCAGAAAATATGGCTGTTCCTGTTTTACAAGTCGAAAAAGTAGCCATAAACTCGCATGTCAGCACACAAGTCGAGAGTACCTGTCAATAAGGCTGGTGAAAATGGCGCTCTTCGCATCTAAAATGCGGTATAGATGCCTCGTGTTAAGAATTAACATTTCCTACTGGTTAGGAATTTGTTACTAACAAAGTTGCATGCTTTTCTGCGTGTGGAATGGGAACGAGAGTACGCATTGGACGGCCGAATGAGTTGTGGCGAACTCAGTAGGTCGCGAATGGCAGTAAGGCTAATGCCATTAAATCTACGCGTGTGGCACCGCACGAATGCCATTAAAACTTAAGGCAGTAAGCCCTTAATGGCATTAAATCTGCCCGTGTGGCACGGGTATAATACGTCGCTGACAAAACCAACCCGCTCATTAGCTTGGCTATTGCGAAGAAGCTGAGTATTTTGATGTTTTCTTGACTTCTTACGTTTAAGTTTCAGCGCATGACAGCATTTCGAAAAACCCGCATAATGACACACAAGATTAATGGTCCTTGAAACCTCTTGAGCAGACACCGCTTACGCAATCAGGTGCATTGGTATAGGGATCGGATGTCTTTCACGAAAACATTTGCTATTAAGGAAAGTTTTCGCTTGTATTAGACCACTGAATTCATCAGTGTTGTGCAACAACATAGACCTTGGAATTTTTGGGTGCCTGCCACTCACGAGGTGTTATTGTCGCGTGCCCTTGGAAAGCGTGTTATGCCTGCAGCAATTAACTTCATCCTCCTACGAGCTTGGATGAAGTATATTTTGGCGATGGAGAACAAGCTGAATGTCAGAGTCATTGTACGCAGAAACGTGACTGAGGCTATCTCTACACTGCAGCTGAAATTCCAAAAGTAAATAAAATATTTCGTTTTTTTCAGAGGCTCTGTTCGCGTTGCATTCCGCCCTGACTTTGCACAAAGATGGTTGATCACAATGTAGTCGAGCATTACACAAACCGGCTCGTAACAAAAGTTCAGAAATAAATGTTTTCAATCGCCTTACGCATAGAGACTTCCGACTTACAGACCTCAAATGTGCATATCGGTGTGTATATGAGTGTGTGTTATTCGGTAGAGGTTCCAGCGGGCCAGATTTTTCAAAGAGGGAGCGGTTGTAAAGCAGCATGGCGGTGTAACTTGATTTCAGTGGCTATAACTCCGCTATATTGAGTCTTATATGGGGAAAAAAAAAACTATTTATCGTTGCACAAAGTTTTTATTAAGGTAGCATGGCTTTGTGAGTAATGAAAAAAAATTTCTTGCTTCCTGCTGACTGCATGCTTTTACCTCTCTTAGATTGCTAGCTCTGGCAACACCCTCACTCGTACAGAAACCGTCTAATTAGGGCAACAGCTTAAATTGGGCGCTTTCTCTAGATTTAAAATTATGCCTTCTGAGAACGTCGTCAGAGCTCGCAGTGATGTAGTTTGGAACGCGATGATTAAAACGCAAATATGTTTCCATGTATTTTCACAGCTCCGTTAGTTAACGTTTTTCTTTCTTTCAGTCTCGCGCTACCACGAGCGGTTATCGCTCGGTAGAGTTTGTTTTGCTTTTATTTTCTCCAGTCGAAGTACACTGCTTAAGAAAAACAGTGTGAGCAGACAAGTGCTATGCATAAGGGTGGGAGAGAGAGAATGAAAGTAATTTCGCGAAAGAAAAGGTGGAGAGGTCGGCAGGCGGTAAGGGGATTCTGGCCTGCAACTCCACCCTGCAGAAGGGGTAAAGCGAAAGTAAAAAGAGAGTTAGGGTGCTAATGGAGGGTGGTACTGCCATAATACAATGAAGTACTTCAGGTGGTCTGGGTTATAGAGGAGACCATGCATACACTGGGTGACTCTCATCTCGCGTATTCTAACGTGTAGCACATGCAGCATATGTATCGCACATATGCTGTAACATATGAGCAACATGTAGATAGCATCGTAGAGATGACATGCGAGAATAAGTATTAGCTCCTCACGCATAAAAGAAGAGCGGCGCCTACACTGCAGCTGAGCTTGTACCTCTACGACCTTCAGAATTTTCCTCCCAAGCCCAGCGCATTATATACCCTTCAACCTCACCATCTGCTGGCTAAGCCGTCCTTAAAACACTTTCCTTTGCCTTGGGAGCAGAAGATTTTCTGATTGGCGGGATTATAAATCACTGTGTTGTTGGCGCTAGATAGAGCTGGTGGCTCGTATTTCAGCACGTGCCTACATCGTACTTGTGGCTACTTGTAAAGCCTAACTCGTGTAATAGCCCTCACAACTGGCAGCCTGGGTTGCTATTTACAACCGCGAGCATTCTCTTTCTATCTGTGTCTGCGAAGCATTGCAAGAAGATCTTTTCACCAGTGTGGTGAGGCGCAACTCATTTTCGTTGCCCGTTGCGCAACTCCTAAGTTTTCCTAAAATATATGCATCACTGTCTTCGCCGACGGCGTCAACACAGTATTTCGAAACAACCTGTCATGTGCCGTAGAAGCACTACTATTGCTCATGAATCAATGCCCTTGGAAATTTTCACGAAGTAATTCTTTTGAACATGTCGCATAGATGGTGTTTATAATAAAGGAGTAGTTACTCATTGGCGTCCATCCAAGCGCAGCCATACGGCTACAAAGAAAAGCTATGCGGCTTCCATAGAAACTTCATAGCTGAAGAAAAATTGGTCCTGGTCAGGGATTCGAACCCGGGACCACCGCTTCACCGGAGCAGTGGCTCTACCAACTGAGCTAACCGGGACGGGTATCATACAGTAGGGCGAGAACGAATTTATCAATAACTCGACGTGGGTACAGTGTAGACCTACATCTTGTTCCCACTTCTCGCCAGTGATTAACTCGCACAGAAATTTTGTAATGTATATGATGAAATCGGCTTTGCTTCTGGGCAATGAAGTGTGGCCGTTCCTGCATCGCCAGCGCTCCGAATCGCCTGAGGGTTAGAACTACTATCCTCACCCTTACAAAACTTGGGAATTCAAAGTAAAAAATCTGGCGAGCGGATATTTTTGATGATGGGTGTACCGCTGATCGGTGAAGTTTACGGGAAACGTAAAAAAGCTTTATTAGTGCCCTACGCAAAGTTCAAGAATCCATGCACCTCGCGTTTTTCGGAGGCAATTGTTTTAACAGCAGTCTGCGCATGGAGCAAAACGCGGCATGGTGATTTTCTGCAAGGCCTGAGCTAAAGGTAATGATTTTATTGCCTGCTTCAGACCTTTTTGCTTGTGCCGAATGGCGTGAAGACATGCAGAAAGAGGAGAGAACATCAAGCTGGGCCGGTGATTCCAAGTTTTTCGCCGTCCCAGAAGTGGCCCGCAGTCAAACAGTGGATAAAATAAGAGAATGTGACCGGCAGGAACTGCGCGAGTTTCTTTCTAACCTAAGCCTTGAATTTTTTTCTAGGAGAGCAAGAGCGGTCACCTGCAGAATACATTATGGCAATGCAGCAAGCTCTCTCTGGTCTGACCTAAAATCTCGTCGAAAAGCTCGCAATCAAATAATGCGAATCGAACCAAAATCACGTACCATTCGACGAGGACGAGGCAAAAGAGAAGCAGATGCGAAAATAAAAGAGGAACAGATAGGAATTTGGTCGAAAATTTTAAACTATTGCGTAGACAGACGACACGCAAACCCCAGCTTTAAACTGCGTAGTCTGTAGCATGTCATGGAGCAAAACAGTGCCGGGTTCTGTCTGAATACAGATTAGCTCACAGAGATTATATGGATGCGAGGTGAAGACATGCAACGAAGTATCGTCCATCAGGTACGGCCGCCGGTGTATGTATAATCATGATAGTTCCTGATTGAAATTTTTCACTACTGCTGGGATAGTGGTGTTAAAAGCTCACTTACCCACTCCCTCTACCTTGCCGAAAGCATGTGAGATGCTTCCGATATCTCGTGGGTCACCTTGTTCATTGCTTCAAGAAATGTACGACTTTGTGTGAACGGTAGTGGGCTCTTGCGTCTTCTTAAATGCGCCTCCGGGTTATTTGATGTGGAAACATTCACGCGTACTTGCGCTCTAGGCACGGCAAAACTAGTCTCCCCTGTTCGTCGCTCCTCTCAAAGTCGTGCTCATAAGTGAATTGAAACGCATCTGAAACATACGCTCAGAAAATATCCCTTTATTCTATGTCACGGTATGATGAACACAGAAAACATAACACCGGCATCATATTGCATACACAGAGAAGAAATGAGCACCGTGAGCACGTATAATGCCCTACCTCAAAGCCTCCGGTAAACAGCAGTGTGTAGCATGTACTATCGGGGGCAATAAGTCTGCTGCATACGGGAAAAGCGATCTAGGCGAAAAGATGTCACGACAGCTAGTACGATTTCCTGTTCCACATCCCCACTTTGGAGTGCGTGACTCTGACAACCGCAGTTTTGGCTCGGATGAACCGCATATTAACGGAGCTATCGGTTTTGGTTCCGGGCCATGCGTTCTGAAGGCTTTCGTGTCCGACGGTTCTTGGCAAGAAACCACAGCAGTAATTCTAAGTACCACAGAAGCCTCATACCTCCCAGGGTAAAAATAAAGAAAAGTAATGAAGCAATATATGGTGCGTGATGTGCCTGTGTACGCGGAGGGATGTGGGAACGCAAACAAACTGTCCTTGAAAAACTGGAGGAAAAACGACGCAGTCAGTCATTTCACTACCGCGGGTTGCCCTCGGGCACTTTCTCTCAGCTTTGTGGTGAAAGGCGTGTGAGAAAGGGCGATGGCACGTGCTCGGCTGGCACCCTTCATTCCGCTCGCTAGGAATGAGCCTTAAAAGGCAGCCACTCCTGCATCTCGCGGCCACTGCCGCTTAACTCCTTCTCCGCTGAGCAGCTTGTACGCAAAGATCAGCGCAAACGACATGCGGCCAGCGGCTTGCCTCCTCGCTTCTTTGTCGGCAGTGTGCTGGCTCCAAGGCGCTTTGTCCCTCGATGCGCCGGTAGTCCGAACAGATTCCGGGCTTGTGGCCGGAAAGCGCATGCGAGTCGCCGACAGAGAAGTGGACGTCTTTTACGGGATACCGTACGCGAGACCACCGATCGGCAGTCTGAGGTTCCGAAAGCCCCAAGCAGCTGCGTCCTGGAAGGGTGTCTACAAAGCGACCACGAAGACGGCGCCATGCTGGCAAACGAATTTTACCGTGATTAGGAACATCAGCCTGACTTACCCCCCGGCATCCGAGGACTGCCTGCACCTGAATATATGGCGACCATCGGGAATCTGCGAGGGCCAGGTGTCCTGCAAAGCTGGAAGCCTCTCAGTTGTGGTGTTCATGTACGGCGGCGCGTTCCAGTGGGGCGACTCCGGGCTTTTCATCTACGACCCCTCTAACTTCGTCGCCCTTTCCGACGTCGTGTACGTTACATTCAACCACCGACTCGGCATCATGGGGTTCTTCCCGCCTGCACCAGACGGCAGCTCCGGCAACATTGGCTTTTACGACCAGCTCTCAGCTCTGAGGTGGGTCAAGCGAAACATCGCAAACTTCGGCGGCAACCCCGACGATGTCACCCTTGTTGGACAAAGCGCAGGAGCGGTTAGCGTAGGGCTTCACAGCATTGCGCCCTGCAGCCGAGGACTTTTCAGAAGGGCCATCCTTCAAAGTGGAACGCCGATAACGCTAATCATCGGAGCGGCGTATCCGGGTTCGCTTCTGTTTCGCGAACACGCCGCAAAGTTGGGCTGCTACGACCCCAACGAAGAGGTTAGGAAGACGGTGCCCGAAACCTTGGAGTGCCTGCGTCGGCTTAACGCTCAGGACATCTACAGTGCAATTGATGCCAAGTCTTTACGGAGCCAACTCTTTGCGCCACACACTGGCGACGAGTTCGTACCGGCTAACCTCCTCTCAGCGGCGAACTGGAAGAAAATGCATGTGGATGAAATGCTAGTGGGCACAACGTCCGAAGAAGGAGCCTTGTTCGTCGACATCATCAGCAGTGGCCTCCCTGAGCTCAGCTCCGTGCTCACCGAAGACTACAGAAGGGGCGTCGCCCTTACCCTCTACCTTGTTTTTGACATTCCTGTGGACAAAGCCGAAATTATCGTAGAAAAGTACTTCGGCGGGCCCGAAGTACAGCATGACCAAGAGAGTGTAATGAGGATAGTCGGTACCGTACTGGTTGATGTGTTGTTCAATTGCCCAGCGCATTTCTTTGCGACAACCGCGGCAGAGGGAGGTGTCACCACGTACATGTATAGATTTGACCACCGGCCTTCATACAGCTCATGGCCTAAACACTACGGACCTACGCACGCAGAGGAGATTCCATTCACGTTTGGAGCTCTGCCATTTTTCTCAGATGAGAGTAGGTTCACGCCTGCAATCACTGATGAGACAAGAAAATTTGCCAAGTCAGTGCAGATCACACCTGAAGAGCATACTTTTATGAAGCAAGTGGTCGGTGTCTGGGCTTCGTTCATTAAGAAAGGGTGAGTAAATGGCAGTTTCGAAAAAGTGACAATAACTGCGGTCTATATAAGATGCTCCACCTTCAATTGTGCTTCCTAATTTCTTATTTCTTTTCGGTACTTTGGGTAGCATTCCGACGTATAGTACTGCGTACCGTACCTAGATCTAACAAAAAAAAAATTAAACGACGCGTCCGCAGATTGTGCAGGGAGACTTTTTGCACCCCAATATTTCAGCTAAAGAAAGAAAGAAAGAAAAATACTGGTCGCGAGAAACATCCGCACTTGATGAGCAGTCATCAAAATCTACTAAGTTATGTGATTATAGATAACTTACTGGCCTGTTGTGCCCAAGTCCTGCTAATCGAAGTAAAGGATCGTAGAGCGCCTTAGTGAAATATTGAATGCGTAGGCAATGCGGTGAGCAGAATATTCAAAATATTTTACTTAGCGGGCAATACCGGACAAGAAATTAGCTGCAAATGAATAATTTCAGGTTGCTCCTCTTGTAAACAAAAAAGCGCCTTCGCCATCTGCATGAAAAGTCACTGCACCCACTTTTTTTGGTGTCTGAGAAATGTTTTCGGCCGTTCACATTTCGAAATCGCAGCTCTCCTAGTGAGCTATCATTAGCCTCAAATCAAGGGGGCCTTTTGTAGCGCACGTCTCATACTATTTCCAGTTATTTTGCAACAGCAGAACAAAACTAAAGCTGCATATCTACAAGATTAAGGCAGAAATAAGAGCAAGTCTTGGCGGTTTCTTCCTTTCAGGGCTTATTAGGGAAGATTACCGCAGTGTCGGTTCATTCGTTACGTAGCTTGGTTTGTTCAGTATCCATGAGAGAAGACTTGTCGACATGGCCAGGGTCCGCCGACGGTGACGTACGACGTCAAGGACGACAAACGATGGGCATGGTCCGTCGTCAGCGCCTCACACAAAAGCATAGGCCCCTTCTAGAAAACAGGCGCAAAAACAGTAGCACTGCCGCTCGATTCATACTTACCGGCACTTGCTCGGTGCAGTATAGTGGTTGCACTTTATCCTTCTAGAAGCATTTCGATTAGAAAAAATGATGTTTACAGAACACATCATCGATGATGTGTTTAAGCAAATGCAGTGTTTGGCGCAATTAATTGCCACAATGTCAAATGCGCATCGTTGCTTCCCATGTTGTCTCGATATAATCACATTTCTTTGCGCCAAATGATAATACCGGTGTCTCTTTCTATTTTCAGAAAAATCAACATCCCTACCACAAACGAGACGTGGCCGAAGTATTCAGCCGATCATCCGGAGCTGGTTCACATGAAGCCGAACAGTTTCAAGCGATCAAAGCTCAGTGAGCCTTGCAACCTCTTCAAGCCTTTTCTGCTGAAGGAGTGAACGGTAACAGACACACCATCTAGTCACGTCACTTAGTGCAGTCTTTTTTTTTTTTTTACCGACATCAACTTTCCACACACACATATCGCCTTCGTGCGATGCTTCAACCGAATGTCACCATTCAGCTAATCGCAGAAGAAATATGGCTCTGTAAATAGCATCACTTCGGTGTTCTATACTCCTTCCGGTAGCCTGTCCTGTCAATAAAATCATCAATGAAATCCCTAACATGGTTTTCTAAACCATATTACTGCGTGTATGGGTCTTTATCGTGTTGCAGCAGTCTGTATCTGGGCCGCGCACCGGCAGATACTCTTAATATGCAGCGCAAAGAAATATATGAACGGCAGCATTTGTAAACAAAGAAAAGAAACTAAAAAGGCCGAATCCCTTTTCTCAACACCAACAAAAGCTTCAGTCATTATTAGCCTGAATAAGGACTCTCTTCTGTCATATGCATTCAACTTCGATGTGCTTTGTTTTTAGTGCGACTTCGAATCTACAGATTTATCGCATGGCCGGAAACAACTTCATTCTGCATGCCGGCACCCAAGTCTGCTGCATACGGTTGCAAAAAAATTTCAATACACGACGCTTAAGATCTCGTAACAGCTGTAGAATTCTGTAACTTGGTATATTGTTACATTTTCGTGCGCATGTTTCAACACAGGCGCTGTAATCTCGGTTTCTTTGCTGAGCTTTCCAGCGAATGAAAACTTACGCTCTGGCTGTGCGTATTTTTCGGTGCATAAGACGCGGCTTTTTTACAAAAACCTTGCTGGTGCGTCCTATACAAGGGTGCGTCTTATACGCGATTTTTTTGTTTTTTTTTTGCGAGTTCAGAAATTACTGATGTTCATGTTCAAGCTTTTTTCATCGAAAAAATATCACTAGCAATAACACGGTTGCAACACGGTTAATACTTCAATACGGTTGACCGCCGTGCACAACTTTCTTTAGATGAACTTTATCATGAAACGGCGGGGATGACGACTTCCGGGATCACAAACACGCGGCCGTTTCGGAGGCCCGAATAAAAAGTAATGTGAAATGCCAAAAGATGGCGACAATCGCGTTTCTCGCCATTGTCAAGACTAGCCAAGACAAGCCGGCGTTCTTTCCAGGAACGGGCGCGAAGATTGAGACTTAGAAGGTATTAAGTAGAAATGAAATGTTGTTACGGACATAGAAGAGTTCTTTTGTTTTTTTTTTTTCTCTTTTTTGCTAAAACGTGGGCGGCTATGGCGTGAGTGTTGCCTTTCTCGATCACTTAGCGTTGCTTAAGAACTTCTCACCGATACCGTGCATTTCGCGATGGTCGCGCAAGCGTGTTTAATTAAGCCTCAGTAGCCTAACTGGGTAAATTGGGGTGCGTCTTATGCAAGGGTGCGTCTTATATATCAACTTTTTCAATGACAGCCTGCATATATGGCGGGTGCGTATACAAGGGTGCGTCTTATACACCAGAAAATGCGGTATTTTCAATCCGCTCTTGGTCGCTAAGTGCACCGCTAAACGTTTCCTTCCGTTCAACAGCGTCTGCACAAGTGAAAAGACATTGGTGCACACAAAGAGGAAGTGAGCTCCTCGTTTAAGATGAGGACGAAGGTGCTCTTCGTAAATTTTATTACGACATGATTTCCCCGATTTCTCATTCGCAAAATTGCTAGATAGCAATCGTGAAGTAAAGAAGCAGAGAATGTTAGCCTTGTGATGTCCAAGCAATTAAAACATCTGATAAAAGTTGTGAACTTCTAACATTTCACCATTAGTGGTGCCGACACTGCGTTAACGTAAAAAACTAGGCACGATTAGTAACAACGTTTTTAGTGCGTAATTAAAAGTAGCAAACATGGTGATTTCTGTGTTTAAGATCAACAAAGCTGCACAGAAATGCTCAGGAGAATATAATAAATTAATAGCAAAAGGCACACGCCTTCTGTCACCTACCAATGCAGCAGTTCGACGATAGCAATTTTAGTCCAGCAAGACTCCTACATCTCTGGAAGCTAGCACTTTAACCTCGCTTTGATGAGTGTATTAAAAAAAAAAAAAGCCGTTTTGGCAGTAATGTGAGAAACGGGCTTAGAACGGGGGCCATAAATTAAAAACGTTCGCATTATCCCTCTATCGTACGTGACAAGCCGAGAATTGCGGAGTTCGCAAAAATCGTATTACAACGTTCTGTAATACTATTATTACGGCGTAAAAATACGGATAGTCAGTGAATCCGTGCGAGAAGCAGTTAATAACGTATCTAAGCTGGGAACTGTAAGCTGAACGCTGTCAATATAAAACTGCAGTGGTAAAAAACTTAAGC
Source organism: Amblyomma mixtum (assembly GCF_055824585.1). NCBI lineage: Eukaryota > Metazoa > Arthropoda > Arachnida > Ixodida > Ixodidae > Amblyomma > Amblyomma mixtum. Next base: position 115,076,189 of record NC_143017.1, read on the forward strand.
AGGATCGGTCTTTTTTTTTTTTTTACCGAACTCACACAAAGGCTGAACAGTCCAATCTTAACCCTCCAAGGCGCTATGTGCACAATGGTGTACATCGCGAGTTCACCACATTTTTCGCAAAGTGTGCTCTACCTAGCGCCGATTTCTTCATTTTAGGCGAATTTAGCACAACTCGTCTTGGAAATAGCACTCTTTTTATGCCAGCCAGGGAACGCAGCAAAAAATAGTTCCCATAACAGTGAGCTTTGCAGCAGGCTTTCAGTCATTTCCTTTCTGAAAAGATTTTGCCACCACTAATAATGTTCAATTTCTTCTGGTTTTCTTTCGTCACGTGCATCTTCGAAACAAGAAAAAAGTGGTTTCACGATCGTTAGGGCGTTGATTTAATAAATCCTGAAGTTTTCTTATGCACAGCTTTGACAGTTTGAAGAAATTTTGTATATGTCTAAAAAATTTTCCACTGCTGTTTTTTGTTGGAAAACTAACGTATTGAATTTCTTAAGACCTAAATATGCCATTTCGCCCTTAAATATTTTTTTTTTATTCGAAATGACGAATGGCGCCTCAAGGGGTTAATGTCCGCTTGGCATTTTTATATTCATCACTTTATAACGTGTACTCGCTGCCTGACTCGTATTTCTGGAACCAGCGCTTGCAGTTCACCTGTCAAAACAGATTTGAATAAGCATAGCGCAGTGGTAGTGGATGTCTGGTGTCAACCCTACTTTAAAAGGCGCACGTCTCTTCAAAAACACTACCAAATCAGTTCTCACGTGCCAAGAAACGCACTAGGAAAGAATCAAGCACGTTTATGCTCCGAGCTTCCGGATACCGCTGCATGGAAGACCGGTCTGTCTCATTGTTAAATTGCAACGGTTTCTTCACGTCTGCGCAGGTATTCCGTAAGCCTGGTTGGCACAGAAGCGGTTGGATGCCGATTTGGCTAAAGAAGATGTGCATTGCTTTGAACGCAGCATTTCTTGACTGTCTAGGCAGAAATATAATCTACGCATTGCTCGGTGTACGACGTCGTGACCAACCCGCAAGCAGAAAAACGGTGTCACAAACTTGTTTGTTCTCATGAGCGAGTAAGACCTGTCAAGGCTAAGTGCAACAAGACGAACGTTTAACTCCCCAATGTGTTCGATATGGCGGCGCTAATCAGCAACCACTAGCCTCTACAAGAGTAGGAAGCGAAGTGCAGAAACGTATGTTTGAGAACTAGGCATCGATTGTGTTACCTGCCTATTTCGCGTTCGATAACTTTACTGAGCACAGACTCTATCACAATGAAAAAAATCTCTACAATTACAGAGAGGTCAACGATTTTAAACCGTATCCGTGTTAAACGAAATTAGAACCGGGACAACTAAGCAGGGACGGCATAATGAGATGGTTTTAATACTGGAGACCCAATAAAAGCGTAGTTTATTATAACTTCCAAACTGCGGCGACCATCCTCCTAAAGTAAAAACAAACCTTCCTTTCAATCCTCTGCCTCAAGTTTATATTTTTGTGCTTATGAGTTACAGTTTAAATCGTCCCGTTCGCGTTTAATTTGACGTTGACAATAGAAGGCCTTCCACGAAAAGCGGTGCCGGTGACGGTGAATTATTGAAAAATCAAGAGAAAATACAGAAGCGCTCAAATTGGCACGCTAAGAGCTAACACAGCATAATAAAAATTATGGGTGCTTCGGCCAGCTAGCCTTGCTCCGACCTAATGGTCTCACGGAGCGAGCTCTGTTTACACTGTTCCACGAGCGTCTAAATCAGGTGAGTCAGAAAGATTGCATCGTTTTTCTGGTAACAGTCTTAACCCACTTCTGCAAGAGACATGTGGTACTACGTCATGGCCTGGTTGAAGTCAACCTGCTAAACACTCAAACAGCATTTAAAGTTCAACGTTAAGACAGGCAGCACCTTTCAGCCATCAAACGCTTTGTTCCCGTTCGCGTATGTGGATTATACTTAGTATAATACTTACGTCTCAAAAAGGCGTAGCAGACCTCTTCTTTGATGCACACGTAAGTATTGCCTGTAGCGTCAAAATGACGCTGATCAACGAAATGGACACCGAAAAAAGGTATAAACATTTGTTCTATATTATTTTTTGCTTTAGATGCATACATAGTATGATCTCAGCGGCAGAGATGACAGTGATCTAATCTCACAAGAGAACAACATGTTGTTGCGACACCCGAATGACAATGATTTGATATATCTACTATACAAAATGGGCGTCAGGCTGGAAGATCCAGAGCGAAAGCGACTTTCCTGCACAGAAATCTCCGTTTTGATACACATAGCTTCCGTCAACTAGTAAGTTCTGTTGTCCGACAGTTCACTGCAGCGATGAAGTACGACAGAGATGACACACGGCTGTTGTTCCCATGCTGTGTTCGTGCGGTTTTGGAGAAGATCAGCCTCAGCGTTTCGCATGAACTGAGCAGTTTTAGGGCTTCAAGTAGCTCTTCCAAAAGTTGCAGCTCTTCTCGTTCGGGCCCCGGCCGTAAGTGTACCTCTTGGGATTCAGCTCCATGTAAACTTGGTTCTTTGATGTGAATTCCGGCCATGGTTTGCCGGCAATATCCGGAACTTTCCTGCAAAGGAAATTAAGGAGACCGCCAAGAATGGCGAATATAAGCATGAAATTTTAGCAGGAGCATGTGTATCACAAGTAAAACAGGCATAGCCACTGAATGAAGGCGCAATATCAATGCAGAGAACGCATGTATAGTCCAAGCTGCATGAATTGGGCAGAACTGATGAAAAGAAACACGGGAAGAAATAGTAAAAGTACAAATTGCGTCAAGGAATCTTAAGCTATACCTTCACTGATTACGAATTAAGATCATCTCCAATTTCTCACGTAATGACGATAAAACCAGTGTACCTGCATATTCGCACTTGTAGCGCATCTTTTGCGAATAAAACTGCAGGCTATACAAAGCGCATGCTGCCTATAACGTCTAAATGTGTTTGCAGCTCCAACATTCTGAACACAAATCTCACGGTGCATGAGATATTTCTAATACTGATGTCACGCAGCATGCACTAACCGGCCACATGTGCGGTGCATGCATAAACACTGTTCGGAAGATATTTAGGTAAGAAGGGTGAATCGCGAACGTTTAAATGCCCTTTTAGAAGCTTGCTTTTATATTCAATTTCCTGTCTCTACACACGGAGCTTTTGCTAAAATTTTGCTTTATTGTTACGTCACCCAGATATTTCTGTTGCTAGAGTCCAGTCATGAGTTTCTGAAAGAGACCGTGGTAGCGACGCTCCTATACAGCAGTGGGTAAGTTCAAAGGAGAATGCTCTGTTGCTTTTGAGATTCCAGGAACTGTTGTGCAACGTTTCGCAAGCATCATGTCTTACACTAGTTTTATAAACGGCCATTAGTTAATAATATCCGAACAACTGCCGCACCTAAAGGAATACGGTCAGTTTCTGCATGCGTACATACTCTCGGGGACAGTTGTCTCTAGGACGAGCGTTTGGCGATTATGGACTGCAAGCAAGATGTGAACCAAAAATCGCGTGGTTTCTTTAAGGAGCACACATGAGCGAACTCGAGGCAAATTTTCACGACCGCAAGAGTGGTCTCAAGCCGCGGGGGGAAATAATAAAGCCATCGGCTTCATTCAACACCAAGAACAAAGCATGATATTCTTGTTCATGCGCCGTAAGGATGTGAAAACGTAATTAAGACACCGGTAATACTAGCCACGTTTTTGCGTCATACCGAACGTTTTCCGTGACGTGACAAACCCCTAACTGACGGCGTGCATTATTTTTTCGGCGAAAACTTTCTTCTTCATGCAAAGATCTCACTGTATGGCCACTCATGCATTCTACACCACGGTGGCACGTCTACAAATCGACGCCGTGACCTCGACAACAGCGGCGAAAAGTGTCCCCACCCTGCCCTCGGGCTGCACTCTCTGACTGACAGCCACTTTTTGTTCCCATTGCTTTCAAGAAAAGTATCTGCACTAGCGAATACGCTCCCATGAGAAAAATGCAGTCCTTGATATTATAACCAGCTCTTAAGCATGGATGAATGGTTTCAGAACATCAACCGCTCAGTCTATATGTGCAACTATTTCTAGGCGAAAACATCGCCTGACTCAGAATGGAAAAAGCTGGAAAGTTTCCTTATTATTTGCATTGAACGCCTAATTTCTTGCTTACTACAAAGCTTTGCCATGTCCTTGCGAGGAAATGCTCTTCCTGTTAAAGCTTTCGTGAACTGTTTGCTTCCTAAAAGTCACAGTATTATAGAGAATTGGCTTATAGTACACAACAGTGGTAGGTCGGGCCAGTTGGTGTATTTACGTCATTTCGGAAGCGCTGAACTTTTACACGGACACAGGAAGAGAGACATGGACGAGCGCTTTGTTTCAACTAGAACAGTCTCAACAGCTAGAGCAAGAACAGCCAGAGTTCTGTATACACCGTACACTGGAATTAACTTTTCTCTGCGCTTAAGCGCGTGCGAAAGCAACAGTTGAAGATTTTCTTTTGCTTGCGCAGTGTTCTCCAACTCACAAAAGTGCGGCGCGCGATCTCTGGAGATTTCACTGCTGCTAAATAAAGTAGTCGCGTTTTCCAACTGCGACGCGGATAACGCGGAAAATCGCAAACCCGGAACGCTCGGAATAGAATGAACTGCAGCATACGGAAGCATCGCGCACATTACGGAAAATGGCATTCTTTCGTCCCTTGTGTGTAGCTCAACACTGACTTTCCTTCAGACCTAAACGGGCGAGCGTTTGGCTCTCGATCAGCTCTCATACAGGAGCGATCTTGAATACTACCAGCCACAGCTATTCAGCCTTGGTTTGGCTGCACAGAAATGGTATATCTTAGTTGGCTTAATTCAAAGTCTCTAAAACAGCTTTGGAAACTATTTTGCATGATTATTAAGTACACAAGCTGTAATGATAGAGTGCACTGATTTGGTGACCAATTTGATAATCATTATACCTGCCAGATTTTTGTAAGTGTAACACCTGCGCAAAAATCTGAACTGAATAGGTTGTCGTTAAGCACGAATGTATGGATCCATGACCACTTAAACAACCGCTCGTCAAAGCTGTTCTCTGTAACAGCGTGATGACAAATCGCTAAAAAAAAAACTCGAACCAATGTCAGAAACAGGGCGGCATGGGCGCATCTCAAAAGTGATCGAAAAAGGCAACACACCTACGCTGCGTCCACACGCGGCGCTAAAGTTACTGCATGAAACTTGTGCTGGAGGTAGTTTTCAAAAGAGAGGTAGGGGGGGGGGGGGGGGTAACTAGAAGACTAAGAATGGGGTAGAGCGCATATGGCATATGGCAGAGAGCATATGGAACAGCTGTTTACCAATATCCTTCCAGAAAAAAAGTATGCAGCAGCTGTATCTTACCGCTGCTCGCCTACGGGGCAAAAACTTGGATGCTAACGAAAAGGGTTCAGCTTAAGTTACGCACAACGCAGCGAGCTATGGAAAGAAAAATGATAGGTGTAACGTTAAGAGACCGGAAGCGGGCAAAGTGGGTGATCGAACAAACATTCTAGTTGAAATCAAGAGGAAGAAATGGGCTTGGGCAGGGCATATAATGCGAAGGGAAGATAACGGTTGGTCCTTAAGGGTAACGGAGGGGACTCCAAGAGAAGGCAAGCGTAGCAGGGCGCGGCAGAAAGTCAGGTGAGCGGATGAAATTAAGAAGTTGGCGGGGATACGATTGCCGCAGCTGGCAAAGAGCGGGGTTAATTGGAGAGACATGGGAGAGGCATTTGCCCTGCAGTGGGCGTAGTCAGGCTGATGATGATGATTATTATGATGATGATGCACTCATGCTCCAGTGGCAGCCATTTTGGCGTACTATCACGATCATTATACTACGGGACGCGAGTTATTTAAAACAAGTTTATTGCAGCTCTGCCTCGCTACGCAGTCGTTTGGCATTGTTACCAGCGGATACAGCATGCACGTCCCCTCATAGATTGACACACTCCACGGACATGAACTACGTGACTGCGCTCAAATAATTTTTTTCCCTGATGCTCACGTCCCGTAAACAATTGATCACGACAATACATGGAGTAGAGTAAAAGGCTACGCGCATCTTTAGTCGGCTTATCGCCACCTGTTTCACCCTTCACTGCTCAAGCTGCGCTGTGTACACCAAAAGGACGCTAGTGTCGTCACGGGAATGCATCCCATAGTCATGACGTCCTTGGTACCGCATATTTGCGTATGTCTTCCTTTTTTCACGGTTAGTGATATTATTTTTGCAGCTTCCCAGGAGTGGCATAATGCAATGGTCCCATCTTTATTCTATTTCTTTTCGCACTTAGTTATTGGCTGCTGCGCAGAGCCATCCCTATCTCATGAGTGATCGAGTAGACGCGGCGAATGATAAAAGAATTGGTTGGTTTATTGGTTTATTGGGGTTTAACGTCCCAAAGCGACTAAGGCTATGAGAGACGCCGTAGTGAAGGGCTCCGGAAATTTCGACCACCTGGGGTTCTTTAACGTGCACTGACATCGCACAGTACACGGGCCTCTAGAATTTCTCCTCCAAAGAAATTCCAGCCGCCGCGGCCGGGATCGAACCCGCGTCTTTTGGGTCAGCAGCCGAGCACCATAGCCACTGAGCCACCGCGGCGGCGATAAAAGAATTGACTGAAAGGAATCGCATACTATACTGGCCCTGGGCTCGCTATTTTTTGTGACTTTTTCGGAAATTTATGTCTAACATAAAGAGCCCTTTACTACGCTAATACCGGGGCACATCGGATAAAAGTGCGGAAAGCTCTGAGCTATGAATGCACTTATTTTTCACTTCGAGGTAAATGTTTTAAAGGGCCCTGTTTTGTAATTATTTGGTAGCTCCCGCCTGTGACGTCACGGTTGAGAGCCAGCAAGCGATGTTTTTCGCTGGTTCTAGCATCAAATTCAGGGATCAGCAACGCCCGGTTTTGTCGAACGCACTTTTCTGCAACACTTCGATTGAACCCCCGAAGACTTCCTGTTCGAAGAATATGCGCAGGCGCGTTTTTCATGCAAGCAATAATCCTTGAGAAAAGAGAAGCATCGAAAGTTGGCGCGTCGTCTGCACTGACGCCTAATCAAACACTGCGCGGAATGCCTGGCTTGCGGCTCTGCCTTATCAAAATCAGCGCGACTTGTGTCGTCTGCGTCCGCGCTTTTTCAGCCGCCTCGTGTGCACCGGCAAACATTTTCAAACGCCCAGCCAATAATATCTGAAGTGGTTCGGAGCTAGTATCATCTTCAGCCCTCATGTTTTTTTACGAACGTCAAAACCATGCATAGCAAAGAGGCAAAGAATAACATAGAAAAGAAACCTTAACAAATTACGGCCCCAGGTCTTTGTTTTAGCAATTCTTTCAATGGCTCAGTTAGCATTGGCACAGGGCTGCGTCAAAGCAAACGCCAGCCCCGCATTGCAGCGCAACTCAGATGGAGAAACGCAGGGGTCTGCAACTGCAGTAAAGAATAGACTGCTCATGAGAGTTCAGTCAATATCGAGGTCTCAATATTCTACTTCATAGAATGCCTGAGTATACACATCACGCTGTACTCAGTACAGTTTTAGCACCTCGTTACATGAGCAGACAAAAGCGAGCGGTACCACCATGAACGTATGGGAGTCTGAACTGCCTTTAACCCACTGGCACGAAACGCTGCATGATCGTATTTGTTGCTCTAGAACTACTTCTACTCAAAACACTTCGAAAGCTTGCTTCGCAGCTGCAACAGGCGTTCAGACAACGCGAAACAGACGCAGTTGTATTTTGCGGTATACGCTGCTTTGAATAGACACTGACTCAGGGGCCTCGTCGACAGTTCCAGAATATTTCACTTACCCAGTCTTCGCGAACGTAGACCACGTCTCGATCATGAGCTTGGATAGTTCTCTTTCCTGGTCAGTGGCGATGGTGGGACTGCTGAAGGGGTGCCCCATCATAAAGAAGACTTCGTCTCCATGCGTCGGTCCCACCCAGCCGGGCCATGTGCTGAACGATGGCCGGTGCGTGAAGTGGTAGTAGTGCACTTTGTTGTTCATGGACGCGAAGCTCTCCGCAAAGTACTTGGTCGGGCAGATGATGGCGAAGTCTCCGACTGCTTCCGCGGCCTTCTGAAGGGCCTTGATGTTTTCCCGCTCTCCAATGTGGCTGAGGTAGTAGTGGCGTATGGGAGAGACGTTCTTTCTCAGAAGCATCTGGAGGCAGTAGGATACGTACAGATCGACCTCGTATTTGGTGATCCTGTAAGCCTGCTCCAGATCCAAAGCTCGGCCAAAGAGATAAAAGACGAAATAGCTGCCTTCGTCAAGATTGTTGCCGATTAGCAAATCTGCTTTGTGGAATTTTTTCTGCTCCATCATCTGGTACGGGTCATCGGGAATAATGTCGTCACCGAAAATCGGGAAGAACGTCAGCGCGTGCACCCCGAATATCGTGTTGGACATGGTTAGAAGTTCTTTGCCGTCAATCTTGCGCAAGCAGTCTACCATTTCGGCCATGTTTGACTCGATGGTCATGTCGTTGCTCGCGCAAGACAAGGCTCGTGCCAGCTTCTCCACTTTGTGCGGACCTTCCTTGGTGTTGTCGGCGATGCGGAAGTAAGGGCTGCCGCTCTCCATTATGATTCTCTTGAACAAGCCCTTGCTAAGAGGCGAGACGAGGTGCAGGCCGATGGAGATGGCGCCAGCGCTCTGGCCCACGAGCGTAATATCATCGGGATCACCGCCGAAGTTGCGTATGTTCTGTTTGACCCACTTCATAGCTAACAGCTGGTCATGTAGACCGGCGTTCCCGGACGAGTGTGGGGTGCCGCTGTGAAAGAAGCCCATCGGGCCGACCCGGTAGTTCATGCTGACCATCACGACGTCGCCGCGAGCAGTGAACTCCTTGCCGTCGTACCAGTCCCACCCGCTGCTTCCGAAGCTGAAGGTTCCTCCGTATATGTAAACGATGACCGTCTTCGGGACGCAGCTGAACTTTCCGAGTACGCACTCCCGCGAAGGTGTCCAAACGTTGAGATACAGACAGTCCTCGGTGGAGTTAGCCGTAGGGACTGTCACATTGCTATTAATATAAAAGTCTGTCTGCAGGCAAGGAAACGGCTTTTTCGTCGCCTGGTAGACGGTGTTCCAGGGCTTGATAGGAACAGGGTTACGAAACCTGAGCGGGCCCATCGGGGGCTCAGCGAAGGGTATGCCGACGAACTGGTAGAGAGTCCTGTTGGCAGCGTAAACTCTTTGTCCCTGCACAGGTCCGGAGTTCGTCTCGACGATGGGGCTTTCCTCCGTCGATATAGGTTGTGATGTTGTCGTGGAAACGGGCTGCACGTCGTCGGGCGGCACGGCCAGCGACAGCTGGTCTTTGCCCGTAGACACTGGTTGCGCTGTGGTTGGCACGGCGGCATCAAGAGGACTAGTTACGTTGAATGGCTGCGGGAGGTAGATCTTTTCGTCAGTGTCTTGTATAGGGTCACCCGGTTGGAATATGTAGCACCTCGCTTGGGCGCTCCGAAGCGCGCACCCGTAAAGAAGCAGAACGATGAGTCTTGTGTGCATAGTTCCTTTCTTTTTTTTTTTAGCTCAGCTTCTGAAAAAGACACAAAATGATGTCAGAACGCCATTCCTCGGAAACGCTACTGATAGCGCTGCCAACATTCAGCATCATTTTCTCCTACTGGTATTACATGCTGCAAAGGAAAGGGGAAGAACTCTCTGACCTCTCAGTACCTATAATTAATATTAGCGGGTAAAAATCCGTATTTAACAGAGCCATTTCTGCCTTTGAGCAGCTAGAAATTCTACTCCGTTTTAACAAACAAAAACCGGAACTTAAAGATTTATAGACGCGTCGAAACACCCATTCTTCGGAGATAATAAAATAACCGAAGCATCGAAAGTTCTTGTGCTCTTCCTCACGAATCTGGTACTAAAATAGACGCCTGCAGTGTTTTTGCAATATAAAACATTCCAGTAAGCTGAAAAACCAGTCAAAGTCTCCTAAAGTTCACACAAACTCGTGACATGGAGTCTCTAAGCGCACATAGAAAAAAAAAAAACAGGAGAGTATGTGTTTTGAATTCAATCAAATAAATGTGTTTTCATGTTCCACAGGTATAGGTGAGCTGAGTCAAGTGGTAAAGGATAACGTGGTCACAGAGCGAAAACGACATCACGAAAAAGAGAACAGAACCCACCTCCCTTTCGCGATATAATTTCCGGGGTGTGACCACGTTACCTTGAACAACCAGTTGGGCGTACTTCCACCCTCGTTAAGGATAATCCTGAGTTTGTTTCTATCACTTCCTATTTTTAACGCACATTAATATCGAAACACAATACCATGTCCGCCGTTCTCTGCCATTAAAACAGGGCCGTCATGGCAGTAATTCGAACTCATAACATCGTATTCAGTAAAACAACGCCACACGAAGGAGTGTGTTGCTAGTGTGCCCCATATGCTTAATCCAACTGAATAAACCAGCCTAAGCTGTAGCTTTCACGGCACTGGGTCGAAATACTCACAAGGAGCTCGTAACGGTTGTGACCATTAGTTTTTGCAGCAAAACGAAAGCAAGGATTTCCGTGTTTTTCGTGTTTTGCGCTTCCCAAGAATAGGAATAAACTCTGGTTGTGGTGTCCTGATATTTTCTCGAACTTCTACCTGCCATTCGCAAGTAAAACATAAAGAAAACTACCAATTCACTGTCCAGTATGAGCTGCCCCTGCACATCGCGCAATAAATTTGCAAGAGCATGGCGCAATTACACATAACTGCGAGAGTGCTTAACTTGAGTCTACCTCCGCCAAAAATGGCAAGAAGTTTGTTGCTTTCGTCCTGTTTGGAACTATTTTTAGGGTGCCTCTCTAAAATTCCAAGTGTGTGAGAACCTCAGTGACGGTCTGCATGCCTAATTAACGAGAAAGCGCTGTTATTCGCCTGAAGGCATGGAGCGGTTATTCAGCCCTCTACTGGCTATCAGAATAATGAGGAAAAGGAACCTCTATGGGGGAGACCAGAACGGTGGCTGTAATGGCAGATACCTGCCGTAAAAGCCTTGAACGCCTTCTCAGGTTTGGCATTCTCGGTCTAGAGAAATGGCATGCAGTTAATCCTATTACAAGTTATTGGTGAATTATAATAGTTGCAATGGCATAAAGCGAACAAATTGTCTAAGAGAAAAAGAGAAGCTCAGAAAATGGTGCCAAACGTAGATGCCGCGGCTGCAGTTAGCCGACTAGAGCCGACTGGACAACTAATCCACCAGAACGGAATGGCCTAAACGGGATACAAGATTAGATATTCCTCTTTTATCTCACACTCAAATGTGGATGGAGTCACAAGATTATACGCATTCCCATTAAACGGTTTGATCGTCTTTGCACGACATAAATGTCACCCTATTGTGCTCGGTCGCGTGAATAATTAGTGGAAAGGATCCCTTGGGAACTTCACGTTGTTTAAGACTGCTCTCTCGTATAGTAAGGCGAGCTTAGCAGCCAACCTAACAAAAGCACGCTGCCATCATTTCGCTAACATATTTAAATTCGAATGGTGCCGTTTCAGAGACCAGTGGTGGAAAGCTCAGCAGTGTCTCACCAAAGCAATGCCTGCTATAATTGCCACTGGACGACTTGGTCTTGCCAATAGTCCATTAGCCTTGCGAAACCTACCCCATCGAGAAGCTCCCGCATAACATTCCTCTCAGCTCCTGCCAACTCGTTAATCAAAGCCCATTCACCGACACCTCCAACAACTTACAGATAGCGCGTCGGTCACGCCGCTGCTGGTCGTAACATTCAACCCTCCAATTAGCCGCGTCCTTGAGTACAACTTGTCCAGACGACCGCGAACCCCTCGTGCGTACACCATAACAACATGTAAACAAGCTCTCCCCGCTGCACGAATGCATAGCCTTACATTTAACATCGACTCATCGGCTCGCTAAGCCTCACCTCCGATTCAACCGTCTTGTCCACACGACATCCACTGACGCCGTCGTCCTCGTCGTTGTAGTCGCACGCGCACGCGAGCTCTTCAGACCTGCAGGGGCTACGGCGAGCTTGTGTGTCGCGCTGCTGTGGTCACCGGAGGACTCCGAGCCGACGTCTGGCGAATTGACTTTCGCCCGGGCGTCGGCGATTTAGGTCGCGCACTATTTAGAGTCCATCGGCGCTCGCGGCCGGCCTGCAGTCTTCCTGGTGGGAGGAGGGCTCGGTGAAGAGGCCCGGCCGGGCAATGATCCCTCGCCTCCGCGCGCACACACTCCTTCGCTCTCGGACCGACGCGCAGTGCTCGCAGCCGCCGCCTTCTTTGACTTAGGAAGCCCATGCAGCCTTCCCTGGTACCCCCTCCGGCCAACCTCCCGTGGGGGCGACAAGCCTTACCAGCGGCACAGCAGCTCACACAGCAGTGGAGGAAACCCGAAGCAACCTCTCCCCTCCTGTGTGCGCGATCGTGTTTGCAGAAGCAGCAGTCTGTGTTTGCAAGTATCCAAGATCAAACTAAAAAGACAGAGCCAAGAAGAAGCGGAAGCTGTTCGCCATACAAACCAAATGCGGGCGCTGGTGTCAAAGCCTTGCGCGGTTATTGCGTGAATGATTTATGAGACCGAGCGGGTTTTGCAATTCTGCATGTCATTACTTCTCCCACGAGCTGCGGCCCAAGGAGGGGCTTCTGTGACACGTGATGTCGCATTTTAGTCTCTTGCGGTAAATGTGATCTCGGGCTCGAGGAATTCGTGTTGCGGTGCGTTCTGATATGCGTATTCCACCTGCGCGCAGCGCTCGACGAAGTCGTGTCGACTAAATATTCATTGCGCCAGTGCTTTCTAGTTGCGTCAGGCTAAGCAGATGAGCCTTCTCATTTAACTCGGCGCTTTGTCTGTTGCCAACTTCTTCATCTTTTTCCCGGTCTTCTGGTGCTCTCCGCCGATCTCAGAGTGGAGAAAACTCGATAACAATGGATATTTTAGGCTTGCAGACCTGCGCCTTGCCCCTTCAATTTTCCCCAGCCATGACGAAAATGGTTTACAAATACTTTGATAAATCCCGTTGCTACAGCGTTTTCAAGTTTACGCATTGGATGGACTCAGCCATCTGAGTTTGAGACACTGTCATTGATATCTTATATCTTTTTTTTTTATTCATTTTGGCGCCACATTGCTGCGTGTCGGCATGGCCATTGTGAGGGCCCCACATTATATTTCTGTCATGTTGGGATTCTTAACTTGCACAAAAATCTCAACAAACTGGCGATTTTGCGCCCTTCTTCCAGTGAAATGCAGCTGCCGCGATCGGGTATCGAACCCGCGACACTATGGTCCGCACGAGAACGCCACAGCCGCCGAGCTCCTGCGGTGTGTGCGCAGTGCCAGTGGCCATCGTTCACAGAAATACGCCTGCACGTCTTCGAAAATTACAGAAGCACGAATAACGAGCGCTAGAGATTCTGCAGCCAGGAAGCCGAGAAACTTGAAAAGCAAAGCACTGAATGGCATCGTTGCTACGGGCACCGGCAAGTGATCTATATATAGCGTTGCCACTAAGCGGGGAGAAATGCGAAAAGACAACGGTACTTCCCTCTCTCCCGAGTCCCTTGCTCGAACACTGGCTCAGGTGCTTGAGAGTTCAAACTAATTCACCACTCTTTCCTTGTACGCGCACCATCCTCCTCTTCCTCGTGTGTGTGGTCTTGACACTCCGCCGGACAATCAGTGCCAGTGCGGGCAAAAGGCGACGCAGGGAGGCGTCTCGGTATCCGGGCCACCACAACTGGCGGCTATGTTTGGGAACGCCTCGGACGGAAAGCGGACCGCTGCACGGCCGATGAGGATCTCCGGGCGGCAGGCAGGACAGCGACCGTCGTTAAGCGCCCACGGACCGTGAGTCGTGCTCGGCGGCGAAGAAAGGAAGCACCGTCTTCCTTCTTCGTTCCAATGGAGATAACGGCGGATGCAAAGAAGTGCGTTCAATCACGGGAACCGTGTCAGTTGACTAACCGTCGTTTTCACGGTTCGTGACGTCTTCTTGCTGTTTCCTTCCTCCACGTTCCTGCCGCTTTTAGTTTTCCTGCCTTCTCTTTCTTCTTTTCGTTTCTTCTTTTTTCTGGTGAACAGGGCCAACCCGTGGCAGCTCCACAAGTTCCCCTTGGTGACCCGAAATAATTTTGGGGCGGAACGTGTAAGGTCTGGGACGGCTCTCAGGGGTAGACGATCGTTAAGGCCAGTGGTCCTTTTCAAAACTGACGGCCATTAGCTGACCGCCGCGAAGGTTTCCATCACCCCACGGAGCATATGGCCTGCAGGAAGCCTGCAGAGTTACTGGCGCACTTGAAGGAAAATAACTGCACTGCTTTCTCCAGACGTCTCGTACGACCACGCTGTTGTGACTGACCTTTGTCGTGGAGACGCATCCGAGAAGCGTCCGCCTTTCAACTAGCCGAGCCATAGCCAGATAATTCTATGTTTATTGTTATTTCCTTGCAATTGCAAGTCCGGACTCGCGCAGGGGCTGCCGGCACAAAAGTCTATGCTGATTTCTCTTCAGTAAAAAAAGGAACCGCGCTCTTTGCTGACCCGAAAATACTGACATTATGATGTTAGTTCAACTTCGCACGCCTTGGTGACTTTCCTCATCCAGCGACTGCTTCGCACGAACGCGCCAGGGAAACTCCAAATGAGGACACCTGTCGGTGCGATATACTCTATCTGAATGTCGCCGCGAAGTTATAGGGAAACACTTACGACTTCTACTGCAAGGTGAACTGAGCATGCAGCATTGTCTGGTGCGGCCGTGTGAATTTAGCCAATTTAGTGAGGAAAAGCACGTCGGCTTTAGTGAAATAAAAGGACTAAAGAAAGGATTACTTGACTTCTATGTTGTTCTTGCTTTGTTTTTGCAATCAGCTCACCTTCGTTCCAACATGCAGGGTCACCGCCCTTTGGTGCCAGGGATCTGTATATTGGAGGTACCTGTCTGTTGAAAGACCTGCATGTTAGGGTCCTTGGGTACTATACAAGCAGCGAAGACTGCTCATGGCTTGCTTGAATATTCCCACTAGACCACTAAAGTAGTGTTTGTTATGTTTTTCTGTACGTATGTGACCATCCTCAACATTTCCAACTACAAATATCCGTTTTGAGTCTCCACATAAAAGAAATAGTCATAATCAACTTATTTTGTCATCATGGCGCACACGATGATATAATACATGATGCCGCAATTCAATGCGTCGGCAAATTACGACGTTAAGTAAAATGTACGGCGTAAAACCAACATCAAAACAACAAACACCAAACTTTGGACCGCCAAAGCGGAAATTCCAACACCATAAGGTACATCAGAAAGGTTACAGGCTGCGGCTGTCGGATTGAAGACGTCTACAGGTGCGGATATAAGTAAACGGAGCAGGTTCTTCCGTTCTAAATACAATTACGCTTTCCCTATCAGAAATCAAGAAACACTGTTTAATCGCGAAAAAGCGCACATGTGTGCGCTACCAGCATGCACATCGCCTACCTGCCAATTTCAATTAGTCAACACGTGCAATATGTTAGAAGGCAACTGCGCGCTCTATGTGCTTTGAAAAGAGCAGAGAATGACCTACAGTCGCGATTGAAAGTTCCAGCAAAGAATCAAAAGTATTTAAGAATATATTTAGCGTTCGCACTGGCTGAACGCCTCTCAGCCACACTAAAGTATTAATTTTTTTCGGCCCTTTATGCAGCCCGCGCATGTATGCCACCCAGGCCAGCGCTCCTCTACTGTACCGCCTAAAGCAGCAACCAGTTTCCCTGAGGGCTCATAGGAAGACAGCATGTTATCCCACGAAGAGAGAGCTACCCTTTACCGAGTGCAAAAGTATTACCCGGTCACCTGAGGCCCCAAGGACGGTTTCGCCTGTTGTGTCCTCGTAAACACAGCTAAACCACGCAGCAGTTTTCCTCGTCTCAGTATATTTTAACCACAAGCGTCACCAATGCATCAGGCACAAACACAGCTATTTCTTCACTCTGGCGCGCGTAATCTCAGAGGTGTTGACGCAGCGCTGTTGTTGAGATTGTGCAGTTATTTCGACTCGCGGCTGGACTTACAATAAGCCCAGCCGTGACTAGTTCACAAAAAGAAGTTCTCATGTAGCATTCTAAAAAGCCGACGTGTAACTAGCAGTGTCTTCCAAGTGACATTGGAATGAACGAAATACGCACACACTGACACACGCGGGCGACTCCTTGCCGCTAGCTGCATGGTAGGTGGACAGCGTTAGATGGCGTATCAACTGTTTATTTGAGCACCGGACGAGTGACGGACAACTCAGAACTCAACTAACCACTGGGTGAACTTCGGCTTTCGAGAGACGGAAACATGCCGTCAGCGATGGTGACTCAATCGCTTGGCTGATGTCAGAATCGGAACAGCGGTCGCTTTACAGGAACACTGAGAAATAAATATTGCTGTAACATATAAACACCAGCGCAAACCAGCAGGACACACGACTAAGAACGAGGACACACCGTGTCGTCGTGTGTCCTGCTGGTTTGCGCTGGTATTTATATGTTATGGATCACCAACTAGCACGCACCCTTACCCTACTAAATAGTGCTGGCCTGTATTGATAGATCACTTCGCCCTAACGACAAAAACGCTGTTTTAACTAGAAACAAAGCTTTCATAAACTGCAGAAGGCGAAAATATGAAGTACGCCTGTCACCATCACTGGCCGGTTTCGCAAGTAAACTGCGTACGTCAATAGTTTTCTGCGCCCGAGTCATTGAGGCCAGGCTATACAGTCATTCAGTTCTTATGGTGATCACGGAGTCATTTTCGATGTAGACGTTAGAAGTTTTTCTCGAGTACATGGAAAATAATGCAGTTTTATCAGCAGCAAATGCGTCTTTTGCTGCGGGCATATAATCACCATACGAAGAAAGCCACAAAATCTTCTACTCACATAAAATTGGATGTAGTTGTCCTCAGCGCCCCTTTAAGCCACGTTCTGTGTTAAACAATCGTTGCATAATGGAGAGTACTGCTTCGCCGCCCACCCGGCCTGCATTCCAGCATACAGGCACGGGAAGCCGAAGCCGGCATTAATGACATCGGCAGTGCTGTCCAGCGGCAGCTTGCGGCCATAGCGTATGCGTTCGTTATCAATGTTTTGCTCTTTGGACGTCGGCAGCAGCAAAGCAGGCCGCAAAGGAAAATACAAGAGCCGGGATGCATGATTTGTCACAATCTTTCTTTTTCGCATTGACGGGCGTGACGGGTGCAGCTTCATCTAAGCACGTGCACCATACGCATACTCCTGATAACACGGCGCTGACGAGTCAGTTGTGGGTGCGTTCAGGCGCGGTCGTGATAACCGCGCAGCCTTGCTGATTCGGTGGCCTACTGAAAACCATGTTTAGATTAATGTGTTGAGGCGTTTATCAGGACGGCACAGCAGCAGCCCCGATGGCGCCAGCGCCGCAGAAAACTCGCCTTGCAGGACTCAGAGAAGGAAGGAAGGCTGCGCGCCGGAAACGATAATGAAGGTACAAATCTAAACTAAACACAAGAAAAACTAAATTGCTCGGAAACACGTTTCCTATGGCGTTTGGTGGTTGTGAGGGCGGTAAATCATTTATTTGAGAATAGCAGACGGATGCAATGGATGACTACAATATATGTTATCTCGCTTGGCGGGGTTATTCATTTTTATAACCTCACTTTAAATAGCTTCCCCATTGTGCACACTATACTGATGTAACTACTCCCGATATAACGATTCAAAGATTTATCATATTATAAGGTTATATGCATTTTTTACACAGAGGGTCACCTACTTTAGAGGCAGCTGTCCAGTTTCACAAGAAAAGCTCGAACGAGTACTTGAGGAGCAAAAGTAACGGTAATTTTTCCGTAGCTCTACAGATATTAAATTCTACTCATCACAAGAGTAACCCCCGCTTTTGGGTCCCACATTCTACTGCTGACCTTGAAGAAGAATGCTAAATCCTACTTACACTCCGCACAAACCGAGCAAGCACCTACGGATGCCGATCGCATTAGTCAAGATAGTGCTCAAGACATCACTCGAGTTCAGCTATCAACTTTTCTTACTTCCCATTTGCATAAAGACAGGCGAAAATTATCGAACGCATCTGAATTCGCATATCATATTGTGGATTTTTTTTATATAACTATCCCTTTTGTTCGGCACAAGCGACACCTCGAAGCGCGCGATACCCTTCAACGGAAAAGTAAGACAACAAAGAATTCTTTACTTTTTTAATGTCATCGTCAGCAAAAGAACATCACGCTTAGCAACAGTAAAAAACACGATGTCAGCAAGCGTATCTACGCTTTCGTTACTTCTTTTATTTCCACTTGCCCTCTGCAAAACTCCCCGCTGCAGCAAGTGGTCCCAAAGTCAAAGCCAAGGTCAGCCATACGTCTTCAGTGCCCGTAGACATCTTGACACCCAGCA
The DNA here is from genome assembly GCF_055824585.1 of Amblyomma mixtum. Classification (NCBI taxonomy): domain Eukaryota; kingdom Metazoa; phylum Arthropoda; class Arachnida; order Ixodida; family Ixodidae; genus Amblyomma; species Amblyomma mixtum. Next base: position 115,094,701 of record NC_143017.1, read on the forward strand.
GCTTGCCCGCGGCAAAGTGTTTTGTTATTATCTCTTTACCTCCATCGTTCTGCCTTCTTTTTTTTTCCGTTTATCAGAAGCTTTGATCGTGTCTGATTTTCCGCGTGGAGACAGGAAAGGAAAGTCGATTCAGACTTGCGCAGCCACGCAAAGAGAGAGGAGGAATTAAGGCCGCCGCCCGTTCAATGCGTTTGATAGAGAGAACGCAGGAAAAAGAAAAAGAAAGAAAACAGTGAACTGCAGCTGACAGCCTTAACAGCTTGGAGAAAACTGCGTTAGAGAGCAGATAGAACGAAAAAGAGAACTGCAGAAAAAAAACTACGCAGTGATTGGCGACTTCCCTGCTCGAGGTCAGTGCACTGCGTGTTGGAAATAGATTGATACACTTCTGCCAGCGGACCGCCCTCCTTCCACACGAGACGCACAAAGCCAGAACTATGTTACCAATGCGTGGAATGCATGTGGAAAGGAATGAAGAAGGAAACGAAGGGGGGGGGGGGGGGGGGGGGGGGGGGGGCTGTCTGAAAGGGTTGCGCATGAACGAACCTTTATGGATGGTCACGCACGCAGCGAACGGCTTATGGCTTATGGCCTCCTTTCTCGTGCCGCTGCCTGCTGTCACGTCATGGCTCTGACTCCTGACCTCTGGACTTCATTGTCGGCCTACGTGACTTTGTAAATACTTGGGTTTGACCTTACTGCTGCGCGCATCGGTCAGCTCTGGGACTTCTACAGCGATTATATATTTTTCTCCCTTTGTCTGCCTTCAATCTCCCTATCGTGGCCATCGCATGCTTTTGCTAAGACCGCTCTCTGCCAATTTAACCTATAAATTTTGTTACGAATGCTGCCACCAATCGTCTGATTATTTATTTATAGAATACTGCAGACCCTAAGATGGGTCCGAGCAGGAGGGGCAAAAGTACATAAAAAGAAGCGCGGCGAATTACATAGCACAAAATTAACATATGAGTAATTAACTCAGCAATTATCAATAAGCAATTTTGTTAATGGCATCGATGCTGTTTACAGCCTCAGGCGAGAGTTCATTCCATTGAGTTATTGTGTGAGGCAAAAATTAGTATTTAAATGCATTAATTCTAGCGCTGTGCGGTGTGAGTGATTCCGTGTGACGATGTCGTGTTAGCCGTGTTGTGATGGGTTTAAGAAATAAATCAGGGCTCATTTAGGGTTTGTTATTTTTTAGTAGGCAAAGAAAATTCAATCATTGAATTTTTCTTCGTGTTTGCAATGTCTGTATGTTGTTTTGTGCCACAAGAGTGGTTGGAGAGTCATTAGAACGATATTTATTAAAGATGAATCTAACAGGCTTTCCCTGGATCATTTACAGTGCCTCAATGTTATGTTTTGTGTAAGGGCCCCACACCGTGCATGCGTACTCAAGTTTCGGTCTGATAATGGATGTGTAGGCTAGAAGCTATGCACTAGAAAGGGCACCTTTTTATCTATGCCTAAGAAAGCAAAGTTTCCGAAAGGATGACGTACATATTTTAGTTATATGTTTATTCCAGCTAAGTTTATTGGTTATAGTAACGCCTAAGTATTTGTGTTACTGTATATTATATATAAAATTGCTTATTGCTTATTGATGAATATTTTGCAACGCATCCACTTCATTAGATAACAAATAATAAATTCCCGAGTATCTCAACATTTATTGGAAGCATGCCAGCAAATTTACGGCTCTCCGTTTTTTACACGGGCTGTTCTTTACTCTTCAAATTCTTTACCAAGCCAGAAGATCGACATTTCTGGCTTTATGTCGTTTCCAGTATTCATGCGATAACATTGGAGGCCCGCGTCGCAGAAAACCGGCGTCGCCGTCGGCGTCCTTGGCGGCGAGCGAAAAATCCACGAAAAATCTCCAGAAAAGCAACCTAGGTGGCATATGGGCCAACAGGTCACGTGACCTTGTGACGTCATCACATCCTTTCCATCGAAATGGGAGCATGCTACCCATCGCGACAGGTGACACTTAATGATTGCTGCGGTGTCGGCCATTATATGGATAGTTTGTAGGTTTACTTTTTTCGCGGGTTGCATGAAGTGAGTAATCACTTTTTTGTTCGTGCGTGTAGTCTTTCGCCTCATTAATACTCATGTGCGCGTAACCGACTCCAGCCTTCGGCTGTGGATCCGTTCAACTTTGTATATCAGAAGATCGTGCCTAGCAGTTACAATTAACTGATTTGAATTGTATAGCAAAACAAATATTTCTTTTTTTTTTTCGCTTTCATTGTGATTATTGAGTCAGGAACATTTCCATTTTATGCGCAGCACCTACGTTTTTGATGGTTTGGTTTGGTTTGGTTTATGGGGTTTAACGTCCCAAAGCGACTAAGGCTATGAGAGACGCCGTAGTGGAGGGCTCCGGAAATTTCGACCACCTGGGGTTCTTTAACGTGCACTGACATCGCACAGTACACGGGCCTCTAGAATTTCTCCTCCAAAGAAATTCCAGCCGCCGCGGCCGGGATCGAACCCGCGTCTTTCGGGTCAGCAGCCGAGCACCATAGCCACTGAGCCACCGCGGCGGCCTTACGTTTTTGACTGCACCACCCTGCCTTTATTTGTACACAACAAAGACATTGATTCAGCATCACAGAGGCCATTTTAAAAGCACGAAAGCTTTGGAGCAGTCTTCGAGCCTTGTTAGCGCGGATAGCGCTTGATATAATGATGTCAATAAAAAACTTGGTGAGTACCTGTTCTCACTCCCCCCTTCTAAAATATATTTTTCGACCTTATCACCGAATTCAACCATGCCGTGAATGACAAGCGTTCAAAATCGTAAACACTCGTGAAAGAGGTTAAAAAAAAATTTGGGAGACTCTTTAACTCCGCCTTAAGAGTAAAATGCCATAGCACCCACTCTTGTACCATCCACATGGCGACCATTTTGTACTATCTACATTTCTGGTGACTACTGTCCCGTCTCAGTTTTTCCTTCGAATGCATATGGGAAATCGGCATTCAAACTGTTCATCCACCAAGGACCTAATATAGAGCAGAATGTTGGGCCAGTTGGTGCAGCGACATATTCAAGAAAACTTTGCGCAGAATAACACAAGACGAAAGGGCGTTTCGACCTGATATAGCCCAGCACACTGCAAACGAAAAAAATCGCTTGGCAGCCTCAACGTCACCACCGCGCGGTATTCGTTCTTCTTTCGGCACGAACCGTTCTGGTATGTTTAATGTTTTAGATCTTCTCTCAGTGTCTGCTCCTGTTTTTTCTCCCCTTTTTTTCAATAAGGCGTAAGTTTTGCTGCCTGCTGTGGCATCGACCGCGTTTACCTCGGCGACCCGGGCGTCTCTTGGACTCCCCCGAGGTCACCGGTCTGTCAAGGAATTTCACTTGCAAAGGGATGCCTCAGGCTAGCACGATGCAAAACAGTACAAGCGAGGCAGAGCAGCCTCCGCACACTTTCACGCACGTGTACGTGAGCAAGTCTTGTTTGCGTCGACACGGAGCCTTGCTCTGCAGTTTAATGTTGACAGGTGTAAAGTCGCGAACGGCTTAGCTGTGCAGGTATTGGCTTTGCGGCGCCAGATACCTGCGCAGGCGTTGAGGCTCAAGGCTAAAGCGCGTAGTGGAATGTGACGCTGTCGCGGTGCTCCTAGAAATGCGTGCTCAAAAATAAGATCAAAATTAACTACTTCGCTTTTTCAACAGGTGCGGAAAAAAGTACTTTTTTTTTTATTGTCGAGCACTCTGATCTTAAAGCCCTGCAGAAATTATGTTTAAATTTTAATTTAATGTTATGGCAACAGCCGCCATAGCGGTACCTGTTGGGATCACGTGATCTGAAAAGCCCTGTTGATGCCAAACACGTAAGCCCTGCATTTGGTTGACACAGCAGCGGATGGCTATGATGAGGCGTTATCTTATTGTTTGCCACCGCAGTTAGCAGATACATGGTCAGTACATAGCCACGACGCCTTGAAGCGGCAAGTTATGTGTCGGGTGTGGTGCGCTCTGCTCTTTACAGAGCGAAGCTCGTCGCATCAAATCTGTCTTGTTATGCGACGTGTATTAGGTACGATATACAAACTTTACTAGCGCCAAATGTTTTAGTCTGCGCGTACAAAAATGTATCAAATACTCAGGGCCTCGTCTGTTGGTCTATGGTGGCAGGTGGCCCTGCAGGCTTCATGGTCCAGGCTTCAGCCGCTCATCGTACGCACATCTCCCTAACCGTGACAAAAAGCCCTTCGCCTCTTCTTTCCACTACCATCCTGTCACGTCCTTCGTCATGCCCGTCATCTAATCGACCGTGTCATGCTTTGTACTTCGGGATCGGGTCGATCGCTCGATGGCCCCTGGTAAAGTTATGGAGAAGAAGACGAAGAAGCGAGCAATCTCAAATGTGGAGTCACACTATGCCTAAATGCAAAAGCTAGTCCTCACAGCACAAATTGTACTCCATTGCCATCTTTGCGCTGTGCCACTCCCAATGTGCATACCCGCCGAGTGCTTAACTTGTCATTCTTTTGAAGTTTTGCGGCAGGTATACGACACTTGCGAGTCATGGAAGGCATGCCTGCAGTCTTCGAATTGTTGCCGCCTCACAGGCGCCTCCATTTCAGCCTGATGAGCTTCAGATGATAGCAAGATCGGCACTGTAGGCCACCATCTACGGAAAAAAACTTATCTTAATTACTAATTGATGTAACTTAATTTCGAAGCACTTAAATTATTGACGGATTTACTGTACATTCCTGAAACTACTGCGACGAGATCAATCCTGGTCCTAAGCTTAAGAATTAGTTTCAAGTTATTCCATTCAGAAAAATCAGAAAAAAATGAAATCGTTCGGAACATACTGGGTAGTTGATCGAAATACAGAAATATGCTTGAAAGTGTATATCCACCAGGCTGCATAACCCAATCTCAAAATGCGGCGCTATTTTAATTTTAAGAAACCCCATTGTAGAATGAAACGAAACAGGCTGTTTGCGAATAACGAAAATCTTCCATCAATGAATTAAGGTCAATGAAATGAAATACGAGGTTTTCCGGTAAACAGATTAGCTACGGCTGGCATCGTTTTTCCATATTTACTGCATTGTACGCACTTCCCTGTATTTTATTTCACTGTTTGTTTTATGGCGTGATTCGACTGCCACATACTTTCTCCCACACAAACAACAACGTCCGTACCTCACCTTTTCCTTCGCGTTGCTGTTATTGATACTCTAAGGCAAATGACACAAATGTATGACAAAAAAAGTAATATATTTCATTCTTGCTTTTGCAAAAAGTTCAACTTCGCGCTGAACGTGCGTTTGGCCTGGTACAGTTTCTCTGTGTGTGTGTTTTCTTTTTTTTTTTTTCAGCCAGTCGTAAAGCGCAAGAGCCGCTTGCGCGCCGTCGACAACTTTCTTCTGGCCGCGTCGCACTTCCGGGACTTCAATCCGTTCATTGCCGGACGCAAAGCGAATAAGAAGTGGGTTGCCGCGGTGTTCAATCTTGCGCGTGCGGCGTTCAGCAGGCGCGTTAAGTGCGCACAAAGGACACGGAAGGAAGGGAACCGCAGACGATCGTTCGTATTATGCACGGCTGACACCGATATGTAACTTCTCCGGTCACGCAGCGGACGCTGCCTCAGCCGCCACCGGCAGCCGCTCACGTGACTCGCGGCTAATGGCCGTCATAGAGAAGAACCGGGTGCGCGATTCGATTGTTCATTTTTTTTTCCAGCCTCTTCCTAATCGCCGTAATCACGGTCAGCGTGTTATTGTGCGCGCGCGAGCGCTGTTCCTGCGGCGCCGTTCACGCGCGGTTCTCTTCCCGCTTCGCTGGCCTGGTGTCACGCAAACACTGCAGGCTCTCTCCGCATCAGCGCGAACCTTGGTACGGAGCAGGTTCTTGATTTCATTTCGTTTTATTTGTTTGTTTTTTCGTCAGCGAGCTCTTCGAGCCGGTTCGACGAAAACCGGTTCGACCGCGCCGACTTTATGCGGTTGGCGCGCCATCTGTCGTCAGTCTCTCAAAAACAAGCCAAGCGTACGAACAACCTTCTCATCCAAAGAGGGCGCAACGATGCAGCGTGGCTTTAGCGTGCTATTAGTGTCATTAGAATAGTGACTCCAGGGCGCTATAGCATACTATTGCATTGCACGCATTGAACCCCTATAGACCACTGTGTATTAAGTATGGTGTTGGGACCCTTAAACAATTTTAGCTTGTTCCATAAAGTTCTGTATTCGTAATTCATTCTTCAGGCTAAATAAACAAACTTTCTTTTTCTCTTTCTTTCTTTCTTTCCTTCAGTCTTTCCTTTCTTCCGTTCCTTCTTTATTTCTTTCTTTCTTTCTTCCTTTCTCTCTTTTTCTCTTCCTTTCTTCCCTTCTTTCTTTCTTCCTTTCTTAGAGTAGGCATGAAATTCTGAGAAGGATCGGGTAACGAAATGGCGTGAAGCCTTACCTTTAGGAAAATCTTACTGTACTTAAGGTAAGAAGTGTAATAAGGGCTAATGTATACCAGACCACTGCTGGGAAATCTACATTAGGCGCTGACGGCAAAGCCACAAGTATCAGTACAGGGCGACACGGGTGAGGCATTGTTTGAAGTGCCTGAAGGATGGATGGATGGATGGATGGATGGATGGATGGATGGATGGATGGACGGACGGACGGACGGACGGACGGACGGACGGACGGACGGACGAACGGACGGACGGACGAACGGACGGACGGACGAACGGACGGACGGACGGACGGACGGATGGACGGATGGATGGACGGACGGACGGACGGACGGACGGACGGACGGACGGACGGACGGACGGACGGACGGACGGATGGATGGACGGATGGATGGATGGATGGATGGATGGATGGATGGATGGATGGATGGATGGATGGATGGATGGATGGATGGATGGATGGATGGATGGATGGATGGATGGATGGATGGATGGATGGATGGATGGACGAACGAACGAAAAGCTTCGGCTGACCGATATACGTACGCTTTCTCCAGGCTTTAGCGTCCTCCAAGTTCTTCTGTGTCGAGGGTAAATAACCACGTGTAATATGAAGTGAAAACTGAAATTAAAAGTTGCCTTCGAACGAAACTGTGGCACATATACCGTTCACGTATTTATTTATTTATTTATTTATTTATTTATTTATTTATTTATTTATTTATTTACTTACTTATCAGCAAATACTGCACACAGCAGTGCTGCCCGAGCAGGAGAGGGTTCCATTCGACTGTGTAAGGAATATAGGATTTCTGGAATTGTTCAGTCCTGGCGTCACAAGGCCCTATAACTTATGCCTTATTCAATCTTGATGATCGTTGATATGCAGAAACAATTTGACTCGCATAGCAATCCGGTTTTGTTGTGATATAGGAAGTACAAAAATTTTAACTTAGCGATCTGTCTGCGCAACTGGAGCGGTTCTAACTTATGCTGCACTAACATATTAGTAACATATGAGCTTTTGCGATAACTGGATGAAATGAACGTGGCTGCATACCGTTGGATGCCTCCACTCGCTGAATGTTTTTGGTATTGTACGGATCTCACAATACCTTTGCCAACCGGAATTTTTCCGTGTATTATGCAGACGGCAGAGATGACAGTTATAATAAAAAAAAGGCGATAGAAGAAATATGTCAATTTACCGTCCTATGTCGTTTCTGCCCGTTTTCTCGAAAGGCCTGGAGAAAGCAGTGCTAAAATGTCTGCCCTCAATTACTGACGATCATAACCTCATATTTTCAGCCCAATATGGCTTCCGCAAGAACAGATCGATAGAGCTGGCGCTCTTAGCTCAAAAAGAATTCATTAGGGGGGATTTTGAACGCGAGAACATGGCGTCTAGGCATTTTTGGACCTCTCAAAAGTCTTTGATCATATTAACCACAAGATTCTCATTAAAAATCTTAATTATTAAGGCATAAGGGGGACAGCGCAGCAATTAATTGCATTCTGTTTGCAACGTCAATCTCAATTCGCTGTGATTGCATGACAAAATTCTAAAGTGAAGTCAATAAAAAGAGGTGTCCCGCAAGGCAGCATTTTAGGTCCTTTTTTATTTTCGGTATATATAGATTAGATAGGCCGCCTTGATGAAACTGCCCAATAAGTAATCTACGCAGATCACACTAGTTGTTTCTTTTTTATAAACAACTCATGTGATGATTTAGCTAATCAAGCCAATAACGCACTGTACAAAATAAATACAAGGCATCAAAGTAGTTGTTTAAAACTTAACCATCATAAAATCAAAGCTGGCCTATGCACCCCCATAGCAGACTTATTCAGTTTCCTCAAATTCTGTTAAATAACACCAACATTAGAATAGTATAAAGACCTTTATATCATTGGGTGTATATATAAGGGTGTCCCAGCTAACTTGTACCAAAATATATTAAAAAACTAAGCGTTCTCCAAAGCTGAAATGGCGCGGATGTTGTTAGGGTTTATCTATCTTGAAATGTTCAAGCATCAATAGGAAAGTTGTACAGCTCCACAAATATTTCCCAACCCATGCACATTCTACGAAATAGACTTAGCGTGGCCGTTTTTATTCGTGAAAAACGAAAACCCGCGTAGTTTAAAAATTACCACGTGACAGCGCGCTCCGTGCGCCCGAACGCGCCGCGATTACGGCGCTCGCGTCCGTGCTTTGTAAAAAGCACCACTCGCTTCACGCCTTTCGTGCTCCCAAGAAAGAGCTTCGCGTTGAGCTTGGTTCCAAGATAAGCGCCAGTGGGTTCTGGTGGCAGTTGAAAGAAAGCGCGGTTTCCGTCCTGATTCACACGACGTTATCAAGCTTGCGATATGTTTGGTTTGGTTTGGTTTATGGGGTTTAACGCCCCAAATCGACTAAGGCTATGAGAGACGCCGTAGTGAAGGGCTCCGGAAATTTCGACCGCCTGGGGTTCGTTAACGTGCACTGACATCGCACAGTACACGGGCCTCTAGAATTTCTCCTCCAAAGAAATTCTAGCCGCCGCGGCCGGGATCGAACCCGCGTCTTTTGGGTCAGCAGCCGAGCACCATAGCCACTGAGCCACCGCGGCGGCTCTTGTTATATGTGTCTTTGCTTGTTAGGATCTAGCTCCAAAATTCGAACTCATGAGATTGTCATCGTTCCTCCGCGTGTATTCTGCTAACGTGAGAGCGCAATTATCGCCGCAGAAACGGGAGCCGCGCTTTCTGTCAACTGCCGCCCGTGCCCACTGGCGCTTATCTTGGAACCAAGCTCAGCGCGAAGCTCTTTCTTGGGAGCACGAAAGGCGCGAAGCGAGTGGTGCTTTTTACAAAGCACGGACGAGAGCGCCGTTATCGCGGAGCATTCGGGCGCACGGAGCGCGCTGTCACGTGGTATTTTTTTTAATTCCGCGGGCTTTCGTTTTTCACGAATAAAAACGGCCACGCCAAGTCTACCTCGTTGGAAGTGCCTGGGTTGGAAAATATTTTTAGAGCAACACAACTTTCCTATTGACGCCTGAACGTTTCAAGCTATATTTAAATAGTTAATTTATTTATCTCGACTAATTAATCAAATAGGAGGAGCGAAACAATTGTACTGTAACTTTAGATAAACTTTAACAACATCTACGTGACTTCAGTTCTGAAGAACGCTTAGTGTTTTTATAAACCTTGGTCCAAGTTAGCTGGGACACCCTGTATAATATGACAAGGGACGAACACATGAAGTACAGCCTTTGTCAAAAGTAACCAGGCTGCATGGTTTGCTTCTAGCTTGCATAGTGGAGCCCTTGTGACTTTCCTAAACATCAAAAGCTGTTGGAAGGTAAGAAGACCCCCGGTCCTTACCTTTAACAACCATTCTGAGCTTCAGGGAAGCTGTACGGGTTCCACTGCACGAGCTAGAAGCAAACCATGCAGCCTGGTTACTTTTGACAAATACTGTACCTGGTTAATAAGTTGTCTAGGGCTACTGCCATCATACGCCTGTCCTGTCTTTTGTGTGCCTTCTGTGTCCCCGTTTCTTGCGCCATTACCAGTTTTTTCTTTCATCATACGCCATCACTGTTATCTCCCCGCCCCAGTTAACTTGCCATTGTATAATTCGCTATGTTATTCTTCATCAAAATACGTGTTTCCGTATGGTTCACCACAACAACAGCAAACATTACCAAGCTTTCAGCATTGCTGAAGCGAATCTTGTGCCTGGCCTGTAAAGTTTCGTATCGTCCCACACCGCACACCTTTGCGAAAAGCACAAAATCGTTCTTGTTATGTCACTCTACATTTACAAACTATGTCGCCTATATAAACTAGAATCAATTACATGTCATGGTGTTTTAACTAACCTGGCAGCCAAAGAGCAGTTATGATTCCTTAGCGCTGCGGCAGCGTCGTACGCGATCAACGCCGTAGAGCTCGGGCGGCTCTGTCATCGCGCAGCCAAATTTCAGGTTGGCTTCCCCATAATCGGTTCATGGTTAACTATTCAGTCAGCGCTTGTCTCCTGTCTATGTCCCTTCGTTTTGCGCTGTGAACTTCCAAATTGATGACTATTAAATTGCGGGAATGCATATTATCGCATTCTCCCTGCTTTCCTGGCTCTGCTTCGTTTCAATTTCTTGCATTTCGATCATGCATGCCTTGTGGTTAGGCACGTGCCAGCTGGCGTGCGCAAACGCTTTGAAACTGACAGTCCTATTTGCGCAACACATCACTTGCACTTCTTCCATCGTAAATATTGGGACCAACGTCGTTGTCTCATGCAAAAATTTCTCGGTTGAGTTGAGAAGGGGGCGGGGGCGTGGCAGGCTGTCCACCCTCTACCTCATCCGCCCTCTTAAATCCGCCCTTGGTCTGCTGACGCCAACCACACAAGTCACCAGGGGTCTGTGTACTCAATTCATTCGGCTTGTTTTCTGCCGTTTGTGATTTATGCCCCCCTTGTTTTTTTCCTAGAGGTTCCGACGTTCTCCGGAATCCTGTCATGCTTGAGTGGCGAATAAACAATCACTAGCCACGCACCGCTGCTTCAGCCGCGATTTTTCGTCCTTGTCAGACCTCGTCGGGGTCCCTAGTACGGTACCTCTACACCTAGCACCAGCCACCTTCTACGACAGGATTCAGGTAAACTACTTAAAATCGGGAACAGTTTTATAAGTCTCTGAAATAGGTTACGCCTTCCTAGGAGCAACTCGATACTAATAGAACAAATACAAACAACTGTACACCACCCATTCTTGACAACAGAATTATTTTGCGATGATTTCTTTTACGAAACCGTTATATATTACTCTAGTTACAACCTCACAAGAAAACCCCCCGCGGTGGCTCAGTGACTTCGGCGTTCGGCTTTTACCCCAAGGTCGCGATGTCGAATTCAGGCCGCGACGACCGCATTTCGTTTAAGCAGCACACTACGCGCGCATGGCTTCGTATATAGCACACTGTTTTATATACTGTAAATGTTTGCAGGGGTCGCTCGCGCGTCGCACTCTTTCGAACTGTGCCTAAACACTAGCGAGCGAGCGTCGAAAACTTTATTGCTTTTTTTTATTTTCAAAACGTGCATATAGTTCTTACCTGTCCATTCACTATCGCTCCCCTCTGTCACTCCCCTTACTATCCTCACACTATCCCTTTTGTTCTATGCGACCGCAGCTCGGGTGTTTCAAGTAATAGACAGCGACTGCCGTGGCCGGAAACGTCTTTTCCTTCCTTTTTTTATATTGTAGTAAAACCACTATACAGCTACACCTAAATGCGAAAAACGCCTGTGTGCTGTGTGATATTAGCGCAAGTTAAAGAACCCCACACGGTCTAAATTAATCCGAAGCCCTTCATAACGGTATCCCTCATAATCCATGCGTCCCTTCGGGACGTCGGACACCACATACCAATGAAAGTGCCTCACAAGAAAGCATTTCATGCCACATTTTCAGCCAAACACTCGTCTGACTGACCAGTCTACCACACTTTTTGTTACTCCAAGTTTACATTAGGGTATGTAATAAAGACAGCCTGAAATAATTCTGATAGTCAAATACAGATGCATCAGACTTGCATAGATCTCCGGGAATAGTCAAGAGAAGTTTAAGAGCTCTTTGTGCACCCTGTGACTTATAATTAGTTTGGAAATATTAACGTTCAACCGAACAGAGCGACACCCTGCGTTTGCTTTCAATGGCTCTACCGATCGCAGGCAAAGTGAATGACCGATGTCACCTTTGTGCACCCTTGCCCAATTAGCGTTACTAATCAATCTTGTATTTCAAGCACAGCCGAGTGTTACAAGTTCTTTTTAAATGGTATTCCTTTACTCAATACCTTGTTTTAATTCAGGGAATACAAGTGAAAGTGGGAAACTAGTGCGTAGCTCAAGCCGATGCCGCAGTTCCATCGAAGAGCGAAATACATCTGCATGCAAAGACGTGTGGCACGTTCCCGCAGTCAGTGCGTATCGCTTCGCTCCGAATATCTGACACGAAGTGAGCCACCCTTGCGTATTCCTAGCTACAAATTCTATTCACCTCTCAAGTGAATGGCCGCTTTCTTGGTCAGCGTGGTGCGGAGGATTCCGAAAAGGCCAGCATCGCTTAACGGCTGGAACCCCATCTCTGCTGTAACACAGTGAAGTTGCGATTCAAGTTCTGGTACATGGTAGAACACGCACGAGGATCCCATCAAAATCAAGGCGAGGGGAGGGACCCCCCCGCCCCTCGCCTTGATTTTGATAGGATCCTCGTGCGTGTCCTCCCTTGGCCAACTTGGACACAGCAGCGATAGGCAAGAACCGTTTCACCGATTGTCTGGCTTTGCGCATGTATGCACAGGCTCCACCGACAGTTGACAACACTCATGTCAAGGGATGATGCCTTGTAAAATTATTTCATTCACTAAATTTCTAAACTAATTTACTCTCTTGGCAAATTTAACGTTGCAATTAGGTGATTTCGAAAATGAGCCGGTGGATTAATTGGCCAATAAGGCACAAACAGATGGAATATTAACGGCAGTTCGAAATCATAAGCATTTTGATTTAAAAAATGAGAAAATATTTTAAGGAATGGAGGAGAACAATGCAACAAAATGCTTCTACCTACTTCTACCTGTGGATCGCAAATGTGAACTAAATTCTTACATCTTCGGTCTAATTATTAATTAACTTCACTTCACTTCATTACATTAAAGACCCCCAGTTAGGGGGTATTGCATAAGGGGTCTTACTAAAGCATTAGGGGGTATTACTCAAGCAATTTAGGCCCATCTGGGACTTCCTTTCTACACACACAGATTCGGTATAATACGCGGTGATAAGTTTACATGGGAGGAAAACACTAACATGTGATCATTATTTAACAATATGTGCGTAATCTAGCCGCAAAAGAAATGAACGCTTTGAGGAAAAAATATGGCGGTGACTTACCAAAATATAAGGAGGAAATTAGAGACTAAGACGGCTCAGCACTAATAGGCAAATCATCAAATTTTCGTAATCCTCACTGACCCTAGTGGGTAAAGAACAAGGGGGTATAACATATACCAGCTAAAGAGCCCGAATCAGGACAATTTAGGCGACACGCGGTGGTCCAATATCTATGAAAGGAAGTGGCACTTAGTCGCTCCCTCTTTAAAAACAAGGTGCTCGTCACCTTCTTGGTCTGCGGCCTTAGGCCCACAAAGAAAAGAAAGGCCACTCAGCTCTTCATCGTATAGTGCCCTCTGGCCCCAAAGGCCTGAAGGGGGCTAACCATACGCTCTTCTTGGTGCTTTGCACCCCATCATTATCAGCACCAGCCGGACTCACCCAGTGCCTGGCAAAGGTGTCTCCCACCTTCCTCTCCAATTAATCTCACCCTCATACCTAAGTGTCTGCCACCCCCTGCTAGTCTTCCAGTCGCTTGGAATTCACTCCGTTACACTTAACTTCAATCGGTCATCTTGCGATCGCATTAAATGCACCGCCCATACCCATTTCTTCTTGATTTCGACTTGGATTTCGTTAACTCTTGTTTGTTCCCTGACCCACTCTGCTCTCTTCGTGTCTCTCAACTTTACACCTATTATTTTCCTTTCCATAGCTCGCTGAGTTGTCCTCAAATTAAATTGAGCCCCTTTCGCTAGCGCCCATGTTCCTGACGCATATGCTAGTGCCGGTAAATACAGATGCTATATGCTTTCCTCGTGGGGAATATTGGTAAAGTGCCATTTTTTGATCTAATAGTACCTGCCAAACGCTCTCACCCTAATCTTATTCTTCTGTTAATTTCATTCTCGTGGTCCGTATCTGCTGTTACTACTTCCCCTAGGTATTCCTTTAGCACTTCTAGCACCTCGTTATGTAATGTAAACTGGTGCATGCCCAGAAATCCTGGACAAGCGTATTTTTGAAAGCAGAATAGTTTATGAACGCATTTTTTTTCATATATGCCGTAATATTTGACTACAACAATGAATATGTCTGCAGATCTCCCATCGGTATGCTTGCGTTTTTTACTATTAGCGTACTCCCTGTGATCACAAAAGTTCTCCATTTGTTTTCATGGCAGTCTTAACTACTCGATGCTAGCGATGAAAAAACTTTAAAAGATTTTGCCACGCATCGAAGGAATGGGCCACCTCCTTCAATAATTCCAAAACAGTACCTTACAATATTCTACAGTTGCTTCGCAAGTAAAATTGCTATCCAAGTATCGTGGACTTGTTCGCATCCGAGACTGTTCACCATTCCTTGTATACGCCATATATGCTTTTCAGTTCGGCCCCTAAGTTACTTAGCAAGGCGGCGTCAATCGCAGATTGCTAAGGCATCCTTCATAACTCTTATCCCCAGCTGTTCCTAATACAGGTCACTGAATACCTCCTGTAAAATAGGCGGCATAGAGAAATGGAGAGATCATGTCTCCATTCCTAACATTCATCTTTAATGGGATTTTATTGTTTTCATGGAAGACTATGATGGCTGAGGAGCTCCTATGAATATCTTCCATTATTTTTACATATGGCTTTTCTACACCTCGGTTCTGAATGAACTACATCACTCCTGAGGATTGCCCCGCACATTCCGATGCTTATGCACCACTACATTGTTGGCAGGTTCCCATGAAGGGTCTTTTGCGTGGCTGGTCTTGTCCGTCCTCTAGTAAACTATGCACCATGTGCTGCGCTGGAGTTTTTGACACTTTCCGACTTCAGGCCATTATTTCTAAGTAGCTACACACAGGGTTTACTGGGCACAAGAGCTTGAAAAAAAAATCGGAAGCCAGCAGTTTTACGCGATTAGGATCGACCGCCTCTCAACCCCGATGCTCAGAAGGACCACGAATGGCCTAGGTTCCTTTTGTGGTTGTGGAATTCCACTGCAAAAATAATGTTCAATGATAATTACACTGAGTTGTAGCTCGCCGAGTCCCTTTGCCTCCTCGCTCTAAGGTGGTCAGAATTCAAGAGGACAAAACAGAGCCCTGGACTGAAACCTTACCAAACAAATCTCATCATCCTGTTTCTCTCTGTAAAGATAAAAGGAGGGAGAAACACTAATTCTAAACAGGGCACTTTGAAAAAAAGAAAACCTAAAGCACTTAAAAACGCCTAAAACTAGGAAAAAACTAGAAACCTAGTTTTTCCGCCACCTCATTTGAAACTAGAAATAATAACAATAAACTAGTTTACAATGCAATGCCACGCACCTCTGTGAACACACTGCTTAAAGTAAGAAGAAATCTTTTCAGCAAAAGGGGAGCGGGAAGGCTCTAAATTTTACTTCAGTATTTCAGCGTTAAAATATCCCTAGGCGGTGAAGTGGCTAAACAAGTCCCTAGCAAACACTGCACCATATGTCTCAAGGCCCTACACTGGAAATTTCCAGCCGGGATTAAATCTATATTGTCAGACAGCAAGAATTATGTAACGCTAATCCCTCTTAAACTGCCCAACTCGAACTCGCATCAGCGACGAAGACTTCGAGAAGAAATCACAACTTATCGGTTTTAAACAGCAAGATTCATGTAACCTGTCAAAGCCAAAAATCAAGACTTGAAGGAAGCCATTTAAATTTAATTATTGTTGGGCACCAATAGTAGTCACTTTATTTAAAGAAAAAAAAAGCAAGAAATTCTCCTCCTGTTGGGCCCGCTCCCGAGGCTTTGCATTTGCTATTGATAGATGCCCCCCCCCCACCCCTTTTTTTTCTCTCTAAATTTTCATTTAGCCTTCTTCATTTTTATTTTTTAATTGGTTCGCCTGCTATACGTCAGTGGTGCAAGCAGAAGCACTTTTGTATTGTTATTTTACTAAGCACATTTGTAATATCTCTCCATCAATTCCCCTAGCACTGGTGGGACTCAGTCGATGACGAGCATTATTGCAGTGGCAAAAAAGTGGCGTGAGAGGAGGGTGGTTCTCAATAGCGCGAATAATCTTTAAAAGGGTACGCACAGAAGAGACCCTTGGGGGCTAAGTGTTGTTGAGTACCGGCCTGAGTGCATAAATCTTCCAGCCAAGAATAATCCGTTACACGGGCCCTTTAAATGCGACAAAGGCTTTTAAAGCCGAAATACCCTTCTTTCCTGCAGAGAGATACAGAACCAGCGAAAAATAAGGAGTGGTATTTCAGATGATAAAAACGCACAGGATGGTTACGAATGTTTAACGTTCGCTGCCATGTTAGAGAAAAGAATTGCTGGCAGGCACGTTCAATTTCAACAGTTTTATCTATTTTAATCTGCTGGTGGCACCCTTGCGATCTCTAAAGTAAGTTATTATACGTATTTTTTCAGCCCAAAATTAGACTTGACATTGCAAGAGACACACGAAGATCCTGCCAAGTCGTGCAATTGAGCTGAAAAAAATGCATCCGAATTACCAAAATCAACTAGCCCGTCCTTCTGTTCTAACAAGCTGAATGTCTTGGATTAAATAATATCTGTTCATCTGATCGTCCTTACCACGTGTAAGTTCAGGATCCTGTAATACTGCCTAAGACGGGCCATGTTCGGGATGGTTGGGCCGTCGTGGGACCATGAGCGAAGGATCACGAAGGGTACTCAAGTCGCAATTCTGGCTACAGTTAGCTTATAATTCACGCAAATTGGCACTGAGCAGGTAAATTAAAACTGGTTCTGAGGAAACTAAAGGATCAGCAACTGTCTCACTTCTCAGTGGACAGCTCAACCGCGTCGTGAGGAAAAGGCGGAGGGTTGCGATAGAGAGTTGCACATGAACGACCTTTACCCCGATCACGTGCACACATTGTCCTGTTCAGTACACCTTAAATGTAAATATGAGAGCGTTGGCCCCGCAGATATACAGACGCCATCGCCTGAGAAATGTCACTACTTTTGGAGGCCGACCTTCGGACAGGGCAGAAGGAAGGGTTCAAGGAACGGCGTATCATGTGTTATGCGCCAGCCACGCACGTCGACGATCCACCAGCATCTGGAACGCTTCACCAAAACAAATGCCAAGCTAAGTGCAGCTATCTGTGTAGAGGAAAGGATGCGAAAAGCGCGACCACCATATAGATTTCTACAACCATAGGGCAATCGACACTGATACAAATTTTATAGAAAGTCCGTTTTCCCGAATCGTGCACGTTCAAATTATACTCAAAGTTATAACATGTCGTCAGGCTCCTGCCAACTTTGAACGCCCGCGTCCTATGTTACCTGGGAGATCGCAGCAGTTGTCTGCCGCGCCTCTAGTTGTGGCTCGAGGATATATTTAGAATGCCCGTGAACGAGAGAACGAACCGCTCCTAAAATTCCAGTATCTTGTTTGTTTCAAGTAGTTATGCTTACGCTCCTGTCGACTGCTGACAGCATGACAAAAGTTTTGTTACGACATTACCATCAAGGTCATAGATTGGCGGCATAAACTGCCTTGTCCCACGAAGTCCACTGTAAGCGCAAAATTCACACCGTCAGTGCTGGCGAAATTCACCCCTCAAATAATTATTTCGCTATGACCGTTCTTGAATCCTCTTCAGGGGTTTCGGATGAAAAGTGAGCTTCGATCCTTTTCAGCTCAATAGTGTTATGCGCTTCATGGAAATATATTCAACTCGTCTTTTCTATTTTACTTAAGCGAGATGGCCAACGCACACAGCTTTAAGCTGTCATGAATAAATGTCCATTGTTTTGAGTACTTTTTTGCATGTGGATGCCGCCTACGTCGTCGTCGTATACAGTGATTGCCAGTTATTGCCACTTCCGAGTAAACCTTATTTTCGTGCCATTACTTCAACAGAAATACACTGAAAGGTCTTCTCGTAGCCAATTTTGCTACCATCCCTGTCACTATTTTTGTAAATTCAGAAAGGCCTATGGTTGAGGGCGAGTTTCTTTCGACAGATCCGTAACAAGGTACTTCACGGATATCATTCTTTGCGTGACTGCTTTATCCCGCATCCTTCTGTTTCATCAATAGCGAGATCCACGTCTGTCCGCGTGAGTTCTGATGTATCCGAAGCTTAAAAACGTACATTGTGACGCCACAGTGCACACCATTTCTTTTGTAACGTCGCAATGTGGAAATTAAGCCAGGAAAAGGCACAGCCATGTTCCTTATTAAATGTTCTTTATTGCAATCGCATTTACATCACTCTCACAAAAAAGCCACACAGTATGAAAATAGACAGGTCATCGCGATCTTGTTTGTGTAGAGGACCTGCAGATGTCATGAGACACCCAAAATGTCTCTACTGAGCTCGCACAGTCATTCATTCAAACATACACCTAACACGTGAGAATTCTTGATGAAGCATGAAATGGTATTTACAGATGTAGATTTATGGTTGAAATATGCTTGCATAGTAAAGACAGGTAAGGCTTTCGTAACGTGCGCTTCATGCTAAAACATTTTGATACAGCCACGTCAGCACAAGGAACCAAGAGAACAAAGGATGAAGTCACATATTCCACAAAAACTCCAACATCAACACCGCCGATTGTAATTGGCGTTAGAAAAAAAAATCAACAAAACAGAACCGCGATATATCTATGGAGTTAAAGACGTGAATAGTCTCCGTCTGGCTGTAAACCGCCGATGCGGTTGTATGATACTAAATTGTGCCATGAAACGTCGCCATCTTGGCAAGTTTCCCGCCTTGACAAAATTTTTGAACTCATGTGCCCTTCGTAAACATCTAGATTTTCCCAAGGTTCGCTTCTGACACCCCTGAGGTGCCTTTTCTATCTCGCTCATTCGAATTCAAACTGGTTTCTAGCATATTACTGCGAAAGTTCAAACCTTATATTTTAAAGTTTGGCTCAACACTTTACCAAGGACGCGCTCATCTTTAGCGCACAAGGGTAGATAAGGTCAAGCGTGCGATTAAGCTCACTGTTTTGCCATAAACGAAGCGCTGTATCGAATTCCTTCTCCCAAGAGGCTACCAGCGCTCCTTAGCGTGCTTTACGCACCCAATCATTGCGGTCACCTAAATCGCGATACATGCAAGACACCGCATACCACCATTCCCATCACGTCTCCAAGTAATTCAAGAGCAACGAGCCGCTGACAACGCCGTTGAACACAACTAGTCATTGGCTGTCATATCCACTTGTTTTGCTCGCATATGGCACAAAGTTTCGCGTCAGAAAAGCATAAATACGGAGTAGATTACGTCACTGCACATTTTCCGAGTACATTCTGTGCACACAGAACAATGACACAGAGACTCTAGCCCTGGCTGCCTCTGCAAAACTTGCAAACGAAGGAAATCAAAACGATCCACAGGGTGCTCTGAAGGCACAAGAGTGCTATCTATTAACAGAGGAATACCTTTTGCACGGCTGTTTTTCGCAGCTATTTTTTGCTTCCCCGCGCTTAAATTGTCCAACCGTTCTACAATTTCCGTACCGACGTGCTTTTTTGTGGTTCCGCTATGTTCGAGGGCACGGAGATAGAAGCCGGATGTTGCTACCATAACTCCTTCACATCTTCCGTTCCTTTTTCCCTCTCGCAAGAAACAAAAGAAGACAACCTAAAATATGCTAGGCTAGCTCCACAAACAGAGCTAGCCGCCTTGCATGGTCAAGGGCGGATGTTACTCCTGAATGACACACGCCTTCTCTGGGCCGTTGTTGACAAAAGCTCGTAATCCGGTATGCACAATAGATAGCACGTAGAGCCAAAAAGAAGTCCTCATGCATCGCAGCGCGGTGGCGCTCGGGCGTGTTCACGACCGGCTGAAGGCGAGGCACACCAGAAGCGACGCCAGGGCCATGGCTGAAGAGAGGGGGCCAGCGGACGCCGAGGACTCGATGAAGTTGTCGATGGGCTGCAGTGTCTTGCCGGGGCGCTTCTCGGGAATGCGCTTCGGCGTCGGCTTGTGCTTGGGCGCGGGCGTCGTGGGTGCGGGTTTCCTGCACCACAAAAAAAAAAAAAAAACAGAATGGCGCTGTCAGTACATCAGCGGTCGAAAGAGGACACGTCAGACGCCGGAGGCGATGTAAATGTCAATTGATGTTCAGAGTTGGCCGCAGCCGAAATCTGTTAAAGACCATTGGATTTCCTTACCACGCTACAACCAAAGCTTGATTTTTACTAAAGCTGTTCCAGCCGACATGCTA